>NC_036850.1:6283079-6655514 GCF_002910315.2 Salvelinus sp. IW2-2015 | reverse complement strand
AAGAGTCATATTTAGGTAGGGTGTTCTCACTGTTTGTTTGTGGGTGATTGTCTCCTGTGTCGTTGAATGTATGTACCATACGGGACTGTTTGGCTGTTCGTTTATTTTGATGTCGTCTGTTTCCTGTCCGTGAGTTTACGTTTAGTTATGTAAGTTTATGTTCAGGTTTCGTCAACGTCGTTTTCTTGTTTTGTATATTTGAAAGTGTTTTGTTTCGTGTTGCCATCGTCATTAGTCAAATAAAGATGGCTTACTTCCCGACTGCTGCATTTTGGTCTGATGATCCTTCTCTCCTCTCCTCGTCCGAGGATGAGGAGAGCAACAGCCCTTACAACAGCACATGATCTTAAAAACCAAGGAAAATAACAGGTCTCTGTGGTATTGTCCACTTTTAGACACACACACCACCAGCATTCCTCTCAGAGGCAAACTATGTTTACCAATCAACTTTGAGTCAAGGTTGCATCAAGTGTGTTGACAGAATGTCAAAGTGAGACAAATGAAGCCTGGTCACGGACTGTTGGGCTGAGTATCCGCTGCTTGAACAGGGTTCATACTATTCTAGAAATGAAACTTCTGAAGTGATATCATTGTAAATTAATGTTGACCGTTTAATGAATAGAGGGAATGTCCTGACACAGAATGTGAAATATGTTGGTTTACATAGTTTGTACTGTCCATAAATGTGCTAAACCATCATATGATCTGAATTAGCAAACTGGAAGGAATAATATCATACTCAACAAATTGGTCCCATAGCTACTTTATGAGTCCCTTCAAAGGGACAGAATGTGCTGCAATAAATAAATAACAAGTCATTGAGCTCGACAGCAGTGCATCATTGTATCTGTGTGGAAGAGGTTTAAAAAAAAAAAGCACACCATCAAAGATATGCCAGCATGTCAGCTTTCCTGGGGCTTTAACTGAACACTCTCTCGCCCCCTCTTCCTCCTACCTACCCCACAACACCTCTCCCTCCCCCATCAGAGGAAAGGGCCACAGTGCTCACGGCAGGGTCAGCTAACCCTGTGTTTATGCTGCCAGGGAAACAGCTTCCTCCCACCTCTAAATTAAAACATTGTTGGCACCTTCTGAGGGGTGCTTTACCCAGCTCTCTTCCCTCCACATGCTCTCCGTGACTCCCACCTGCCCCTGGGACAGACAGTCAGATGGGGCCTGGCGCTTAGCTAGCATACGAGACAAGCAGTGCCAGTGGAGGTCTTGCTAATTGATTCCTATACACATGGTAACTCATAATTTTTTTCACAGAACTCACAGAACAATGTAGTGGCATTCAGGAATAAATCCGCCACAGCGTATGGTATTTTTCTTAATTGAAACCACATTGTAAATGACTGAAGTTTAGAGTCAAGGTTAATTATGGGTGTAACAGCACTGTAATGATCACTGATGCAAAATATCTGTGTCATATTTTTTGTCATAGAATTATCTTCACTTGACAAAAACGCTGGTGGGAACTTCATCAATGAAAACCCAAGGACGCGCAACGTTGTCACTGCAAGTTTGCACACTTTTCCCTCGAGGCTAGCCTTTAACTACCTGTGGTTTTCATGAGCAATGGAGCTGATCACATTGGATCAATGTCTCAACAGTGGAGCTCTACAGTGGGATGAATCCCACAGGGGAACACTTGTACTTGAGTCTTTCCTGGCAGAGCTATAGCCTGAGGGCTTCTAGGTAAACGAAGGCCTTTCTCCCATACTGTACATCCAAATGAGAAGGCTGCACACGGAGCTGTGTGCTGTTCAAGTTCAAAACTCATGAGCTCCAGACACAAAGTGAAGCTGTCGTAACTGTTATATAATTGCACATGGAGTCGGCCCTCTGTTCATCCATGAGGAGGGGATGGGAGGTTTGGTAGCTTGGCCTAAGGCTCTCAGCTAAGGTAATGAGGAGTGAGGGACCGCCAGTGGACTACTCACAATGATAGCGTGTTTATGTTTCCTTCATTTGGCTTGATCAGTACGTAACAGGATGTAGTGTAATACATCGCTTCCGATTACAGGGGGGAGACGGGCATACAAAAATGTCATCCTTACTGGAAAAATTACAAGTTGCAATAGAATTACATGAAGTATGAGGAGGGAGCTCACTGCGTCCAATATTCTTTCTTTACAGGAGTCCAAAGTCATTTTGTAAGAACTCAATTCCATGATGTCTTATCTACTTACTCTGTAATGTGTTTCCCAGGCCTAGCAGTGACCGTTGTGGGCTCATGAGACATCACTGTACATTGAATCCGCAAGCGGTTTCACCCAGAATTGATAGTAAATCTACCACAATCGCTACACGATCAATACGGAGTTAAATGGCCAGTACTGGCTGCAGTCTCAGTGATGACAGTGGGGGTGGGGTGGTTATTGAAGCAGGTTCAGGGATGGGGACAGACACAAACTAAATACCCTGCTGAAATAATAGCCTCCTCCTACAACCACGCAGCCTAATCTCTGACTTGCTCTGGAGGTTTTTGATTTGATCACGTCCAGTACTGTATAAACAGAGGCGACCAGGCCAACCCCTTCCTCTGATGTTGGTGGGGTGCGAAGGTAATAGTTTTTTCCCCTGTTATTATCATAAGTCATGTCGAGTGTATGATCCCAAAAGACAGATGAAAGGAGTCTCACTGTGTATGCACAGATACTTTGCACTGATATGTGTTACAAGGCAATCTTCACCCTGTTACATACACTGCATTCTGAAAGTACTCAGACCCCTTGACTTTTCCCACATTTTGTTACGTTTCAGCCTTATTCTAAAATTGTTTCAATTACATTTTTTCCTGGTCAATCTACACACAATACTCCATAATGACAAAGCGAAAAGTTTTACGATTTTTTTGCAAATGTATAAAAAATAAAAACAGAAATACCTTATTTGCATAAGTATTCAGACCTTTTGCTATGAGACTCGTAATTGAGCGCAGGTGCATCCTGTTTCCATTAATCATCCTTGAGAGGTTTCTACAACTTGATTGGAGTCCACCTGTGGTAAATTCAATTGATTGGACATGATTTGGAAAGGCACATACCTGTCTATATAAGGTCCCACAGTCAACAGTGCATGTCAGAGCAGAAACCAAGCCATGAGGTGGAAGGAATTGTCCTGAGCTCCGAGACAGGATTGTGTCGTCGAGGCACAGATCTGGGGAAGGGTACTACAATTCTACAGCATTGAAGGTCTCCAAGAACACAGTGGCCTCCATCGTTCTTAAATGGAAGAAGTTTGGAACCATCAAGAGTCTTCCTAGAGCTGGCCGTCTGGCCAAACTGAGCAACCGGGGGAGAAGGCCATTGGTCAGGGAAGTGACCAACAACCCGATGGCCACACTGACAGAGCTCCGGAGTTCCTCTGTGGAGATGGGAGAACTTTCCAGAAGGACAACCATCTCTGCAGCACTCCACTAATCAGGCCAGATGGAAGCCACTCCTCAGTAAAAGGCACATGACAGCTTCTTGGAGTTTGCCAAAAGGCACCTAAATGACTCTCAGACAATGAGAAACAACATTCTACGGTCGGATGAAACCAAGATTGATTGTGGAGGAAATCTGGCACCATCTCTACGGTGAAACATGGTGGTGGCAGCATCATGCTGTGGAGATGTTTTTTAGCGGCAGGGACTGGGAGACTAGTCAGGATCGAGGGAAAGATTAATGGAGAAAAGTACAGAGAGATACTTGATAAAAACCTGCTCCAGAGCGCTCAGGACCTCAGACTGGAGCGAAGGTTCACCTTCCAACAGGTCAACAACTCTAATCCAAGACAACCCAGGAGTGGCTTCGGGACAAGTCTCTGAATGTCCTTGAGTGGCCCAGCCAGAGCCCGGACTTGAACCCGATCGAACATCTCTGGAGAGACCTGAAAATAGCTGTGCAGTGACACTCCCCATCCAATCTGACAGAGCTTGAGAGGATCTGCAGAGAAGAATGGGAGAAACTCCCCAAATACAGGTGTGCCGAGCTTGTAGCGTCATACCCAAGAAGACTCAAGGCTGTAATTGCCAAAGGTGCTTCAACAAAGTACTGAGGAAATTGTCTGAATACCTATGAAAATGTGATATTTCAGTTTTTTTTTCTATACATTTAAAAAAAAACTGTTTTGCTTTGTCATTATGGAGTATTGTGTGTAGATTGATGAGAAAAAAACCAATTCAATCAATTTTAGAATAAGGCTATAATGTTACAAAATGTATAAAAAGTCAAAGGGTCTGAATACCTTCCGAATGCACTGTACATAAATTATTATTTAGTGCAGATGCCGTGTTTATATATTTAAAAAATTATCATGATCGTATACACAACATTAATAAAACTGATACTAGTTCCGGTCAACAATCTTTCCTGAATTGATGCTTTTGGGAACGTTTCATTTAAACCACTCTAACCCATGAAACAGTGTGTGTCTGATTTGAAACTGACACCCATTTGAAGCTGTACGAACGTGTTTAACCTGCTGAAACAGATTGCAGGTATGAGACTCTTCAACGAGACCGATGGGCATGGCAGCGGAAAAAGCTCTTCATAAGAACTACTCCTTGTGAGTGTCCTTCCATAGATATGTCCTCTCAAAAGAGTCCACTTCATCTGGAGATGATGCGTGGACAGTGAAACGAACATGAAATCCATCCTATTGGGCTACTACTGACATTAATCTAGCTAATCACTCCCAAATGTCTGAGAACAAAAAAAAAAGAGGACCTATTTTTTGTATGTGTTTACATTTTAGAGTTGAGTGAATCATGTATTTTAACGGTTCCTTGGGTTTTCACCTAGAAAGAACTTTACAGTATGATTACAGTATGGTTGTATGGTTATATGGGTTGTGTGAGGCTAAGAGGGGAGACTTGAATCAATGGGCCATGAGGTGTGCAAATTACCCCCATTACTGTTTGATGTAGCTCATTAGCCCACAATGCATCTGATTAAAATCACATTATGTAGTAAAAAGACCCCTCCCCTTTTCCAGATGTTTTTGTACTGTGTCCTGAGCTCTGCAACTGGATCCTGGACTTCCTGACGGGCGCTGACTGCTTCTGCTTATTATCTATCCTGTTGCCTAGTTTCTTTACCCCTACCTATATGTACAGTACATATCTACCTCAATTACCTCATACCCCTGCACATCGACTCTGTATTAATTTCCCATGCATATAGCCCAAGTATTATTACTCATTGTGAATTTATTCTCTCTGCATTATTGGGAAGGGCCCCTAAGTAAGCATTTCACTGTTCGCCTACACCTGTTATTTACGAAGTATGTGACAAATAACAGTTGATTTGATTTGAGAGGACAATGCAGACGAAAATCGGTCCGAGGGTGTAGAGATGAAGCTCATTTGGGATGTGCTACATTTCTCAGACTTTCACTTCTTGTTACCAAAATCAACAACAAAGAAGTTCTGAAAGACACTTTAAAGATGTATTTACTCAACACATTATAAACAAAGGATTACCTTCTCAACTCTCCAGGAAAAGCCTGTCAGCGAAAAAGGAAACTGAGAGAGATGCTATGTTGATCTAATTGCGCAGAAGCAGGGAGGTAGAGCAATCAGTGCAGGACACAGTTTGTATTTGCTCTGCTTTTTTGTTGGCTTCCCACAAGGATTACTGGGTCATTAGCTCCCATAATCCCTCTGTGTCGACGTTGTCTCAAATTGGCCTATTTGAACCGTGACACATCTGACAAACAGAAGAGAAGATGTGAAAACACAGACTCTATGTCAAAACAACTTGTGATGGGTGGTGGGAGATGAAGGGCTAGCTTTAAGGGAGCAGATCTGATCTATGAACAGATCTTCTGGGAACTGTAATATGCTAACCACCAAATCAAGTATCTATGATACAAAGAAACAGACCCCATACCACTGGCTACATTATTAGCCATTGGAAATTGCATTGGAGGTAGTTCTACTGTATGCTGGTGATACTCAGAAACCTAAAGCAGTATTGACATCATAGACTAACATGTTACTGTAGAGAAGCTACGCAACAATTAACCTTATCCTCCTAAGCCACAGTATCTCATGATTTCTCTCTACAAGCAATATGCCATAGATGTGACCTTTAAAAGGCCTGTTTGAATTTTTAGCTGTCAATCAATATTTGGATAAATAATCGATATTCTCTATTTTTGCATCCGTTTGTCCTCTCACTACATGTGGGGCACACTGGATGTCGTAGTGATTGAGCAAGACGCACAATGGTAATACCTGCACGTATTGTGGCATTTAGTCTTTTCAGAGAGTTCATATTTTTTTCATATGTGTTTATTGTGGGTTTGCTGCTGTAGTTCTGAAGGTTGTTTCAAACTGAAAGGTTTCCTCTGTGAATTAAGATGTGCTGCTGCTGTAAGGGTGCCGGTTGTTCCACAACAGATAGTACATCCTCTTCATCATTTATTACTCAGGCCTAGTGTTCGTTCAAAAGACAAAATATGTGTTCATAAAAGGGAACTGCTGCTACCTCGCTGTCCAGCCAAGGGAATTGAGGAGCAAACTGAAGTGCAGAGGAAATTCAGCAACACTTGGAAGACATTGGAAGTTGATAAAAGAGCTTCTTTGTTATTAAAACTAAAACCAATGTGTTTCGGCCCTTGGCTTTCATCAGGGTTTTCATGTGCAAGAATTTCCTCTCGCACAAAGAAAAATATCTAGGATAGAGAGAGCTTTCACATGATTTAGCACTAGGGCCTTGAGTCTGATGCTAGCAGCAAGCAACCAGGAACCAGTACAGAGAGATAAGCACTGTGATGACAGGAGAGAATTTAGAGATACCACAGACAGCAGTATTCTGAATGATTGGATAGTTGACTCAGTGATTTCGAGAGAAATTATACCGTAAACATATGTGCTTTATCTAACAAACGATTCTTGATGTTGAAAATGAAATGTTGATGCCGGTTCAGGATCTTTTTTTCCCTGTCCCAGAAATAGCTGAGCAAATTTTACCAGTAGCTTGAAAGAAGGCACAAAATGAACCATTACGTCAACAACCTTAAAATAGCTTGCACTGACAAAGTGTGAGCCATTTATTTGAGAAGAATTTGTTTTCTTGCCAATGGTTGTAGTAAAGTACTGTAAAAGAACAGTACCAAAAGAGGGGGTATTATCTATAACTAAAATACTGAGATAAACTATCGTCAAACCAGTTCTATTCGTGTCCATTGGGTTTGAATGAAAGGTGGTATAAAATAAATAAAAACCTGTGAAAGTCCTTGATATGAAGACATGAGTGCTTTGACATTTCCTTCCCAAAGAAATTCAGCCGGGGTCAGTGTGAAAAGGTGAAGAATACTTATCTGAAAGGTCTATGAAGCCTTAAACGAACTTCATAAAGCACGATATTTACTGAACATTTTGATGGTGTTGCAGAAAAGGCCACCAGTATTTCAGTGCCCTTTATACCCTATAACTTTATATATCTGCCCTTTAGGTCTTATATCTCTACCTTTTACCACTTTCTCACCCTCCCGTGTGTCCTGCACTTTTAGAAAAACGGGTAAAAATATGACAGAAGAGCCCTTTATGGTTCTAGGGGTAGAACCTTTTTCCTAGTGTGACTGTATATGAAGTGCAAACAAATTATTATAATTATCAGCAATTATGTATATGGTGTCAAAAGTTTAATTTAAATGGGAATGACGTTATCAAGGACTTCTTGTTGCGTTGACCTTTACCTGTTGTATGTGGGACTTTGTAACTGTGGGTATCATAAGTATTCGTCCCCTTGGATTTCCTCGCATTTTGTTATGTTACAAAGCGGGATTAACGGTAATAAAAAATCTAACACTAATATACCTTGATTAAATAAGTATTCACCCCATGTGTCAATACATGTTAGAGACAACTTTGGCATTGATTACAGCTATGAGTCTTCTTGGGTTAGTCTCTAAGAGCTTGCCTTGTCTGGATTGTGCAATATTTGCCCATTATTCTTTTTTTAATTCTTCAAGCTCTGTCAAGGTATTGGGGGTCATGGCTACACAGCAATTTTGAAGTCTTGCAATAGATTTTCAGATTTGTATGTGACCTGATGTTGTGAGGCCGATTGGACATACTGCCAAATCTGGTAAAACGACCTTGGAGGCTGCTTATGATAGAGTAATGAACATTCAATTCTCTGGCAACAGCTCTAGTGGACATTCCTGCAGTCAGCATGCCAATTTCACACTCCTTCAAAACTAAAGACATCTTGGTATTGTGTTGTGTGACAAAACTGCACATTTTAGAGTGGTCTTTTATTTCCCCCAGCACAAGGTGCACCTGTGTAATGATCATGCTGTTTAATCAGCTTCTTGATATGCCACACCTGTCAGTTGCATGGATTATCTTTGCAAATGAGAAATGCTCAGTAACAGGGATGTGAACAAATTTGTGCACAAAATAATATTTTTGTGTGTATGGAACATTTCTAGGATCTTTTTTTTCCAGCTCATGAAACATGGGACCAACACTTTACACGTGTAACCATGCCAGCCCAGGATTTCCACATCRGGCTTAGTTACCGCGAGATCGTCTGAGACCAGCCACCTGGACAGCTGATGAAACTGAGGAGTATAAATAAAGCCCTTTTGTGGGGAAAAACTCATTCTGATTCGCTGGGCATCACTCCCCAGTCATGTGAAATCCATAGTTTAGAGGGGCCTAATTTATCATTTCAATTGACTGAATTCCTTATATATTCCTTATATATAACTCATTAAAATCGTTGAAATTGTTGCATGTTGCGTTGATATTTTTGTTCAGTATAGTTGAATCTGTGCTTGAAATGCAATACTTGACTGAGGGACCTTACAGATGTTGTATGAATGTGAGGAAGGGTTAGTCATTTAAAAATCATGTCAACCCCTATTATTTCACACAGAGTGAGTCCATGTAATTTATTTTGTGATTTGTTAAGCCAAATTTGACTCCTGAACTACAGTAATTTAGGCTTGCCTGAACAATGGTGGGTGATCACTTTAAGGGAGAAATGATCTACTTGATGCATAAGGTTATCTGACACCGAAMGTTGTACGTTTGACTCAGTGACACAATGTTGTTTTGTGAAAAACATGGATATATTGACATGACGCAATTGCTTCATTGATGCCCTGTCTTAGTTTGCCACTAAAATGGCTCAACTGCATCATTMAATTATTATCCTTCAAAGTTACGAAACAAAAGATTACATTCCCAGATSTCTTATTATATTACAGGACAGAAGCTTATGTTCTCATTCTATAAATCATTCCTTGAATAAATCGTACTTGCATTTATTAGTGAGGAAAACCCCCAAAACATATTTTATCTGAGAGACTTTGCACAGCCTTCTATACTTTATACATCTCCTAATAGCTGACCATGCCGATTGCCCTTCCACTCTTCACTGGTGCTCATCACCACCATGGCACCATTACATAACACAGGTTTGTAGAACTTGATTGGCTCTAAACATGTGCTGATAAAATAGGAGTTTAATTCCCAATGAATATCCATTAGACATGACTGTGTCGTATACAATATGTAAATCTGTCATGTCCGAATGCATCGACGCTGGTGAAGAGAAATAAATACTAGCTGCGGCAGACAGATACTAGCTGCGGCAGACAGATCTAGTTGCGGCAGACAGATACTAGCTGCGGCAGACAGATACTAGCTGCGGCAGATAGATACTAGCTGCGGAAGAGTTTTTGCAAGGTCCTTTGCAGACTGCTTTTCATTAGACTGTGCCTCTGATGCATTGCATCGTTATTTGGAGAGAAAAAAAAGCCGCCCAGCTTAACTGGATCGAGACGGTCCGTGTTCTGTGCCTCGCAGCTTTAAACCCTCTTCCTTCCCTTAAGCACACACAGGTAATTTATTCTCTCCTCCATGTAAGCACATGGCTTATACATTATGGTTTCTGGCTGATAATGCAAAAATATTTTGTAAATGTATAGTGAAAAAACATAAGCTAATCAACCCAAGTGGAATTTCTACATGTTGTGCCTCCGGAATGTAATGTTACAAAACCCTATGACAACAAAATAGAACATCTGATAAAATCTGGTTTTCCGGAAAATCCAAACGTGGTGTGGATTGGTCAGGCAAGAGCCTTTGACAGCAGGTTAAAGATAATGAATTATGTATTGATTAATCATAATTAAGTCAGAATTACACTGAAGGAGGTTGACCGCATGGGGCGTTATGGATGGACACTAACACCCCGGYGTTAAGTCTGTAAGGAAATGGCGTTAAGCTTTATGAGGTCAATCACCCAGAAAAGAGAGAACCATGGCTCAGTTATCTAGGATGGGGAGATTTCCTGCATCACGACACAGGTCAACAAACACATAAAGATACCACATGGACCAAGGTGGAAACTATGTGAGATGAGCTAGTTCATGTAGCCTGGAGGACAGTGCCTTTTGTCCATCCATTCTTCAACTACCACTCACCCCTCTATGTCTCAGTCCATTTGCTTTCTCTACCTCCGTCTCCTCCTCCGCTCCTCTCTGTGAACCTGCCCTAGAGCTGTCCTGTCATAGGCTATGTGGGTGAGTGGCAGTGTGGTAGATACGCTACATCTGCCCAATACAATCAATTTCCATGGTTATATCCTTGTGTAAATGTTGGAGTTGGCTGGAATCTGAATCCTATAACATCTCTTTAATGTTCAGTTACTGACAAAGGATAGGTTGTCATATTTCAATACATATTACATGGGCATATTCTTAATTCCAACCTCTATAATTGTATTTATTCATGTTCCTCCTTTCGCAGTCCCTTGCAACATAGTGATGTGCCACAACACTGTCATGTTCCTTTTCTCTCGTGTTTCACCCAATGATATTATATCAAATACACCTTTCACGAGAGAAGGTCCCCTACTCCCCAGCCATTGTGGGACCTACCCACCTGCTATGCTTCACTTCAGTACATAGCAGTAGAGGCTCCTCCGAGGAGGAAGGGGATAACCATTCCCCTCAGTGAAATTTCATAAAAACAAAAATGGTGAAACATATACAAAATGTCACCAAATAATTGATTAAAATACACTGTTTTGCAATGAAGGTCTACAGTAACTTCAACAGCACTGTCTGGGGTAGCACCATAGTATAGCTATATTGACTTCAATACAAAACTTGAATGAACTGACATGTTGTCCATACAATCATAGAATTAGGATCAGAGAACGAAGTTAGTGTGTTGAACTGGGATTGCGCTACAGAGCATTATGGGGGTTCTATGTGTTGAGACGCTTGGTGACATTGTTGGATAGTTGAGCATTTTGCGGATATTATTCAATTCAAATTAGTTTTTTCAAATTACAGGAGACGGAGAAGGTATATTATAAATTGTTTTCAGAAGTTTTTTTGTGTCCAGTTAGTGCATGTTATTTAAATTTGCCTTGCTAACTTCAGTAGCTACCAGGGAGTGTGCAGTTTTCTCTGCCAGAATGGCCAATGCTGAATAACCTCTTTCATTCTCTGGGACAGACGGAAAAGGTGTGAATTAAAAGGGAGGGTCGACCTCTGCCTGAGATCAGTTTCATGGCGAAGGATGAAAAGGTGAGGGCATTCAATACCAACTGGTATCAAAAGTATAGCTGGTTAACAGGGAGCCTTTCACCAAGCCGCCTGTATTGTTGGCTTTGCCTGCTTTTTGGAAAGTCTGAGCCTTGGTCGAAAGGTGGGTACAGTGACCTGAAGAACATCGATCCTTCAGTTAAACGGCAAAACAAAAGCAGGGAGCAAATGCCCAAATCAGATACAAGCTTATGGAAAAAGCTACATCGATTATGATGAAGGTCTGCGTATTCAAACTGCGCAACACAACGAGAAAGTAAGACGAAACAGGGATGTTCTCAAGCGGCTTATCAACACCACTGCGTTTTGGGGCATGCAATAATGAGCTTTTAGAGGACACGACGAGAAAGTTTCCGCCAACAAGGGCAACTAACTACAAGGAGCTTGCAGAGGTAATTGCACGTAACGATCCTTTACCAGCTGAGCATATCGAACTTTCGACAGTATTTTCTGGGATGTCGAAAACAATTCCGAATGATTTGATCGCATCATCCATTAAAAGTAAAATTAAAGAGAGAGGTTGACTTAGCGCATTTTCCCACGCTTTTCCAGGCTTTACACTTTCCTCTGATATTTATTTAGCAAAGATGATAACACATAATCACTCAGGACAGACAAGTAAAAACTCCTGACATAAGTGTTGCAGCACCCTAGGCTACACTTAAACATTATAAATCTGACATCTCACAAACAAGACTATTTTTCAGTCTGATCAACTGTATTCTACTAATAAGAGCAGCTGCATACAGCCTATGCACCCTGGCCAGCCGGTCAGGGTAAACTAATTGGTAACGTTATGTATTTATAGTCCATTTGTGTCAGTAGAAAATGTGAATGTGATCAAAGTTTGTTTATATTCAAAATTGGGCTGGCTAGAGTGCCTATACGTTTTTTTAAATCAAATTATTAACTGGAATTCATCAATAAACATAGTAGTGATGACTGATGTGTTTAAATGTTTTAGAAGGCCTACAGTTGCATAGGTCTGCATGACGCAAACATGCGTAAAGCAAGCTCAGCCCTGTGAGTTCTATTGTCTATCAGTTGCTGTCTATGTGTCTGGGTAGAATAAACCCCCCTCCTAATCTAGTCTAAATATACACTGCTCAAAAAAAATAAAGGGAACACTTAAACAACACAATGTAACTCCAAGTCAATCACACTTCTGTGAAATCAAACTGTCCACTTAGGAAGCAACACTTGATTGACAATAAATTTCACATGCTGTTGTGCAAATGGAATAGACAAAAGGTGGAAATTATAGGCAATTAGCAAGACACCCCCAATAAAGGAGTGATTCTGCAGGTGGTGACCACAGACCACTTCTCAGTTCCTATGCTTCCTGGCTGATGTTTTGGTCACTTTTGAATGCTGGCGGTGCTTTCACTCTAGTGGTAGCATGAGACGGAGTCTACAACCCACACAAGTGGCTCAGGTAGTGCAGTTCATCCAGGATGGCACATCAATGCGAGCTGTAGCAAAAAGGTTTGCTGTGTCTTTCAGCGTAGTGTCCAGAGCATGGAGGCGCTACCAGGAGACAGGCCAGTACATCAGGAGACGTGGAGGAGGCCGTAGGAGGCAACAACCCAGCAGCAGGACCGCTACCTCCGCCTTTGGCAAGGAGGTGCACTGCCAGAGCCCTGCAAAACGACCTCCAGCAGGCCACAAATGTGCATGTGTCTGCTCAAACGGTCAGAAACAGACTCCATGAGGGTGGTATGAGGGCCACGACGTCACAGGTGGGGTTGTGCTTACAGCCCAACACCGTGCACATTTGTGGCCTGCTGGAGGTCATTTTGCAGGACTCTGGCAGTGCACCTCCTTGCACAAAGGCGGAGGTAGCGGTCCTGCTGCTGGGTTGTTGCCCTCCTATGGCCTCCTCCACGTCTCCTGATGTACTGGCCTGTCTCCTGGTAGCGCCCCCATGCTCTGGACACTACGCTGACAGACACAGCAAACCTTTTTGCTACAGCTCGCATTGATGTGCCATCCTGGATGAACTGCACTACCTGAGCCACTTGTGTGGGTTGTAGACTCCGTCTCATGCTACCACTAGAGTGAAAGCACCGGCAGCATTCAAAAGTGACAAAACATCAGCCAGGAAGCATAGGAACTGAGAAGTGGTCTGTGGTCACCACCTGCAGAACCATTCCTTTATTGGGGGTGTCTTGCTAATTGCCTATAATTTCCACCTTTGGTCTATTCCATTTGCACAACAGCATGTGAAATTTATTGTCAATCAGTGTTGCTTCCTAAGTGGACAGTTTGATTTCACAGAAGTGTGATTGACTTGGAGTTACATTGTGTTGTTTAAGTGTTCCCTTTATTTTTTTGAGCAGTGTAGTTTATATTAACAAATATAAGGTAGCTGCAGTCTGACAGTGTTTTCATCCTCGGGCCAGGAGTGTTTTTCAGGAGTTTTTTTAAAACCATGCGATTGGTTTAACTGGTCCCATCATAGCCCGTAGAAAACCTTTTTACAACTGATTAATCACTGTCATACCTTTTTTATTTTACCTTTATTTAACTAGGCAAGTCGGATAAGAACAAATTCTTATTTACAATGACGGCCTACCCTGGCCAAACCCGGACCTCTAGCACTGAGATGCAGTGCCTTAGACTGCTGCGCCACTCGGGAGCCCAAAAGGGTGTAGGGTTCAGAGTTTTCCTAGTTAGGTTAAAATATAATGAAAAACTCCAGGCCCCAGGGGATAAAAATTGCCCCACCGCTCTGGGACCAAAGGTGCCACCAGTCTGCTTGCAGTTGTCAGTGATCATCAGGTATGTGGATGATCAGGGCTTTATTCAGGAACGTTTCTTGGGCTACTTTGATGTGTCAAGTGGGCGAGATGCGCAGTCTGTGTTTGATTCCATGAATTTTGAGATGTCGGAGTTTAACGTCTTAGAGAAACTCGTCCAAACCTACGATGGCACAGCTGTAATGGAATGTATCTGCTATTTCTATTTACAGCTAAGTCCCCTCCTGTTCCCTGATTAAGCAGTGATGACCACTCCACTACCTTTGTCAACTTTCTCCTGACATGAACTGAAGCCTCGTCTCATGTGCCCGCTCATCCACTGGCACATTGAATGTTTCCCCTCCAAGCACTGTGAGAACCCCTATTCATTTTCTCTCATTACTGTATGTAGAGTCAATCACATACACAATCACATTACAACACATCAATGATTTTACTCCTTGCTTGGACTAACTCATTCTTATCTAGTGTAGTGTGTTGTGTTATTGTTCTGGGTCTTCCCAGTCAAATCTTGTACTGCACTGGTCAAGCCTCTGAACACCTCAACTCATGCCTGATACCCTCATTCAATCACGGCTGTGATCCCTTCCCAACACTGTAAGGAGCCCTCTCATTCCCATTCCCCATAATATTGTACTATACATGTCTTTATTAAATGCTTTAGGTTAAAATAATTMGTCTTTGATGACATTTTGAAACACACTTTGTGGTCTCCGTGCGTTCCGCTCCTATGCCGTGGGTCTCCCATCCTCTTACATTTTAAGTCACCAGCCTCCACTGGTACATAGTATACTCTACTACCCCAGTTGTTGCACAACAACCTGTATTTCTTCAGCACAAAATTGTATGTAGTAAATGTAATACATTATTATGATTTGTGCTTTGTGTCCTTTTATTATGTACCGTAATTCATACAACAATAAAGCACACCTATTACATCAAAATCACACTACTTGAAGCTAGAGGGAAGATTTACACTAATTTAACAAAGCAGATTTTAAAAAATTAAGATAAACTTGAATGCATATGAGAGAGAGAGAGAAAGATAACGGCCCTTACTCTCAATAGACCATTAACAATCAATCTCACCAAAACCTCAGTGTTCTGTGATAGTTCATGCATTGGAAAGATAATAATGATTCAGGGGATCATTATGAGATGGCTTTGCTCGATCATATTGTTCTGCTCCTAGTTGTGTGAGGACAATGAAAATGAATCAGGAACAATCCCTGACTAGTTCTGGTGCTCAACTTCCCCTGTAGTAGTAAGGGTAGACCTTTAGTGGGGTAGCTTTAACAGCGTTAATTATTCTACCAGGAACAACGTAGCTGCAGCAAAGCCAGCTGGTGTGCGTGTTTGTTTGTTTCCAGGACAAACTCCACACCCATTTAAAAGTCCTAATGATTAAAAAATGTGCCCCAATTTAACCAAAAGGGGAGCATTTAGGAGCTGGGACGGGGCCGATATTTTTGTTGCAACAGTTAATTCATTATGAGGAGATCTGTGGCTAAAAGACAGTCAAGCACTTTGTCTCCATAGTCTTCCATTGAAATTTGGATGTTGGCCTAATTCGTTATTTGCCCATTTGCAGGTTGCATGCGTTACTTGAGCCTGTGGTGATGCATGATTATACGCTTGAACTCATTAAAGATAAGACCCACATCGATAACTAAAGTAGTGCAAGTACCTGGTGTCTTTGTAGACACACCAAGTGAAGAGTTCACCCGAACGTCCCCAGGCCCCACTTATGGAGTGGTGGAGTATGGGTAATGGCTTCTTTTTTCCATAMCACCTCTGAGGACACCCATCATCCACCCTGCTACCCTCTCTCCTGAACGGTAGGTGCCCTCCTAGAACTGCCTCACCAAATTGGATTAATTAAAAGCATTGCTTTGAAGTGCCAGCCTCTTATTCACAGGAGACATGGCATGGGGGCAGAGGGGCATGCAGAAATTGTAATGGGAGTGGAGAGACCATGGGTGGGGTGATAAGAGGGAGGAAAGAGAGCATCTGTGGAACAGGGGGGGGAAAGGAAGAGGGCAAGGGAGGGAGAAGAACAACTTGAAGAGGGAGAGCAACAGAAAGGGGGCAAACAAAGAGCGAGGAAATAAGTGGGAGGCCTTTCTCTCTTCTAAAAACTTCTTACTTTGTGGCAGTATTTCCCCAGAGCACATGGCATACAGTTAAACACATCGACTCCCTCACTGAAGCCTCTCCTCGTCAAGAACATTGAGCAGCCATTGCAGATGGACCGCAACTCAGAGTTGGTCTCCCGGGAGAAAGTTTTGGGTCTGGAAGATGGCTACTGCAACAAGACTGGTGTAACTTGAGCTTCAGCATCCAATTAGTTCCGCTACCTATCTGACTCAATATCCTGATGATTGCGCTGGATCAGAGGCTAGTCTGTGTAGGTGCTTATGAGGGAGTATCCATTCACAGAGGAGCATACTGTAGTTATGTAAGTTCTCTGCCTCCTGCACCTCAGCAACATTCACAGTGGCAAAGGGAGGGATTGTATGGGGAATCAAACTGGCTGGGCCAGGTCCTATCCTCAGTCACTTCCAACAGCACTCTCCATGGTAATTTATAAAGTTAAGTGCAATGCTTTCATCAATTTCCCAGGTCTAGTTTCCATCCATTTACACCGTTGTGTAATCCTACCAGTTGATATAGAGGCACGGCTTTGTTTGTTTGTTTTCCCGCTACCTCTTTGCACCGGTCTGAATCTTCATCTCTAGTGTAAACGCATACACCCTCAGTTGTTCAGGTGGGCCAACACTAGATAAAGCTCGACCTCTTCAAACCCCCAGGGTGTCCATGTGTCAGATCATTGTGGGACCTTTTGGTCAGATCTGATACAGCAGAGCAGCGACTGTGAGTAATCCAACGATTCGGTTGATTTTATATCTTCCCCTGAGTAGTTATCAAGAAAGTATGAATAATTCAGCAGAATAGAAATAGTTATCCTTTTGGGTGAAGTAAAAAACAAACAAGGATGCAGTTTCATGATAATAAAAACAAATTCTCAAGGAGCAAATGATTCTGGAAGACATGAAAACCCCCAAGCGGGAAACAATCCTAATATTTTTTCATTTTGATTGCTCTCGTTATTTTTGCTCAATGCCTTGCTGGCCAAAAGTGAGTCTTTCTGTAGGAGGGGATGTGGGTTGTTTACCAGAGACATTTGCCATGAATAAACCCACAAAGCTCCACAAAGATGATACAAATAAACGGAGGAAGCAAAATATCTGCAGAAAGAATTAGTTCTATCTAACGTTAGCACTACGTCCAAGCTCTCAAGAGCAGGAGGTCAGTCTTGAAGATCCTGTGCACAGTATTCTGTACTGTGAACACGACCACCCCCAATGACATTGCCTTGTTCAAATTGACTGAACACAAACTGTTCAGGGATTATAAACAGCTGGCAGGATATATTGCCGTTGTGCTATCAATTAATGCATTCATTATACGATACATTCTCTTGAAATTCTCATACTGTAAAATAGCAAGGAGGGAGACGATGACAAAGTTTCAAACGGGTCATAACAGCTCACCATGTAAGGGGACCACTTCTTACTAGATGGAAGGAAAATGTATGATATCGTCTTTCACCCTCGAGAATAAAAAAAGAAAATGTATTGTTTCTTAGCTTTACATTTCTATTTGTTTATGATCAACATATATTTTATAGGATCTTTGGTGTTTTAACAGCACTTAGTTGCACATTGACTACTGTGATATACTRCATTTGACCCTTTAAAGTAGATAGAAAACCCTCCCAATCTTAATCTCCTACAAAAAACATGCACACTGAAGACACTTCCTTGTTGAGTTCACGTACACTCAGGAGATCACATATGGATAAATGTGAGAAAAAGACACTATGGTGAGTCAGTGACAACAGAACAAATACACTCATGACCTTCAGAATTTCCCTGAAAGTATTTGTATAGGAAGCTCATTATCCTCAATTTATAAACACATTTCAGACAAAAAAAAAATCCTAAACAGATTTGATCCAAATTTCAATCATATCCAGAAGGTCACAGACATTTTTATTCTGCTGCACAAACATGTGAATATCACCTGTAGGAAAATATGACAGTGTAACGTCTTGACTACACTGATTTTGTGATGATCTGTGAACAGTGTAAAGCGTTATAACTAAATACGTTGAGTATGTAATGTGAGTACATATTGCCCTTCATTGCACAGAAAATAAAAACACGGGTAGTCGCAAAACGTCCTGGGCTGTGAAAATTTCTACTGCATATACTGTAGTTCCACTATTTAACTATGGTCTTGATTGCATTTTGAATTGATACACACGCTGATTATTGTATGTTGGTGAACCGAGTAATAAAAGAGCACAGATAGGTGAAAGCTGAAACAGACGAGGTCATCGAACGCAATGCTGTATGAGCATCAAGGTGACCAAATCCAACGCTGCTGTTTCGCTCACTGTTTTTCTCCCACTTCAAGCCCAGCAGGACTGGAGCCCACAGGGATCAGTTGTTCAGTTCTCCTGCCCCATTTCCATTTCTCTCTCCATCGCACCATGAAGCCAATGTAAGCTCCTGCCTTCTGATTAGAACACATCCTTTCCATTAACCCTCCTGACCAACAGGACACTAGAATGCAGTCAATCATATCCTCTTCAAATACAATAGAGATCAGGTGAAAGAAAACGGTCAATTCCACACGTTCAAAAACCAAAAACATGAAAAACACGAGATGAGTGTGCTCAAAAAGAAATAAAAAGGGGGGGAACAAAAGAAAACTGTGTCAGCTGTCTGCTCCAGTTTCCAAAGGGGAGGGGGGTCTTTTCAGGAGCAGAGTCTGACAGATCTGGGTTAGCCTGAACCATTCTGATGCCTGATGGGTCTCTTGGTTTGTCTGTCGCAAACACTTTCCCATTACACCCCTTTCTACTCCTACCGAGATCACTCTGATATCCAACCCAAGAACTGTAAATGAGACTCCGGTCTTCCTGCTCTTTCCAAGGGTCGATGGTTAGAAGTTGTAAACAGATGATATTTGTATAAAATCAGAATGGTATTGTCCCTCATGGATCATACGCTAACATGAAACAAATTAATGCTTGAATAACAAGCATATATTTGTCCAAATCTAATTTCACTCAGAGTCTGACGCTATGAGAGGTAATTTAGTATTTCCCATAACCGTACAGGAGTCATTACAAGCCATAATGGAACCCCTTAATTGAGGACAAATTAAAATGAAGATCGGCACAATACAAGTGAGTGGTCAGTCATACAGTATAGGAAAACACTGGGAAGATAATTTCACAATCGGATAAACAATGAACAAAATATATTTATCTTTTTGACAATCTTCCTGAAGTTGTTTGTAGTCAGATCAGCATATGAACCGACAAATGGTGCATTGCTCTCCTAGAAGTGATCTGAACAACAGAGATAGACAGTGCTGCTGCAGGGTCACATGACTAATGCAACTTTGGTAAATGTATATGAAAAAAGATTATGATCAACCTTACGTTAGTACTTAAAGTTGGCATATCTTCTTCTATAACCATTATCTTTCTAAAACATAAATAAACTCAACAGATACAATCACAATATACTTTTGAGAGAGAGAGACAGATATAAGCAGTGCAAGTTGGCTGGACCAACAGTGGCTGAGAGACAAAAACCTGCTCATAATGCGTAACTTTTCACATCCAAATATCCAAAAAGTAACCCATTCACCATGGAGCTGCAGTAAGCACTTCCAAATTCATTAATTCAACACAGTTTCTTTCACTGTCAAAACCGACCACCTTGATAGGAAAAACATGAAATAAAATGTATTATATGTTGCAGATTACTGCTAATTGCCAAACCAGTTTTAAAAAGGACTAAGAACTGACAAAGCTGTTTGAAGCACCGCTTTGTGCTTTGTCCATTCAACCTAGAGAGCTTTGCCCCTGTGGCGACTCGGAATGCTATCAGCATCATCACCCCTGTGCACCTCCAACTGCCTCTCTGTCACAACAACACAACCCTCAAGGCACCGCGGCGGCTCGTGGGAGGCAAACTGGCCATTTTAAAGAGAGCCTTCTGGATGGATCTCCTTTTCAAATTCCATTTAGCCTTAGATGACTGGGCTCAACATACCACAGTGGACCTAGAGAAGGAATCCTACTGTATAAAAGACGACCATCACAAGACATGGGGTGACAGTTTGAAAACGTAGAAGAGATGCACTATTGTCAAAATGCCTCACTTCAAATACTTGGCACAGCATTTAGGTGTTTCAAAGCAAGTTTGGAAGTTACGAGGCTGCGGATCTAGGGCTCATGATCTACATGCCAGTAGTACATGTGTACTGTACCCTGTTATTATTAAATCAACCTTTGAAATACACAAGTCATGCTGTTTGTTTTCTTTTCTGGGTACGGACGGATTCATCTTTATCACACACACATCCGACCGCACACTGTACACCAGATACAGGCATTACACTGGGGAGGAAAGAGTAACGGTATTATCTGGCAACTCTCTGGTAGCAACGTCTTGTAACGCTACTAGGTTTGGCTTAACGAATGACAAACTCGAGGATCGGCAATATTTGTTATCAACTATATGGTCGAGCTGTTGCGACGCACTAGACGATACTCTTATTTGAACTTTACAAATCAAAACCGTGCAGTTTTATCAGTTAGGCAGTATCAATATGCTGAAAAGAGGTCTAAATGAGAAGGAGGTTATGATATCATAAATAGCAAAGAAAGGAGTCTGGAATTATTTTGTCATTAACAGCGCACAGCGATAATATTGAATATCGCCCATATTTGGAGTAGCATATTGTGGAATTGGTCTCCCCTAAATATTGGCAACCCTAAATTCTACTCTGTAATGTAATGCTGCTCTCCGATGTAGTACAAGAGATTTAAAGTTATCTTGGGTCAACTACATCTTTGCGAACCACTAATCAACCATGACGACTATAACGGAAGAATGAAACGTTTTGTAACTACAAAGGGTGACATAGAACATCCTCTCTCTCTCACACAATAAAATATCATTCATAGACATAAAAAAAACAGATACAGAATCATCCAGGTTCACAATCAAATTGTACCAATGTGATTGGTTAATAATATGTGCTTCTACTCAGCATATCAGCTTCTTGCTAATAGTGATCAAGAGTCTTAACACGTTTTGAAGAAAGTTGCAATTTGATCCTAGATGGCATTTGAAAACCACCGACCTGAACCCTGATTGTAAAAGAGTCATTCAGGTCCACCTCCGATGGAATGGTCAAACTGTAACTTTGGATTCTTGCACTCAATTGGGCAATGACACAAGTCTCAAACTGAAGTCAGGGCACGCAAAAGAACACCACATCCAAGGAAGAGACCAAGCCTAATCCTAGGTTGAAGATAGGTCTCATCCAGTCTACTATTGGATAGAAAACACCACATGCAATGGAGGAGTAGGATGAAGTTTTAAGTGCCTCATTTCATTGTTGGGATTGGAAGCCTCCAGAAAAACAGTAGTCAATGTAATAAGGCTAGAGGAAGGAGAGTCTTCTAGGTAGAGATCAGATGGATATGGAAAGCACATGACCATCTATCGACTGTAGGGGTCTCCATGGTAACTGGCACTGTAGCTGTTGTTGTCGAGAGGGGAGACAACAGGCGACAGGGTTGAAGAAGAGGAGGAGGAAGCAGAGGGCGAGTGTAGATCTAGATCATCGACAAGTCCCACACCCTCAAACGCATCGTCTGTGTCCATAGGGGTCCCATCGGCCCCCTCCACCCCAATGGGCCCCTGAAGGCTGAGATGAGAAGAGACTGTGATGTACTGGGAGGGGAGAGGTGCTACTGTCCTGCTATGGGCCCCAGAGGGCTCTAACAGGAAGGCTGAGCTCTCACCCAGCTGCATGCTCTGGTGGGTCAGAATACGGGAGGTGGGCTCTGTGAACGACAGAGTGCCACGGTGGGGCGGAGAGAGGGACGTCCAACCATCACCACCACCCTGACCCCTGCCCTGGGTGCCTCTGCCCCCACCCGGAGCCTCTGTCCCAGTCTGGGAGCCGCGGTGGATGCAGTGGCTAACGATGACACTGTTACCGAAGCTGCCCGTGGTGGTGCTCTGCTCCCTCTGGACCACGGCCGTCATACCACCCTCAGCGATCAGCCCGCGGAGCCGAGAAACAGCGTCCTCCCCACTGCCCTGGTCTTGAGATTCCCCTGGGGGAGGAGGAGGAAAAGACAGGGAGAGCTTGGTAACACATACAGTAGAAACAGTTAGATTCATTTCCTCAATGTTGGATTCACTTCATTACTAAAGCAAAAACATGTTGATTCGCAATGTTCTACTCGCTCAACATGTTGTTTGCACCTAACTACAACACACACATGAAAAACAAACAATTTCCACTTTTTACAGATGCATGTCCTCTGCTTGGCGGTTGAGAAACTGCCTCCATAAATGTAACCAGACAGTATAAACTATTTGAGGGAAGGTGGGAGTGGCAGGCATGACGTGATCGAGGTGGGCCTCTTCTCTGTGATTTGGCACGGCGCGGTGATATCCGCGCTAGCCGTAGCGCTAGCCCTAATGATGGCCACGTTACCTGACAGGGGAAAAATATAGGTAATTACAAGGCTGGCTAATGTCTTAGTGTCCAACTAGCCTGGCTAAATCCACTCCTAAAACAGCGTTACCAGTCTGCTCTAGCATCTAGCCCCTACAGTATACCACATACTGTAATCATATTAGTCGGGCAGCTGCTGTTGGTGCAGAGTTCAACTTATCCCAATCCCCCATTGAAAGGAAATCAAAGATTATTTACCGAGCCTAAAAAATATATTAAGCAACATCTCGGAGGAAGTGCAGCCAAATAAATCTTTGAAACTAGACAGCTGTGTACTGTAACATCAGTGGAGTATGAATAGAGTGAGACATGATGCAACGCAGTGTTACGCCTATCTGTCAAGCACACATGGTTACTTGGCTTTGCCACAACGTGATTGGCTGTTTATACCCATGAATTAAAAAAATATATTCCTCTACAGGCAAAAAAACTGTATATGAAGATTACTGAGTGAACGTCGGCAGCCTAAATGTTTTGCAATCGCACTTAATGTGATGCGGAGAATGAAAATGAAAGAGTGAGTAGGCTGCCTCTAGCGATGCATGGAGAAGCCAGACTGACAGATCAGAGTACTGGGTGTTATCTGTCAGTCACGGACTCTCCTGGGACTCTGCAAAGAAATTCATAATGAAATTTGTGTCAAAAACAAAGCCACAGTCAGAAGCACACAAGTGCAGTACCATAAGGTGGAAACACGGCAACTTTAGCATCCAAAACTTCAGGCATTCAGGATATGAACATAGTACTTAAAAAAAAAWATTATTGTACTTATGGCTGTCCCTTCTACTGAAAGTAGGCATCTGCATTGTTGTTTTTGTCAGGCGCTTAAATTGTTGGGAGTACGAAATGTGTCAATTTGGAAGAGTAAACACAGTAAGTTTTTGTTCTTCATTTGAATTGGGCTCCAAGCAACCATAAAAGTTTATGAACAATGGTATTATACCGTTATCTGCAGAATTACACTGGGTGTGCCAGCAGGACAGTGGCCCTGGCAGTGCCATTATTCGTATGGATGAGGCTACTACTGTAAATTGGAAGAACATTCAAAACAGCTACTGTTTACTATGTACAATATTATTTTTCGCACCATGTTTGCTGACAACAGTCACATCCACTCCACAGTTTATGGCTACTGTATTCACAACGCACATTACGATCATTTGTGGTCTATAGATCATATTCACTAGAGCGTAAGAAATGTGTGAGCGTCGACGTCTGGCCTGTAATAATCCCAGCCGTAATGATGTTCTGTTGCCCCTACAAGGGAGAGGCCATTAACGGGTTTAATGAAGGGGAGAATATGAGGGAGGGAGGAAGAGGGAGGCCTCCTCCCTCCGTTTCCTCAATCCCAGAGAGAAGGAGACAGTGAGTACTGACAATCGTCTCAGACAAGGACCAAACGTATTTATCACAGCCAACCACCCCTGTTGACTGACTGGTCTTGCTAATGATGTGGTGGTAGAACGGTGTTGAGATCATAGACAAAGAACTGAGATGACCTCGTGTGCGTTTTCTCTGACTCACCTGGAGCTACATTATGTCTCCTATTTGGCAGCTGTTTTGCTCTCAGGCAAAGATAGTCTGGACTTTTAACACTATTTTGTGGCATATAATGACCCCACAAATTGAGATACGATTCTATTTACACTGAGAATAAGGTGTGAGGAGGAGGACTGGATGGGGTTACCTGGGTTAGCCAAGGTGGTGCTGGCCTCTGTGGAGGCCTCGGCTGACAGAGATGGTGTCGTGTCTGTGCTGCTGCCTGGATGAAGGTCCCTTATGTGTCCACCAACTCGGGGAGGAAGGAAATAAACGCAGCACATGTTGAGACCTTGTTCGCTGGGGGAGAATGTACATTTACCTTTCATTTTATACGGTTTAGAATACATGCGTGCCTTGGTGACGCCAACAGAATCTTGTGTTCATCATGTAAGAGGAAAACTACATCCAGTCAGATTACAACCGTTTACCCAGGTAAACATTCAAACTCATTCAAATCCCCCGAAAACAAGCTCATTGTGAAGGGAATTGTTCAAGGTGATCTGCTCCAAAAAAGAAATACGTCAAGGAGATGGATATGTACTGTGTACAATGATATATTTGTAGAAATATAGATTTACTCTGACTGAGAAACCTGTGCTGTGTTTAACCATATCCCTCAAACATGTTTCCTAAAGAAATGTGTAGTCTCAGTGAGGGGGAGAGGAATCGGATTAGTGCAGTATTTTGTTGCCTCATCTGCGAAGTGGAGAGATGAAAGCCTGCATTGGGCGGCTGCCGTCTGCCGATGAGGAGAGCGGGTGAGGATAGTAAAAAAAATTTTTTTTTTTTAGAAGCCAAAACATCTCTCGTATGCAAAACTGGACTAGGGACAGTTTCTCCTATACATGTTCTCTCATACCTCCAAAATCGTGGATATCTGATTGTGACATCAAAGGTGAATGTTGCCGTGACTATTTTCACCTCGAGATCCAATCAAACCAGAGACTGACAAGGCTAGGGGATTATACTAAAACTCACATGGCATCAGGGAATTGGATATAAGACCAATTCTATCTGACTGTTCGACACCACAAGGCCAGAGGCTGTGTGAGTAGCACTCTCAGTGTGTCACCTGTCCACCTGCTAACTGAACTGCAGAACCTTTTTCGAGTGGAAGTTTTCCCACAGTATAGCTTGACAGGTACAAATCCATTTAGGTTTTCGCCTTAGCAGGGATGACAGGATGTGTTCAGTGATGGATTCCACCCATATACCTTAACGACGCCTCCTCTTAATAAGTAGATGACAGATGAGCCTTGGTTGGTTAACCACAAAGAAACAAACAATGTAAAGTACAAAAACTGTATGGTGACGTTTCAGATCTAAGATGATTCTCATTCAAACCATTAAACCATAGTTCAGTAAAAAAGTAAACTGAAGATTTGAAAGATCATTTCTCCCTCACCCCACACATATACGGTATAACCCGTGTAATTACACACTTTTCAATATACTGAAAGTCTCCAGTCATTAAACTGGAGGGGGTTCTTGACGACCCAGATAGTAAATAGTCCTGGGTGTCCTCTATTGCTACTGTTGATTAGTCAAATATCCTCAGTCTATCCTCCATATCCCCATCGAACAGCGGGAGGCGCCATTTAAATCCTCTTCGGTGGAGTAAGAGAGCGTCTGCTTATTTGCTCTGCCCTGTGTCATCTCCCAAGCGTGGCCCCAAAAATACAGAAGGTGTTGAGGGAACGTTTCCTCCGTACCCACACGGCCTCTATTGGCACATCAGAGGACCAGCGCTGAGCATTTCCTATAGTCTCTCTGACTCTCCCGCTCCGTGGAGTAAATGATCATTTGGCCTAATAATGCAACTCAGGCGCTTTAGCTTCATCACTGTCCTGACAAATTGATTGCAGGCTGATTTACCTGTGCGGTGGGCTATTAGGGCTCTCCGAAGTGTGTCGCTGCTTAATGAAAGCAGGTGCGAAGTGTCACCTTGTGTTTAATACTCTCCTCCGCACAATACACAGGGTGTCTGACTGGCTGGAGGACTCGACTCAAACGGAATCTTGGCTAAAGTCACTTTGCCGGGTGGGTGTAACAGAAGTGCTGGTTGGTTTCTTTCTTAGGGATCATTCGGGAATACGATAAATCAGACCTACTTAACTAAAATGACATATTAGGTCTTACACAAAAGTGAAAGTAAGACCCTGGGCAAGAGTCATGCCGAGTGTTCTTTGAGCCAGCTATTCTTTGAAGCACAAAGGCTCGACTGCCAAGGCATAAATACGGTAGGTGTGTAATGACTCTATTATCACAAAATGCGATCATCCTCTCACAACAGTGCTCCTAATCCATTTCAAATGAACACGTCGAGCAATGTTTGAATACAACCTGCTGAACAAGAATTGGGCCCGAGGAGTGTGCTGTTCAATGCGATGTGCGGAGGCGTGTTCCCAATGCCTGCTCTATCCAACGGCAACACTCCATCAGGCATGCACTGGAGAGAGCTGCTAAAGAGTCACTTAAGGCATCACAGTCGTGGAGATGCTGATTAGTCAAACCAGCCAGCCCACAGTATGTGGATGGATGATTCAGATCCGAATGATACGTAAATATAATTTCCCTTTGCACCAGGCCCAACAGTGCAACAGGCAAACGCAATTGCAAAGTTGTCCATTCGTTGGGACTATTTTGACCTACAGTCAATTTGCACACACCAGTAATATTATGATGAATAAATTCAGGTTTTAAATCATTAAAAACCTTTTCCTTGTGATGAATAATATTAGGCATCCTGATAGTGGCGTTTCGTACCTCCATAATTTTTGGGGAAAACTGTCAAATACACAACTTGCATACAAATACCTCCATCTACCACTGAAAACTCCTTGGATTATATATATATATCAGATAATATTAGATATGATGAAACCTAACTTCAGGTTTGGGTAAGGAAGTAGGTATTATGTAAGATTATTTTACAGCGTTTCACCTCTAGCGTTTCTTATATAAGAGGGACTCAAGTCTTTTTTTTATGGGAAGGAAAACACTCCACTTCAAGAAATATGCACATTTCCACTGGTGAGTAGCGGCGTCTGAGCAGTTAACTTTTGAAGGGCGGCGGGTTGGAGTCAAAGCAATCAACCTTAATTACCGTCGAACTCCTGGACACCTGTCAGAGAATCCTCTCATAGCTCAACCTGTATGACGAGGACCATGGCAGAATGAACAGACACGGTCAGAACTGGTTCCAAGTGAGGTAGTTAGTACACGCCTACATACAGTACAGTGGATSTCTATCCCCTTGCTATGCTATATAACCATTATACCAGTCATCGGTACATTAACAACAATAGGGGAGTAGAAACAGAGATAAATGTTAAGTGCCGGATACGATTGGACGAAAGGTGAAAGGCCCTTGATTGCAAAGGCTTGGCATGAGAGCTTGTTTTCGATTTCTCGCCAGGTGTTTGATTCAATCATTCATTTGTAATGAGTAAAATGGAGGTGTGCTAATGCTCTCGCAACGTAATGCCTTGTGTACAACATTCCAGCTGAACCGAAATGGACTGTGGTGCTCTGTTTGTGGATATTGACTCTTATGGAATTGAGTCTAAAACACCTTTAGATAGTACCTTAAGAAGGCCCAGACACACAAAAGTGGACCATGCAGGTCTCATTTTCTCTGATAGCGCTCACGTTCCCAGATGTGCCACTGGGAAACATGAAGATACAGTAATGAAAATTATATTTCAGTGCCCCAAGAGAGACGGGTTTTGGATGAGACCCAATATCACAACATCTATTTCTGTGATCTGTTACTAAGACAGTTAATGCAGAGATATCGGGTAATTGGTATTKCTATATTACCACTGGGACAACAAACAAGTAATGGTCCACTTCACCTGACTTTGGAACCAAGGGCAATTCCGAGGTTATTGTCTTAAAGGGCAATTTCACTTTAATTTTTTTATTTTTTATTTATTTTTTACTTCACATTGATTATCTCCAGCACCACCTCAACATATGTGAAAATGACASCTTTCTGTTTCGTAGTAAAAAAGAGAGGAAGTATAAGTATTTCCAATGACATCATTGATGTGCATCATGTGATTTTAACCAATTATGAGTAGGCATTGCCTACTAATTGGTTGATGATGTCATTGGAAAGACACTATCTTACTCTATCTTTTTTTACCACAAAATATAGAAACACAGCGTTTTCACATACAGTATGTTGATGTTGGGGTGGTGCTGAAGATGATGAATAGGAAGTTGAAAAATTGTGAAATGTACCTTTAATTAACTAAACAAGCATTTGCTTCCTGTTGCCAGGTACTGTATAMGCCTTTGGTGCATGCCTTTGAGGTCTTTGTTCCGCTATGTATGGAATGAGGTCAAGGAGGTTGTTAAGACTGATTGCAATTAGGTTAAGTCTTAAATGCCAAATTCGTCAAATGAAAAGGATTCCATAAAAAGTGAATTCAATTATGACGCTACTAATTTGCCAGGTTGTATTTCCTGACAGCAACGAGGAACAAATTCCCCATTAATGAAAAAACCCAGCCGTTGTAGAAATGCACTGAAACAGAACAGCAGAAAGTGTTGTGCAGTAAAATGGAACCTAGTTGTGAATTCAGTGATGGGGTGATTGAAAGTTCTTACAATATGCTTGAGGGGAGCGTTGGGCTCTCTGCATATATATATATATATATATATTGTGACTTACCTGTTAAGACATTACATAGTTGAACAGCTCAGTATTATGAAAACGATATTCAGTGCCTTCGGAAAGTATTCAGACCACTTGACTTTTTCCACGTTTTGTTAGATTCCAGCCTTATTCTAAAATTGATTAAATCGTTTTCCCCCCTCATCAATCTACACACAATACCCCATATTGAAAAAGCAAAAACAAGTTGAGATTTTTTGAAAATGTATTAAAATAAAAAACGGAAATATCACATTTACATAAGTATTCAGACCCTTTACTCAATACTTTGTTGATGCACCTTTGGCAGCGATTACAGCCTTGAGTCTTCTTGGGTATGACGCTACAAGCTTGGCACATCTGTATTTGGGGAGTTTCCCCCATTCTTCTCTGCAGATCCTCTCAAGCTCTGTCAGGTTGGATGGGGAGCGTCACTGCAAAGCTATTTTCAAGTCTCTCCAGAGATGTCCGATCGGGTTCAAGTCCGGGCTCTGGCTGGGCCACTCAAGGACATTCAGAGACTTGTCCCGAAGCCACTCCTGCGTTGTCTTGGCTGTGTGCTTAGGGTAGTTGACCTGTTGGAAGGTGAACCTTCGCCCCAGTCTGAGGTCCTGAGCGCTCTGGAGCAGGTTTTCATCAAGGATCTCTCTGTACTTTGCTCCGTTCATCTTTGCCTCCATCCTGACTAGTCTCCCTGGCCCTGCCGCTGAAAAACATCCACATAGCATGATGCCTCCACCACCATGCTTCACAGTAGGGATGGTGCCAGGTTTCCTCCAGATGTGATGCTTGGCAATCAGGCRAAAGAGTTCAATCTTGGTTTCATCAGACCAGAGAATTTTGTTTCTAATGGTCTTAGAGTCTTTAATGGGCCTTTTGGCAAACTCCAAATGGACTGTCATGTGCCTTTTCCTGAGGAGTGGCTTCCGTCTGGCCACTCTACCATTAAGACATGATTAGTGGAGTGCTGCAGAGATGGTTGTCCTTCTGGAAGGTTCTCCCATCTCCAAAGAGGAACTCGGGAGCTCTGTCAGAGTGACCATCGGGATCTTGGTCACCTCCCTGACCAAGGCCCTTCTCTCCCGATTGCTCAGTTTGGCCGGGCGACCAGCTCTATGAAGAGTCTTGGTGGTTCCAAACTTCTTCCATTTAAGAATAATGGCGGCCYCTGTGTTCTCGGGGACCTTCAATGCTGCAGATTTTTTGGGGTACCCTTCCCCAGATCTGTGCCTCGACACAACCCTGTCTCTGAGCTCTACGGACAATTCCTTCGACCTCATGGCTTGGTTTTTGCTCTGACATGCACTGTCAACTGTGGGACCTTATACAGACAGGTGTGTGCCTTTCCAAATCCAATCAATCGAATTTACCACAGGTGGACTCCAATCAAGATGTAGAAACATCTCAAGGATAATCAATGGAAACAGGGAGCACCTGAACTAAATTTCGAGTCTCATAGCAAAGGGTCTGAATACTTTTGTAAATAAGGTGTTTGTTTTTTMTTTTTATAAATTAGCAAAACATTGGAAAACCTGTTTTCACTGTCATTATGGGGTGTTGTGTGTAGATTGCTGAGGATTTATATTTWAAAAAAACAAAAAAACAATTTTAGAATAAGTCTATAACGTAGCAAAATGTGGAAAAAGTCAAGGATCTGAATACTTTCCAAAGTCATTGTAGATCTAGTAGACAGGGTAAATGCTGGAGGGACTGGGGGAGAGAGACATGGGTATAGATATAGGTAGACCTACTGTCTGTTGCTTCGGAGGCCCGGAATGTGTGTGTCTGGGTTTCGGCATTCTGAAGCTGTGGGACGAGTGTCTGTGTGCCTTGTGATGTCGCAACGGGGGTAGGGTGACGGGGCTGGAGACCGATGGCATTCATAAGTCCCATGTCCCTTTCAGACCTCAAGGGGGCCCTRCTGCTCCTGCAAAACACAGCCACATGGTCAACGCTGATAAATGCCATATGGATGTAAGTGTGTGTATGACACTTGAGTGTTGGCATTGCATTTTGTTGAAAAACAACTTACTGTTGTGAGCAAAAGGGGAGAGTCCAATGTCAACACAAAGAACTAGTGCTCCCTTTACTTTGACAGACGTGTAAGCACAGTTCAGAGAATTCCTGCTAGACAGAAGACTTACATATCTCATTGAAGAAAAAAACTCGACTTGCACATCCCCCTTCTCTGAAAGCCACATATACCTAGCTATTGTTCTCACACACACCATCCTCAAAGGCCAACCCCTGCCAAATCTCACCCTGGCCGCTCTCCGTCGCGGCTCCCACCGGTACCACCGCCCCGATTGTTGTTGACAGCAAATACAGCACTGTGCTCAGGGGGGCCGTCTCCGTCTGACTGGGCATCTCTGGAGGGGAGAGACGAAGGAGAGAGAGAGAGTGAGAGATAAAGAAAAGGAACGAGAGAGGGACATTGTACAATGAGTCAGYACTATCATGTCGTCATTAATGTTCTATAATTTGGTCATATTTGTATGTTAAATCAGAGAACTAAAAATGGTCAGTTCCAATGTTCCACTTGTCATGTCAGACCTACACAGMAGGATATGCTAAAGCTTTCAATAAGTTACAGTATTTCAAGCAAAAAAAGGATGTATTGTACATCATAAAACCAAATGTTTTGCTAGACAGAATGAGCAGTCCATACATTACCAACAAGCAGATCCCTCACAATGGTCCCCGGCATTAAGATGAAACATCTTTAGTGCCGCTTCATTGCATCATAGCTCAAAATAACACAACGTTGACTGAGGCAGGTTGTCAGACCTGGATGCATCCACAACTGATTTCATCGGATAAAAATCAATTCAGGGCAAGCACTCCAGCTATCTTCCGTGTAGAGTATAAATAMAACGTACATCATTTTACCTCGCAGTGAAACAGTCGAGATGGCTTTCATAATACCGGACTGGTCTGAGAATCTCACCAATAATTGTCTGTTCCATTGGTGTTGAACCATAAAATGACATTTAAAACATTCCTGTCCAGTAGGATTGGATTAAATCTTTAAACAGAGACAGATGGGCACTGGAGTTCACCTAGAGGCAGCCTCGGTATTTTAATGCGGCAAAATTATCCATAATTATTTCTTAAGTGGAGGCGGCAGGTAGCGTAGTGGTTAGAGCGTTGGGCCAGTAACCAAAAGGTTGTAGATTGAATCCCCGAGCTGACAAGTTAAAAATCTGTCGTTCTGCCCCTGAACAAGGCAGCTAACCCAGTCACTGTAAATAAGAATTTGTTCTTAACTGACTTTCCTAGTTAAATAAATGTTAAATATTTTTTTTATTTATTAAAAAGTGTTTTTTAAGCGCATTGTTTTTATCAACATTTCGTTTTTCTGATAGCTTATCAAGTATAGAACGTGAATTTTTCGCTTTTTAAATCATCAACGTTAAATTAGTTAACATATTTGGCTACTTCGCCAACCTCTCCAATCAACTAGCAAATTGTTTTGGATTCAAATACCAGCCGAGCTAGATCTTTCTAGATCCTCATCTCCTGGACCAAAGGCTGGATGAAAAGACTCGGCAGCCAACTTCATGAAATGGCAGCCAACTTCATTTACTACACAGAAGGATTCCTCAGAAGTTTTGAACAGATTAAAACAACCCTGAGTAAGGACCTTAAGAACAGTCTCTCGATTCGGGCTCCTACGGAAAACATGGTGAGGACGACGAGGCGGTAGGAGACTAATTAACAAACCAAAGGCTACTGTATGCACTAACGATGAGAGTACCGAAGTTAGGTGATCACGGGCCTGGCCATTTCTGCAGGCTGACCCTCAGGCAACGTCACCCACTCCAAGCCAATACAGTCCATACAGAGAGCAGTGAACCAACCAAAATGTAATGAACGTTTTTCCACCAATGCCTTCACACGTCGTGCACTCTTCAATCTTCAAGCCTTAACAAGTCTCCTCTTTTGTATGAGTTTATCTCAGAGAATGATTTTGACCTGATCTGCCTCACTGAAAAATGGCACAAAGAGGGGGACTTTTAGCATCTAGATGCGGCAGCTCCGCCTGGATATAAATACATTGAAAAGGCGCGCGGCCGCGGAGGAGCCCCCCCCCCCGCCCCCCATGTTGACTCACCCAAGTGCTCTACGGCTGCTGACTTCCTTAACATGCTGGACTGCCTAAACCATGTGCAACATGTAAATGTTCCCCACCCACAATCGTCGACACACAATACATTATCACTGGAGATGTCCCTGCCTCTAACTTGGATGTCCTCGAACTTGGTGTATCTGACCACAAGCCTGTGACATGGTCTGACTGCTCCCATTCCGCTCCACCGCCCAAAGGGGGCCTTTCAATTCTGCCACCTAAGGAAACTTAACCCATCCCTCTTCCTGGAACACATCTAGCCCACCTTTGAGTCTGACTGCAGTGAGCTRGCCCTCCAACGACATGGTCAACCTGTATAACAGCACTATGGGTAATACCCTGAACATCGCTGCTCCCGAATAAACACGAAAGTAACCATCCAACACTCTTCAACCCAGTTCACTGATGAACCGCACAGAATGAAGACTCATGGCCGTAAGCTTGAGAGGCGCTGGAGGAAGGACGGCTTCACTGTCCATCTACTGGCCTACAAAGACCACCAAGCAAAGAAGCTATTCTGCTGCCTTAAAAGCAGCACGATCAGCCTTCTACTCCACCATGATCGACAACAACAAAGCTAACCTCAGAATCCTCTTTCTCAGCCATCAACCACCTTCTCAAGCCTGCAAACTCATCTGAGCAGTGCAATTGGAACTTTTAAAGCGAGCCTTAAAACACGTTTCTACTGACTGTCTTTCTTATAGTCCTAACCTGGGAAGTCCTTTTAGCACCTAGCCTAATACTGCTATTTCCTGCCTTGATTCTAAATGTATGGTGTTTTTATTGTATATATATTTTGCCTATGTAGAGATATGAGACGACACAGTAGGTGACTAGTTAAATAAAAATAAAATGTAAATTCAAAGCGCTATAAAAATGAAATGTTTTATTATTATTACTACTATAAACACAAATGAAAGAAATTATCCAGTTCTTCTGTATACTTTTTATGCAGTACTGAAAGTAGTGCTGACGAGCTAAAAGTGGTCCCGAAAATTGCATACAGCGTCACATATGTGCAGATATCTGCACCACGTCATTGCTCTCTCTTGCTCTGCTGTGTGTGAATCTTGCTAGCTGCCACTCAAATGGCAAGGGGCTGAAGCTCATTGGCTATAACTTTAATTGCTACGGGGCTGGGCCGCGTGGGGGAAATTTAGGGGAAAAGGGCGCAGCACAGCTTCCAGAAAAACAGTCGCTTTCAAAGAAATTGGGATTTTATAGCTACTTTAGCTAAAACAGTAATTCTGCTCATAGATTATGCATGTATGAACTCAACATTCAGCCCTAAATGGGAGGTTAAAAAAATACTTATTAGTCGCCATAGTTCCAGAGCATGTCTTTAAGTCACACCCAAATAGTATTGTGGCCTGAGTGTTGCAAGCCCTCCATAAAGCCTGGTTACATTGAATAGCTAGAGATAGTCAAGCCGTTAGTTTCTGGGAAGACCGCACCATTCAAATGCATCTATCAGCTGTTTCTTATTAGACAGATTAATAAACTGCATCTTATTAGAAGGACCACATCTTCACTACAAGTCCCCTGTATGAATCAGAAACAAAATGTATGAGACCGACAAGTGTTTTCCTTTAACTTAAGTGATAATATTGCGGACAAGATTTTGTACCAGTGAGTGTATTGTTTGATGTCTTATTAGAACGATGTCTTATTAGAAGGATTAATAAACTGCATCTTATTAGAATAATTAATCAACTGCATCTTATTAGAAGGATTAATAAACTGCATCTTATTAGAAGGATTAATAAATGGCATCTTATTCGAATAATTAATAAACTGCATACCTATAGTTGGAAACGAGCAAAATATTTCATGTTCATTAATCCCAACTCCATCCTATTAGAAATTTATTAGAAGGATTAATAACTGCATCTTAGATGGATTAATAAGATGCATCTTATTAGAAGGAAACGAGAAAAATAAGTTTCCATGTTCCATTAATCCCAGCTGCATCTTATTAGAAGGATTAATAAACTGCATTTTATAGAAGGAAACGAGCAAAATAAGTTTCCATGTTCCATTTTCCCCAGCTGCATTTTATAGAAGGATTAATAAACTGCATCTTATTAGAAGGATTAATAAACTGCATTTTATTAGAAGGAACGAGCAAAATACATTTCCATTAATCCCAGCTGCATTTTATTAGAAGGAAACGAGCAAAATAAGTTTCCATGTTCCATTAATCCCAACTGCATCTTATAGAAGGATTAATAAACTGCATCTCATTAGAGGAAACGAGCAAAATAAGTTTCCATGTTCGTTAATCCCCAGCTGCATCTTATAGAAGAAATGAGCAAAATAAGTTTCCATGTTCTATTAACCCAGCTGCATCTTATTAGAAGGATTAATAAACTGCATTTTATTAGAAAAACGAGCAAAATAAGTTTCCATGTTCCATTATTCCCCAGCGGCATTTTATTAGAAGGATTAATAAACTGCATCTTATTAGAAGGATTAATAAACTGCATTTTATTAGAAGGAAACGAGCAAAATACATTTCCATTAGTCCTCAGCTGCATCTTATTAGAAGGAAACGAGCAAAATAATTTCCATGTTCCATTAATCCCAAACTGCATCTTATTAGAAGGATTAATAAACTGCATCTCATCAGAAGGAAACGAGCAAAATAAGTTTCCATGTTCCGTTAATCCCAAACTGCATTTTATTAGAAGGATTAATGAACTGCATTTATATTAGAGAGAATGAGCAAATAAGTTTCCATGTTCCATTAATCCCCAGCTGCATCTTATTAAAGGATTAATAAACTGCATTTATTAGAAGGAAACGAGCAAAATAAGTTTCCATGTTCCATTATTCCCCAGCGCATTTTATTAGAAGGATTAATAAACTGCATCTTATTAGAAGGATTAATAAACTGCATTTTATTAAGAAGGAAACGAGCAAATACATTTCCAGTAATCCCCAGCTGCATCTTATTAAAGGAACGAACAAAATAAGTTCCATGTTCCATTAACTCCAAACTGCATCTTATTAGAAGGATTAATAAACTGCATCTTATTAGAAGGAAACGAGAAAAATAAGTTTCCATGTTCCATTAATCCCCAGCTGCATCTTATTAGAAGGATTAATAAACTGCATTTTATTAGAAGGAAACGAGCAAAATAAGTTTCCATGTTCCATTATTCCCCAGCTGCATTTTATTAGAAGGATTAATAAACTGCATCTTATTGAAGATTAAAAACTGCATTTTATTAGAAGAAACGAGCAAAATACATTTCCATTAATCCCCAGCTGCATTTTATTAGAAGGAAACGAGCAAAATAAGTTTCCATGTTCATTAATCCCAAACTGCATCTTATTAGAAGGATTAATAAACTGCATCTCATTAGAAGGAAACGAGCAAAATAAGTTTCCATTGTCCGTTAATCCCCAGCTGCATCTTATTAGAAGGAAATGAGCAAATAAGTTTCCATGTTCTATTAATCCCCAGCTGCATCTTATTTAGAAGGATTAATAAACTGCATTTTATTAGAAGGAAACGAGCAAAATAAGTTTCCATGTTCCATTATTCCCCAGCTGCATTTTATTAGAAGGATTAATAAACTGCATCTATTAGAAGGATTAATAAACTGCATTTATTAGAAGGAAACGAGCAAAATACATTTCCATTAGTCCTCAGCTGCATCTATTAGAAGGAACGAGCAAATAAGTTTCCATGTTCCATTAATCCCAAACTGCATCTTATTAGAAGGATTAATAAACTGCACTCATCAGAAGGAAACGAGCAAAATAATTTCCATGTTCCGTTAATCCAAACTGCATTTTATAGAAGGATTAATGAACTGCATTTTATTAGAAGGAAATGAGCAAAATAAGTTTCCATGTTCCATTAATCCCCAGCTGCATTATTAGAAGGATTAATAAACTGCATTTTATTAGAAGGAAACGAGAAAATAAGTCTTTCCATTATTCCCAGCTGCATTTTATTAGGGATTAATAAACTGCATCTTATTAGAAGGATTAATAAACTGCATTTTATTAGAAGAAACGAGCAAAATACATTTCCATTAATCCCCAGCTGCATCTTATTAGAAGGAAACGAGCAAAATAAGTTTCCATGTTCCATTAATCCCAAACTGCATCTTATTAGAAGATTAATAAACTGCATCTCATTAGAAGGAAACGAGCAAAATAAGTTTCCATGTTCCGTTAATCCCAAACTGCATTTTATTAGAAGGATTAATGAACTGCATTTTATTAGAAGGAATGAGCAAAATAAGTTTCCATGTTCCATTAATCCCCAGTATCAGTGGACAAGCAGCAGAGTCAGCAAATCAGCAGCCTGTGAGAGACACTGATAAATCATGTACACTTAACGACCCTTCCGCTACAACCGTTAATTAAAATAAGTATGATACAGGGAAATGAAATACTTGATAAGAAACTGAGCAATGGCTCTTTTTGGGGTAGTACCATGGATCTAGGAAAAATGCTGGCAGGCATCAAATTGGGAAGATATAGCACAAAAGTGGATATCTTATATGGACTGTTCTTCATTCTCATGCCGGGAGGTAATATACACATACTGTTTATTTCCAAATACCATTTCTGGTGTGTAAACAGTGCAGTTGATGGACTGGTGTGCTGAAAGAAAAAAAATGGATAGAGAGAAGAGCGGGAGAAAGAGGGGATATTCTATTCACTCCCTCAGGCAAAAATAATATATCTGAGAGACAAATTAGTGCATGACACTTAAAATCGCTGGAACGGCAGCCCCTGACATGCTACTGCTTCAACCTGTCAAATTGTCTGCTTTACAACAAGCACACCAGGCCAGTCGCAAGAAGACCTGCCCAAATCCCTAAAGGAGGCGAAGCACCTCTTCCATTTCCTATTATTGTTCTCTCTCTTACTTCCTACATAGCATTCTGCCAACTGCCCCCATGAAGTCTCGTGGAACGACTCTCGTCAACTCGGGATGACCCTTACTGCAACAGCCCTTATTTATCTCAGATCATTACTCACCACATTCTTACCTTCAAGATTCCTATAACCATTGAGCTCTGCAAATATTATCAGAATGATTCAACATTAGACACATGCATATGTTATGCATAAGTTATTTTGACATATGCTTGGACAGGCCCAACTCAAACCTGTGTCTGAACCAGTAATTGGATATGGGCACTGTTTGCTTATTCATAATTGTCTTGGATATTATGTAGCAGATGAGGTTCATTAGCAAGTACAGTACGACGTCCAGCTGTAGTGAGTGCAGTTTTGCTAGAATCTCCTTTAACACACTTAGAACAAGACTAAGAACTGGAATAGAGAACGTTTGGACAGAGATGTTTGGGTTTACAACGAGCCAGAGCTGAAGCCTCAACTGTTTTGCCAACGGTCCTAAAATGCCTCCATAAAAGGGATAATGAGAGCTCTTCCTCAGGGCTCCTTTACYCAGCAGTCTCTGGGTGACTGGCCTGTTCTCCTCCAGCTGTTCCAAACTCAGAACCGCGCCACTGCTCCACCCCATGACAGTTAGAGGCATTTATGGGATATCAGTGTGTGATGATGATGATGATGATACACATTAAGTACTATAGAGAGAAGGTGCTGGATATCATGAGTGTGCATCTGGTTTACAAGCCCCTACATTTTCTGCTTCAAATGTAAGGAAGCCACTGTGTAAAGTGAGAAGCAGGAGTGGGATAATCAATTTGAGGATAGATTTCCTTAGGTACCTGTACATGTGAAACCCCGGGTTCCAGCCGGATAACTAATCAAAGTCTGCATTTAACCTGATGTAGACCCTGTACTAACTAGCAAGGAATTACTTCCTGTACCATTAGAGTATTTGGCCTGTGAAAAGCTTACATTTTAGACCTCCAGCACACTAGCTGTGAATCTGAAAGGAAGTTGAAGTATACAATCCAAGTGAAAGCTGCCAAGAACAGAATACATGGTGGGAGTAGGGTCAAACTTTCAGGAGATAGATAAAGAAATCATATCGACAGTATTAGGACCAAGAGGGGGACAGTTATTATTTTATGAGACTATTTCCCAAACAAGGCCACTCTCTCCCTCTGTCCTGATCTCATTTCAGTTTCATCAGCAACAACACGTCCCTGCTCCGAAACAAAGCCGCTTACAGCACAGCATGCTTGATAAAATAAATTAAAAAGTCTAATTGCATTATTCTATATAATAAAACAGAAAGGCTACACCAGACATGCAAAATTGAATTATGGGGCTGAAAAAAAAAATCWATCCCACAACAACCACCTACATCTGCCAGCGAAATTGGGCTGTAAATACAAAGTGCTACCCAAATCCCCCAAAACTAGGACAATGTAAGACAACGGAATGTGAGATATTTTGGTGACCAATAAGCTGAGAAATCAGACAGCCAGAGACGGTGAGACGTCTGTGCAACAGCTGAGATTGACAGGCTGCTGCTGTTAGACCACAGCTGTTTTCGATGAGGCTTTCTAGGATGGTTGGCCTCTGCCCAACTGGTTCCAGTGCCCATGGTCCCAGTGCCTTCTGTTGCTAAAGAGGTTACTTTGACTACACAATGACCAACAGATCTCTGCTTAGGGGGGCAAACGACCACTTTTCCACTCAATTAGCATTTGGTCAAGGTATAAAGGTGGCTATCAGTACAAACCTGTGAACTGTAGTTGAAACAAATATTAATCAAGAGGATGGTCATGATCAAAGAAAGGGCTGATTGAATTACTAATCCCCTAAACAGTCGATCACCCAAAACATCTGACAATCATTGTTTGTTCTGATTCATGTCAAACTGAACGCAGTGAGACATTGATAGGCTGTTTTGGCTTGGAGAGAAACCACCAGTAAAACTGAAATGTGAATGAAAAAAAGTACACTTCTTTGAGAAAACAAGCAGCCTTAAATAGTTTTTCAACCGAGCAGAAAATGAAATATTATGGGTTGCAGGAAAAGAAAAACAAATCATTGATTGAGGAAGATGTCAGGGTTCTCGTGAAAACGTACAGAGAGAGGAAACTGCCTCTTCCTCTTAGAAGCCTGCCTGTGGGCAAATCAGAAAACATTTCTCTCACGCTGCTTCAGACTGCCAACGCATATGAAGTGCCGGATATTCAAATGCAGCTTAAAATGCAGCTTTCTCAGTAGCGAAGACGACGTGTGCATCGTTGCTGATCCATCTCTACTAGGTATCCTAGAGAGAGGGTGTATGTACAGTAACATGCTACCTCGCTACTGAGGTAGTGCTGCTATTAGAGGTCCGGCCATATACGAGCTCCTGCTGTAAACCCCCTTAGACATGTTTGATCATGTCATTTACTCAACACAAGAGAATATAAACACATACACATCCTATGGTTCTAGTCTTTATTCCCCTCTTGAAATGATCCCTGCTCAACAGTGTACTAGGAGATGAGCCACTGATTGAAACAACTGTTTCTACCATTAGTAAACACACAGGGATAATAATAATTGGTCCTCCGAGTGGCGCAGCGGTCTAAGGCACTGCATCTCAGTGCTAGAGGCGTCACTACAGACACCTTGGTTCGTATCCAGGCTGTGTCACAACTGGTTCCAATAGGGCGGCGCACAATTGGCCCTGCGTTGTCTGGGTTTGGCCGGTGTAGGCCGTCATTGTAAATGAGAATTTACAATTAACTTGCCTAGTTAAATAAAGGTTAAATAAAATAAATAAAAAATAGGCTTTCCCCAATAGGGACGTGGAGTCTATGCTGCAGTGGTGTACTGTACAGTATGTGTGCCTGTGAGTGAAGGTAGTATGTCCAAGGGGAGGACTGTGTGTGTTCTTCCTCTTGTGATGTTTGTTTGGTTATTATGCACCTGTGGTGCTCTGCGTGTCGGAATGCGGTTACTGAATTTTACAGATCACAATTAGGGCTTCACGATATAGATGCGGTTGTAGGTCTCTCTTGCATGTACAGTGATTTTCTGGGTAAGATTATGGTTGGATCATTAAAATGGCTGACATAAATTAGAGACAATTTTGCTGTTGATGAATTGCAATGTCTTTAGGGATGTTTTAGATATAATTCCCCAAATTTCCTCTCCAAAATCACATAACATTTGTCTAGACTTAACTATTGCTGTTAGTAAACTTTTGGTTTGTTAGTAAGGTTTGTCATTTCTATGTGTAGAAAATACTATTTGGTCATAATGCACATTTTACCGATGTTGGATGATATCTAAGCTATATTTTTTTGTTCTTCGAAGTAACAAAGCAGGCCCGGGGGGCTAGGGAGAACAAATCATTCTTCCACTAACACCAGACAATTTATTTCAGACAGCCAGACAGAACGGAGAAAAACATAACTGAGAAACTTCATGAAGAGTGAGTGAGAACAAGCTCCTCTGACTTGACTTAGCTGATGACAGCTGGCTGAATAAGTCAGTGGGCGCTCCATCGATCCAACTCTCCCTGCCCTGCCTGCCTGCCGTGGGTGGGTGGGTGGGAGCTGCTGCCTGCCTTCCCGAATGCCAAAGGCTTTAAAGCCATGAGCACTGGGACTCTCGGGCCATTACGTAACCACACAAACGAGGGGATTCTTGTCCTCAGCAGCAGAAACATATATTTATCTAAAGCAGGGATAGAAAACACACTAATTGGCTATTCGTTTTTTCACTGTTTCCATACAAATGTAAAACAAATAGATGGCATGTAGAGAAATGTGCTATGGGAGAAATCTAGCCACAGGCCACTCCTGATGTAAACATACTGTGGTAGTGAGAGAAGAGGTAGTGAGGACAAACTTAGTTCTCTAAGCCAGGGGCAGGTTGCACTGTGCGAGAGGGAAAGCAAGAAAGAGAGAAACAGAGGTATATAGAGTGYGTAGTGCAGACTTACACAGGTCTGCAGATGACTAGGTCTCCCTTGTTGGTACCGTAGGCAAGACCCAGGCCAGGTTCTGGGAGCCAGCGGGCCGAGTTGATGCTGACGTGTCTCCGCTGATCAGCGGCCATGGGGTACACCACATCAAACATTCTCTGGAGGGAATGGGGACATATGGAAATAAATCAATTACAGCCACAGCAAAGAGTACCACTATTGTCCCAATATGATACAACCCCAACATCTTAAAAAATTWAATTAAAAAATTGTCATTTTATTGCATTAGCGCCGTCTTCTAATGAGCTTAATCTTTCACATTAGATTAGCATGTTATCGCATATTAATTCATTTCATGTTAATATATTGGTTATCAATTAACCCGATGATTCAGAACCTGAGACATAATCCGTTACTAGTGTGGGAATAGCAGAACAATACTAGAACTTTAGTCTGTCTGCTGAAGTGCTGATTAGTGTTGTTGAGTCTGCCTTGTCAGAACGCCGCTCCTTAGCGGTTGGCTGTTCCCTCAAGTGAATCAAGTTCAGGAGAGACGTTGTTGGAGTGCTCATTTAAGAGCAGTCACCTTGACTTGTCACKCTACTTCTCAATATGACTAGCCAAACCTGCTGCTATGACAACCATATCAGGTGACAGACACGGGTACTACTTCCTGCCTCTGCGTTGCCTATCTCTTACCCTGTGAAGCGAGGATGAATGACCACATATACCTGTCTGTCTACATCTGCATACATTTTACACCACTCAGACAAAAGGGAGAAATAACAAAGGAGAGGGGGAAAAAGCTGTTTCATTCATCTCCAAACGTAGGTGGAAGACAGAATAATTGGGGATCTGCTTAAGAGCTCAGAGAGCCTCGTTGGACTGTCTACGCTGCCATAACTTGGGCGGTGTGTCAGTTGTGCTCGCAGGGAATGCAAAATGTTCAACGTACAAATTCAGAACACATCTAACACGGTCCCCTTTCGCTATGATATGTAAGAGTCATAATTTCAATTTTGAACAAAAAACAACAAGTTACATACACTACCATTCAAAAGTTTGGGGTCACTTAGAAATGTCCTTATTTTTTGTCCATTAAAATCAGATCAAATTGATCAGACATCCAGTGTAGACATTGTTAATGTTGTAAATGACAATTGTAGCTTGACCAGTCTCAACGTCAACAGTGGAGAGGCAACTCCGGGGTGCTGGCCTTCTAGGCAGAGTTGCAAAGAAAAAGCCAYATCTCAGACWGGCCAATAAAAGTAAAATATTAAGATGGGCAAAAGAACACAGACACTGGACAGCGGAACTCTGCCAAGAAGGCCAGCATCCCGGAGTCCCCTCTTCACTGTTGACGTTGAGACTGGTGTTTTGCAGGTACTATTTAATTAAACTTCTAGTTGAGGACTTGTGAAGCGTCTGTTTCTCAAACTAGACACTCTAATGTACTTGTCCTCTTGCTCAGTTATGCACCGGGGCCTCCCACTCCTCTTTCTATTCTGGTTAGAGCCAGTTTACGCTGTTCTGTGAAGGGAGTAGTACACAGCGTTGTACGAGATCTTCAGTTTCTTAGCAACTTCTCGCAAAGCMTTCATTTCTCAGAACAAGAATAGACTAAYGAGTTTCAGAAGAAAGGTATTTGTTTCTGGCCATTGTGAGCCTGTAATCGAACCCACAAATGCTGATGCTCCAGATTCTCAACTAGTCTGAAGGGCAGTTTTATTGCTTCTTTAATCAAAACAACAGTTTTCAGCTGTGCTAACATAATTGCAAAAGGGTTTTCTAATGATCAATTAGCCTTTTAAAATGATAAACTTGGATTAGCTAACACAACATGCCATTGGAGCACAGGAGTGATGGTTGCTGATAATGGGCCTCTGTACGCCTATATAGATATTCCATTAAAAATCATCAGTTTTCAGCTACAATAGTCATTTACAACATTAACAATGTCTACACTGTATTTCTGATCAATTTGATGCTATTTTAATGGACAGAAAAAATGTTTGAAAAAATGACCAAAAAAACAGCGTTGAACGAGAAACTGAAGATCTCGTACAACGCTGTGTACTACTCCCTTCATAGTTTGAGAAAGACACCTCCCACCTCAACTGGCAGCTTCAATAAATAGTACCCGCAAAACACCAGTCTCAATGTCAACAGTGAAGAGGCGACTCCGGGATGCTGGCCTTCTAGGCAGAGTTGCAAAGAAAAAGCCATATCTCAGACTGGCCAATAAAAAGAAAAGATTAAGAWKGGCAAAAAAACACAGGCACTGGACAGAARAACTATATAAAAAAAAAAACAGGTCGCTAGGTGTAGGCAAGACCATAAGCAAATAGGTCAACTGGGATATGACTAAAGAGATAATCAGGGTGATTTTTCCACAAATAGACAGGTATTTTCCTTTCCATGGTAGCAAGATCTTATCTATATTTGCTAACTTTCTATAAAAATTMATTGGAGTGAGATAATTTCTTTCTTTCTGCATATGAATACAGAGTATGTCCACATCACCATCAGACCATTTTATTGGTAAACTACACGGTAATGTAAATGTTGTATTTATTTGTGATCCAACACATAATATAGTACACTTATCATAATTTGGTTTTAATCAAGAGAGGATAKAAAAAGTATCTAGATCCTCTATGAGGCTGTAGAGGGATCCAAATTGTGGATTTAAAAGAAAACATGAATCATCAGCGTACTATGACACCTTTGTTTTTAAGACCTGGATTTCTAATCCCTTAATATTATTGTTGGATCTAATTTTAATAACTAACATTTCAATGACAATAATAAATAGATATGCCGATAGTGGACAACCTTGTTTTACTCCTCTAGATAGTTAAAAACTTTGAGAAGTAGCCATTATTTACTATTTTACACAAAGGGCTACTATACATGATTATAACCCATTTAATAAAAGATTCTCCAAAATTAAAATATTCCAGGCATTTATAAACTCAGCAAAAAAATAAACGTCCTCTCACTGTCAACTGCGTTTATTTTCAGCAAACTTAACGTGTAAATATTTGTATGAACATAACAAGATTCAACAACTGAGACAAACTGAACAAGTCCCACAGACATGTGACTAACAGAAATTGAATAATTTGTCACTGAACAAAGGGGGGGGGGTCAAAATCAAAAGTAACAGTCAGTATCTGGTGTGGCCACCAGCTGCATTAAGTACTGCAGTGCATCTCCTCCTCATGGACTGCACCAGATTTGCCAGTTCTTGCTGTGAGATGTTACCCCACTCTTCCACCRAGGCACCTGCAAGTTCCCGGACATTTCTGGGGGGAATGGTCCTAGCCCTCACCCTCCGATCCAACAGGTCCCAGACGTGCTTAATGGGATTGAGATCCGGGCTCTTCGCTGGCCATGGCAGAACACTGACATTCCGGTCTTGCAGAAAATCACGCACAGAACGAGCAGTATGGCTGGTGGCATTGTCATGTCAGGATGAGCCTGCAGGAAGGGTACTACATGAGGGAGGAGGATGTCTTCCCTGTAACGCACAGCGTTGAGATTGCCTGCAATGACAACATGCTCAGTCCGATGATGCTGTGACACACCGCCCCAGACCATGACGGACCCTCCACCTCCCAATCGATCCCGCTCCAGAGTACAGGCCTCGGTGTAACGCTAATTCCTTCGATGATAAACGCGAATCCGACCATCACCCCTGGTGAGACAAAACCGCGACTCGTCAGTGAAGAGCACTTTTTGCCAGTCCTGTCTGGTCCAGCGACTGTGGGTTTGTGCCATTAGGAAACGTTGTTGACTGTTATTGTCTGGTGAGGACCTGCCTTACAACAGGCCTACAAGCTCTCAGTCCAGCCTCTCTCAGCCTATTGCAGACAGTCTGAGCACTGATGGAGGGATTGTGCGTTCCTGGTGTAACTCGGGCAGTTGTTGCAATCCTGTACCTGTCCCGCAGGTGTGATGTTCGGATGTACCGATCCTGTGCCGGTGTTGTTACACGTGGTCCACCACTGCGAGTACGATCAGCTGTCCGTCCTGTCTCCCTGTAGCGCTGTCTTAAGCGTCTCACAGTACGGACATTGCAATTTATTGCCCTGGCCACATCTGCAATCCTCATGCTTCCTTTCAGCATGCCTAAGGCACGTTCACGCAGATGAGCAGGGACCCTGGGCATATTTCTTTTGGTGTTTTTCCGAGTCAGTAGAAAGACCTCTTTAGGGTCCTAAGTTTTCATAACTGTSACCTTAATTGCCTACCGTCTATAAGCTGTTAGTATCTTAACGACCGTTCCACAGGTGCATGTTCATTAATTGTTTATGGTTCATTGAACAAGTATGGGAAACAGTGTTAAAACCCTTTACAATGAAGATCTGTGAAGTTATTTGGATTTTTACGAATTATCTTTGAAAGACAGGGTCCTGAAAAAGGGATGTTTCTTTTTTTGTTGAGTTCATATAAACTCCAGTTGTACTTTATCAAAGTCGGCTATGGACACCAGGCCTGGTTTCCCAGATTTTTCATTGTGTTCTATTGTTTCAAGTACTTRTCTTATATTACCTCCAATGTATTGTCCATGTAAAAAAAAATGAGGATGAATAATATCTGAGAATACCTTATAAATTCTATGCCCTAAGCATTTTGCAAGAATTGTAAAAGGCCTCCAATGTTTTTTATGGACTGGATCTTTATACACTGCTCAAAAAAATAAAGGGAACACTTAAACAACACAATGTAACTCCAAGTCAATCACACTTCTGTGAAATCAAACTGTCCACTTAGGAAGCAACACTGATTGACAATAAATTTCACATGCTGTTGTGTAAATGGAATAGACAACAGGTGGAAATTATAGGCAATTAGCAAGACACCCCCAATAAAGGAGTGGTTCTGCAGGTGGTGACACAGACCACTTCTCAGTTCCTATGCTTCCTGCTGATGTTTTGGTCACTTTTGAATGCTGGCGGTGCTTTCACTCTAGTGGTAGCATGAGACGGAGTCTACAACCACACAAGTGGCTCAGGTAGTGCAGCTCATCCAGGATGGCACAACAATGCGAGCTGTGGCAAGAAGGTTTGCTGTGTCTGTCAGCGTAGTGTCCAGAGCATGGCGGCGCTACCAGGAGACAGGCCAGTACATCAGGAGACGTGGAGGAGGCCGTAGGAGGGCAACAACCCAGCAGCAGGACCACTACCTCCGCCTTTGTGCAAGAAGGAGCAGAAGAGCACTGCCAGAGCCCTGCAAAATGACCTCCAGCAGGCCACAAATGTGCATGTGTCTGCTCAAATGGTCAGAAACAGACTCCATGAGGGTGGTATGAGGGCCCGACGTCCACAGGTGGGGTTGTGCTTACAGCCCAACACCGTGCAGGACGTTTGGCATTTGCCAGAGAACACCAAGATTGGCAAATTCGCCACTGGCGCCCTGTGCTCTTCACAGATGAAAGCAGGTTCACACTGAGCACATGTGACAGACGTGACAGTCTGAGACGCCGTGGAGAACGTTCTGCTGCCTGCAACATCCTCCAGCATGACCGGTTTGGTGGTGGGTCAGTCATGGTGTGGGGTGGCATTTCTTTGGGGGGCCGCACAGCCCTCCATGGGCTCGCCAGAGGTAGCCTGACTGCCATTAGTTACCGAGATGAGATCCTCAGACCCCTTGTGAGACCATATGCTGGTGCAGTTGGCCCTGGGTTCCTCCTAATGCAAGACAATGCTAGACCTCATGTGGCTGGAGTGTGTCAGCAGTTCCTGCAAGAGGAAGGCATTGATGCTATGGACTGGCCCGCCCGTTCCCCAGACCTGAATCCATTTGAGCACATCTGGGACATCATGTCTCGCTCCATCACCAACGCCACGTTGCACCACAGACTGTCCAGGAGTTGGCGGATGCTTTAGTCCAGGTCTGGGAGAGATCCCTCAGGAGACCATCCGCCACCTCATCAGGAGCATGCCCAGGCGTTGTAGGGAGGTCATACAGGCACGTGGAGGCCACACACACTACTGAGCCTCATTTTGACTTGTTTTAAGGACATTACGTATCAAGTTGGATCAGCCTGTAGTGTGGTTTTCCACTTTAATTTTGAGTGTGACTCCAAATCCAGACCTCCATGGGTTGATAAATTTGATTTCCATTGATAATTTTTGTGTGATTTTGTTGTCAGCACATTCAACTATGTAAAGAAAAAAGTATTTAATAAGAATAGTTCATTCATTCAGATCTAGGATGTGTTATTTTAGTGTTCCCTTTATTTTTTTGAGCAGTGTATTTACCACTTGGATCCTGTTTCAGTAGTAATGAAATCTGACCTTGTTGAGTGTCTGATAATCTACCATGTATATAGGAGTGGTTAAAACATGCTAATAACGGTCCTSTGAGTATATCAAAAAAGTTATGTATACTTCCACTGGTATGCCATCCAGCCCTGGAGTTTTCCCAGCCTTAAAGGCTTTAACTGCGTCAAGAAGTTYCTCCTCTGTAATTTGGCCTTCACATGAGTCTTTCTGTACAGCTGTTAATTTTACATTATTAATATAAAAAACATCCATACAATTAGCTTTGGTTAATGGAGATGGAGGAGACAAATGAAAACATATGCTTAAAGTACTTTACTTCCGCTTGGTGCATTTTCCCATATTCCATCCAGTTTGCTTTATTTTTAATAATATATTACACTTGATCTTGAATAAGTTCCTCTATTTCTTTTTGTTTTTCCTCTAACTTATTCTGACCCTCTAGRGTACAGTTTTTATTGCTATCTATCTGTACTGTTAGTCCTTCCATTTCCTTTGTTAATATGGACTCTTGACCTAAATTGCTTTTGTTTTAGAGATGAGTACTGAATTGCATGGCCTCTAAAGGCACATTTAAAAGTGTCCCATACAATAAGTGGATCTTATGTCGGAAATAGTCCGTTATAAATTCTTCTGTCCTAGTTAAAAACAAGTTATCATCCAATAGGCTTCAATTAAATTTCCAATATCCTCTCCCACATGTAAATTATGTAAGAGTAACATAAATGCCAATCATGTGATGATCCGAGCCAAGTTATTAACGCTTTGAGAAAAAACGCTTTGAGAAAAACACCTCTTAGTTCACTTCAAATCAGAGATGGGCTTTGATGCGCCGTGTGGCAGCTTTAAAAACAAAAAACAATATTCACAATTTGTTCAATTAGATTTGGCTAATTATGGCTCTCTTCAGACCATGTAACTGTTCAGTTAGAAAACTTATGTCACAACAATTTCACCACTGGCAATGTGAGAAGTTTAGAGTTAGAATAGTTACTGGTGCCGCACCCCCCCACCCCCAAAGTTAAAATGTCATCTCAATTATCATATAGCCTAGTTGCCAGGGCTACATGGCATCTTCAAAAATTGGGAGGGACGGARAWCAGTCTCACAAACAGCAAGAGGCAGAGACAGAAAGACAACATCAAAGTGGCACCCTGGTGTTGTTTTTCCTGCTTTCATCAAGGCCTCTGAGGGCTGACTCTGGTGTGACCATGGGACACCGGGCTGTGTTCTGGGTCACTGGGATGTCACAGATGGATCCCTGGTTCCAAGCCCTGCATCATAAACACTTTACCCCTCATCCTTCATACACTACCTACCACAACCCCTGTTACATTCTGATACATGTACAGCCAAAACAGAGTCRCATATTGAGCCTCCAAACACAGAAAACTTTCGAAGACTCTTCATTACTATTTAAGTGTKGCACATTGTGCGATTGTGTAAACGGTGTGGTACATTGTCTAAATGGTCATCTGAATTATAAAAAAAATGGTTGCCTCAACAAAAAAAACATGTTTCACAGTTTGTAACTGTGTTATGTGTGTAACACATCAAGACTGTAACAGCAGACAMGTTCCTCTGAAAGAGGAAAGGGAACACACTGTATGTAGTGTGATCAGCCAAAGGGCCACGAGAGATCAAGGGGTCGATTAAAGACTAAATGAGATGTGCATAACCATGATTCTACTTGGGGTCTAGCCACAGAAGTTTCTCAATTACACTAGCTCACTTTGCACTGCTGGAATGTAAAAGGCTAGAGCCAGCACCTGGAGGCATGTGAAAATKCTCTGATTGTAAGCCCATTTTCTACCCCCATCTTGTTGGAAATAAAGATATTTGGTACCTTCAGAATCCAGTTGAAGTAGAGTCAATGCAGGCTYTGCCAGCACTGGTTYGATTRTTTGGGGTTGCTAATCTGGCTGGCCATTGTGAGAGGGCTGGAGCTGGGAGGGTATTATTCAGCTACTGTGCTGTACTGAATTGTAATGTCTGTCTCACGTTCCTCCTCAGTTGGTTAGAGATAATGGGGGGGAAATCTATTGTTCATCCCCCCCAAATGATGGAGTTAAAGTAGCTATTTATAAAGAGTCATACTCTTTGCCAGCCAGAAGAAGCTCATCATTTACAATGTTCTTTACCTCCAGATTTGGGAGGTTTCATTTGGTTACTGTCACCCTGAAGATGCTTACAGATGATTTGGGTCTAGGTTCTTGCTGGCATTTTCAAGTTCAATGCAAATCAACCTGAATCAACATGCATTGATGAAAGTGCAAATAAATGGCATAATACCTTGTTGTTCCTGAAATTCCAAGGGGTTAACGTTGGCCAAACTCACCCTCATGGAAGTCTCTCCACCATGGGGCTGCTGCAGGCGTAACACTTGCGCTACCATGTGGTCTGTGTTGTGATGGAGMAGGATCCTACGAGAGGCCAAGCCCACCATCACATAGTGGCCCATTGGGGACAGGCTGACAGAAATGGCATTAGGACCTAGACAAAGAAGAGATGGTTAGGCTACTTTCTGTTGAGCATGGATGGGTTTGGCATATAAACTTAAAGCAAATATTGAACACCTTTTGTCATGGTTTTACTTGAGGGCCTAAAAGCAGTATTTACATTCTGACTGAAACACTCCATACTGTAAATTGCTTTATATATAATTGGGATTGCATTCTGAGTGTCTCTATTGACTAAGCAGCTATAAATAACAGACAACAGGAACCATTAAATTAAACTGTCCTGCCTTCTCTGATGCCTTAGATGCCTGTTACTGTACAAGCAGGCTACTGCAAGTCATGTTTAATTTCATAACAAACCAGTGAAGTATTTCTTAATGAATGGTTTTAATGGTTTTTGACGACAGATGAATGTTTGTTCCCACTTGAGAAACATACGGTAAAACAACCGCTCTCATTAAAGGCAACCATTTGGAAACCGATGATATTATCCAGTTAGGAATCTGGATTATATCCAAAATGGAGAGTCTCTCCCTGTTGAATACAGCCTGCACCTGCTAAAAATCTAAAAGGTATATTTGTGTACTTGATTAAGCTATTGCCTAGTCTTTATGATTGGTAAGTGTTTGTACTGCTCGCAAGAGTAGATTAACTGTGAATTACTGTGTTCACAGCTACTTTGGGTCCAGACCTGCTCTAAATAATTTGCTTTGAATTTATGGCTAAGCTAATTAAGTAGGCCTCCCACATTCCCATATCTACTTACCACCAAAAATCTGTTGCTTAGATTAAAGCTTTAATTTGCCTTTTTCAATCTTCCTGCTTAATACGCCTTCATTAATAGATTACAATTTACACAATAMTGCTGAAATATATATTTACATTTTTTTTWATTTGACCTTTATTTAACTAGGCAAGTCCGTTAAGAACAAATTCTTATTTACAATGACGGCCTGCACCGGCCAAACCTTAATCCGGACGCCGCTGGGCCAATTGTGCGCCGCCCTATGGGATTCCCAATCACGGCCGGTTGTGATACAGCCTGGAAACGAACCAGGGTCTGTAGTGACGCCTCAAGCACGGAGATGCAGTGCCTTAGACCACAACGCCACGCGGGAGCTCAAAATGGGACTTTAAAGATTGTAAGATTGATATGACAGCACAGAATATATATTTCGAAGAACTCCTTAAAGTCCATGGCCCGGGGGGGCGGAGGTATTTTTGGGCTTACTACAATTATATTTCATACATGTATGGTCATGTGAAATTGTCCAATAAGACCCCATTAAGTTGTTTGGCTGCCATATTGGAAAAAGGCTTCTATGGGGTTAATGCGGAAATTCTGTGATGGCCCAGTATCTACAAATCTTTTTAAAACACAGTTTTTTCTAGTTGTCTGTGCAATTTGGTGCCTCTATCACCAAAGTTACAATTCAAAAACATAGCGGCCCCATTACTAGGGATGGGCACGGTTATTTGAATACTCGAAAATCAGAGCGGACGTTAGTCTTCGATTACCTGCGAGGGTGTATTATTTTATTATATATCTGATATTGCAACATACAAGGATATATATACCAGGACATTCAACATTTTTATAAAACAAACGTTTCACAGTTTTTATGAGTGAGCCCCATAAAAAAAAAACTTCCTGTAGACTAGGCTACACACTTTTCAAGCGTGTAACTWACTGTCGTCAATCAAAGCAGCACTACAGTCAGAGGCTCCATGCGTAGAAAGTARAGTGGGAGATTTCTAATCAATGCAAAATGTAATTACAATTACAGAATTAAGTTGTCTAAATGAGAAGGGGTAGGCTGTTGTTTAATATGGAGTTGTTGTAGACAAGGACGGGGATCGCAGCAAAATAGCATAAATGRTCCTTGCTAGCTGGCTAATTTAACTGGCTAGAGTAGTTAGCTAGCTTYTTCAAATAGATGTGACGCAGTCAAGACAGACACTACCAGATGAGGTGATAGATCAAGTACAAGGGAGGAGAAAAAACCCGCAGACACTCGGCCCTTCGTAGAATGAGTTTGACACACGTGCTTAATAGAGACAATGACTCACCGAATCTCTTGGAGTAGAGCATCTCTCCCAGGTTGTGAGGCGCCAGAGAGTAGATGGCCAGGATGCCCTCGTCTGGGAAGCCCCGCTGGCTGCTGGGTATGAACACAGCCAGGAGCTGCCCGTCTGCAGAGATGTCACAGCTGGCGTCATTGTAGATCTTGCAGTTCTGCACCAGCACGTTGACAGAGGCTGCAGTGGAGGAGACAAGACAGATGTGAGCGTTCAGTTTCACACATCTCCCACTGTGTACATGTCTGGTGCACATCGACTATACAAAGAGGGCATGTTGTAAAACAGGTGAATGTCTCAGAAGTTTGAAGGGAGAATGCAAGGAGAAGAAAGGTTGACATTAGCATTCAATCATATTTTGTTGCTCTCAGACAGCGGGGATAAATGTTTGTTAACAATACTGGTCATATTATTCACACTCAAATAAGTCCTAAACTAGTCCATATTGCATTGACATAGTAAATTGCTTTAAAAAAGAAAGAATAGTTCCCATTTCCAATAAACCTCCAGACAGCATTGCTAAGAAAACAAATGCTAATTTCAGTCTGTTCAAAAATATTTACCGAAAGTTAGACTTGAAAAAGGCATTGAATATTTATTTTGCCATTGATCTTAATGTTCCATTCCAACACCCGGCATCATCCCTTCCCGTCTCCCTAGAGACAACAATCCAAAACATGATTAAGTCATTTCTCAAAGAAGGCTGAGAGCGGCGGCTATATTAACACATAACTCCCCTCCAAGATACTGTAAGGAGAAGGGAAGTAATACTGTTAATGACTATACTGACAACCTGATGTATTGATGGAAATAGGCTAAATAAAATGCATTCCATTTTCCGAGGAGAAACTATCCACAAGCACATTGGCAATGTCATGCAATTTAGATTGTATCAGCCATTCAACATCCACAAGAAAAAACAGCTCTCCTAAAAGCTAAGGGTCCCAAATAAGAGTATAAAACGGTTAGTGTTTCTTTTACAAAGAAAGGGTACCCTTATGGCAAGCTGTGCCAAAGCGAACAAATGGGTCACATACAGCAGGCAGTAGAGGGATATCATCAGTTAGCTGTTAGCAGACCATGCTCCAGTTCCTCTAGCTGGTCATTGCCTGCCTACACCTTGGTTGAGGGAGCAGAGCTCTCCTTCCAATAACCTAGCCCAAGAATGTCTGTCATGGAACCAGTGAGGACCATTGTGATGGCTGGTGAGGGATGTGGTGAGGGAGGGGTGGACAGCGTGCATAGTGTATGCCCCTACACGGGGTGATCACAGCTGCTTGTGGGGAATATTTAAGCTGGGCCATGATAATTAAGTAAAGCAGTGAAGTATTAACAATGTAGGGCCGGGGCCTTGAGGGCTGTGACAGCTATAAAGCTGTGACAGCTTTATGAGCTCAATCCATCTAGCACAGCTAAATGGACAGAGTGGGCATGCCACGCATGCCTAGTGAAGCAGCAACTTGTGCTTTCACAAACAAATACACTAAACTTGTATAGGGTACACTGTATACAATGTATGAGTAACTGAGAGTTGAGCACAGTTGTCAGTTACAATGTTGAGAAAGTTCACTAGCCTCCAGATAACACGTGTATGCACGGTTCTAGATTTCAGTTATCTCCTGTGGCTCCGTATAAATTAGAACATGTAGACTATATTTAAAAACCACTTCAAAAACTGCCAAAAAAAAATACTGCCAAAAAGCAGTACAATTCCCATGACTTAGACTGCCCAAGCATGACATTGTTTTAGCAACAACAATATCAACAACAGCTAAATACATTAATGTAAGTGGAGTAACCATATTACTGGAGCAAGAAACCATTATTACATTTTCCCTTACTGTTAAGTAGCCTAATTAAAATTAATGGCTGGCCTTTCTGACAAACAACAATCTTAAGCAACAATAATCAAAATGATTTGTGTTGCGTAAGATGTATTTGTTTGTCTCGTACACAGAATGTGGGATAAGTGGATGATTGTCGAAACGAAAAGGGATACTTTATTGTCACGCACAACGCCTTCACATTCAAATGCTAAACTAATACATTTATTTACTGCGAAATTAAACCTCAAAGCCTATCAGCAATAAAATTGGCACAGCTTCCTGCCATTGCTGCCAACATACTGTGATTTGCATTTTAAGAGAACAGTCTCTACTATGCCACAGGGATGAGATGTGGCAAACATCCATAGGACGGATGGCTTTGTCTGGTGAGGGAACCGTGGCATTGTTTGGTAAACTGTTCTAGGCTTAGTGGATATTATAGCTGACCTGGGTTTAAAAAAAAGGCACTCTCTTGTGCAATATCCTGTCATCGATCAAATCGACATTGCACGTTAAGGATATGGCCATACCATTTCAAACACTCTCCTTACACAACTCCCAGACTTCCTCTTGCTCGCTCACCCTCTCTCCAAACATTATCGGGCAGTTTTTCGCACTACAAATTAGCTTTCCCCTTCAGCCCCTCACAGGCGGGATATTCTGCCAGTAATGGTGCAAAGCTCTGACTAAATCGGGATGAGAGGAGAGCAACTTTTGTGCCCCCACCCTTATGTTTCCTAATCTAGAACAGTTCTGGGAGGAGAAGATGGGAGCTTCCTGGCCATTCAGTTGAGTTTTTTTGAGGATGCTGGCTTGTGATCTCTACTCCCCCAGCAGGCATACAGTTGAAGTCGGAAGTTTACATACACCTTAGCCAAATACATTTTAACTCAGTTTTTCACAATTCCTGACATTTAATCAGAGTAAAAATTCCCTGTTTTAGGTCAGTTAGGATTACCACTTTATTTTAAGAATGTGAAATGTCAGAATAATAGTAGAGAGAATGATTTATTTCAGCTTTTATTTATTTCATCACATTCCCAGTGGGTCAGAAGTTTAAATACTCTCAATTAGTATTTGGTAGCATTGCCTTTCAATGGTTTAACTTGCGTCATCGTTTTTGGAAGCCTTCCACAAGCTTCCCACAATAAGTTGGGTGAATTTTGGCCCATTCCTCCTGACAGAGCTGGTGTAACTGAGTCAGGTTTGTAGGCCTCCTTGCTCGCACACGCTTTTTCAGTTCTGCTCCCTAATTCTCTACATGATTGAGGTCAGGGCTTTGTGATGGCCTTGACTTTGTTGTCCTTAAGCCATTTTGCCACAACTTTGGAAGGATGCTTGGAGTCATTGTCCATTTGGAAGACCCATTTGCAAACAAGCTTTAACTTCCTGACTGATGTCTTGAGATGTTGCTTCAATATATCCACATGTTGTCATCTATTTTGTGAAGTGCACCAGTCCCTCCTGCAGCAAAAGCACCCCCACAACATGATGCTGCCACCCCCTTGCTTTATGGTTGGGATGGTGTTCTTCGGCTTGCAAGCCTCCCCATTTTTTCTCCAAACATAACGATGGTCATTATGGCCAAACAGGTCTATTTTTGTTTCATCAGACCAGAGGACATTTCTCCAAAAAGTGCGATCTTTGTCCCCATGTGCAGTTGCAAACCGTAGTCTGGCTTTTTCATGGCGGTTTTGGAGCAGTGGCTTCTTCCTTGCTGAGCAGCCTTTCAGGTTGTCGATATAGGACTCGTTTTACTGTGGATATAGATACTTTTGTACCTGTTTCCTCCAGCATCTTCACAAGGTCCTTTGCTGTTGTTCTGGGATTGATTTGCACTTTTCRCACCAAAGTACGTTCATCTCTAGGAGACAGAACGYGTCTCCTTCCTGAGCGGTATGACGGCTGCGTGGTCCCATGGTGTTTATACTTGCGTACTATTGTTTGTACAGATGAACGTGGTACCTTCAGGCGTTTGGAAATTGCTCTCAAGGATGAACCAGACTTGTGGAGGTCTACAATTTGTTTCTGAGGTCTTGGCTGATTTCTTTTGATTTTCCCATGATGTCAAGCAAAGAGGCACTGAGTTTGAAGAAAGGCCTTGAAATACATCCACAGGTATACCTCCAATTGACTCAAATTATGTCAATTAGCCTATCAGAAGCTTCTAAAGCCATGACATCATTTCTGGAATGTTCCAAGCTGTTTAAAGGCACAGTCAACTCAGTGTATGTAAACTTCTAACCCACTGGAATTGTGATACAGTGAGTTATAAGTGAAATAATCCGTCTGTAAACAATTGTTGGAAAAATTACTTGTGTCATGCACAAAGTAGATGTCCTGACCGACTTGCCAAAACTATAGTTTGTTAACAAGAAATGTGTGTAGTGGTTGAAAAACGAGTTTTAATGACTTCAACTTAAGTGTATGTAAACTTCCGACTTCAACTGTATATACACGGGTCGGATTTGCAAAACAAAGTTATAACACTGCATGAAAAGCATGTCTGGTACCAACTTTGTGATATAAATGGCACTGGAATAGAATATGGCACTTAAGCTGTAACAGTGAAGAGACGTGCCACCTCTTCCATCCCAAATGTCATTAATGGGGGAAAATAACTAAATTGGAGGATGGGCAATGTAATCCCTTCCTTGGGAGTTTACTATCCCACTTCCTCCATGCCCCCACCGCTCTACAAGACATCTGAGGACACATTGGTTTTACACTTTTTGTAAGAATATGTATGGCTAGCTTTCTACGAGTGCTATTGATGTGAATGCACTGTTCCAACAACCAATTAAATKTAGCAAGAGAAGAGAGAGTGGGGCCTTTGAAAATGTTTCACGATATCGGCATGGTTCCACACTTATGCAATCTGCTTGTAACCACCAATTACTCTCCAAGAGTGAAAATACTTCTTAGCATGTGAACTAGGTCTGTGACGATAGGAGTATTGCAATATTTTGTCAAGGGCAAAAATGAAAACACGAAGCAGACCAAACTCTTTGGTCCTTTAAAAACCTGCTGTATGTAAAATATTGTGTCCTAATAGCTTGGGGAAATGAATAAATGACAACATTAGGGCTGTTTTCTGAAAGAAGTTAAATTCGCTTAGTGTTTTTTTCCTTGCCAAGATACTATAGAGTGTTGCGATACTGGTATCGTCCCGGCAGGGTTTCTGTCAGCCGGTAAATGCCGTCTTTTGGCCGATAAAATAAATTAAAAGCCAATAAATACATTTGTTGAAATATGAAGGTTTAAAAATATATACTTGTGTATTGATTTTAAAGAAAGGCATTGATGTTTATGGTTAGGTACATTGGTGCAACGACAGTGCTTTTTTCTCAAATGCGCTTGTTAAATCATCACCGTTTGTCGAAGTAGGCGCATCGATTATATGCAACGCAGGACACGCTAGATAAACTAGTAATATCATCAACCATGTGAAGTTAACTAGTGATTATGTTAAGATTGATTGTTTTTTATAAGATAAGTTTAATGCTAGCTAGCAACTTACCTTGGCTTCTTGCTGCCCTCACGTAACAGGTAGTCAGCCTGCCACGCAGGCTCCTCGTGGAGTGCAATGTAAGGCAGGTGGTTAGAGCGTTGGACTAGTAACCGGAAGATTGCAAAAACGAATCCCCGAGCTGACAAGGTAAAAATCTGTCGTTCTGCCCCTGAACAAGGCAGTTAACCCACCGTTCCTAGGCCGTCATTGAAAATAAGAATGTGTTCTTAACTGACTTGCCTAGTTAAATAAAGGTGTCCAAAAATACAGATTACCGATCGTTATGAAAACTGGAAATCGGCCCTAATTAAATCGGTCGACCTCTAATTAGCATATCAGCCAGTCTGCATTTGGCAAGTACTTCGAGATCAAGATGGGGAGAGCCATATGCATTGACTGTGATTGTATTTCAGACCCTCTGCTTTAATCATTGCTGAGAAGCTCCACACACACAAACACACACACACTGGTTGACGCATCTCTTCCTCTTTCCCAAACAGCTGTTACAGTTCATTGTTACAGGCACCACCCACATCAATTATATATGAGCAGCATTCCGGAGAGGGCCCACAGCCCAGTCTGTCTGTGGAGCTTAGTGGAGAGCCATACACACCACATTGAGTTCACAACTTACTCTCACAGAGAGGAGGAACAGGGAACATCTGCTGTACTAGCGTTCTGAAATTAAGTTCTTATCAGGAGGCAAAGTTATCATTATTGCTTTTAAATTATTTACATTCATTCCGGTGATTTACCTAGTCTTTTTTCCATAATATAAGTGTTGAGCTTTTGTTACAAATGCATAGGTCAGATTAATTCAATATTGTTTTAATTTTACACGTTTTAACTCTTGACTTCAGTTCAGGGCATCCCTGTTTGAATTCTATAACACATCAGTATTAAAAATAACTTTTCAGATTAGATGTCAATACCATAGATGTCAATACCATAAGCTCATTACAGGGCTCATGGTCCTGGGTCTGAACTCCTCCCTATGCAACTGGATCCTGGACTTCCTGACGGGCCTGATTTACAACAATGACGTGACAGCTTACAGGGAGGAGGTAGGTACTCTGACGACGTTGTGCCCATGCTTGACACACCCCAAACCTCATCAATGGGGCCACTGTGGAGACGGTCAGTAACTTCACATTTCTTTTACATTTAAGTCATTTAGCAGACGCTCTTATCCAGAGCGACTTACAAATTGGTGCATTCACCTTATGACATCCAGTGGAACAGCCACTTTACAATAGTGCATCTAAATCTTTTAAGGGGGGGGGAGGGGGGGGGGKGRGRRGGATTACTTTATCCTATCCTAGGTATTCCTTAAAGAGGTGGGGTTTCAGGTGTCTCCGGAAGGTGGTGATTGACTCCGCTGTCCTGGCGTCGTGAGGGAGTTTGTTCCACCATTGGGGGGCCAGAGCAGCGAACAGTTGTGACTGGGCTGAGCGGGAACTGTACTTCCTCAGTGGTAGGGAGGCAAGCAGGCCAGAGGTGGATGAACACATCTCAGACAAGCTGAAATGGTCTAACCAAACGGACACCGTGGTGAAGGCACGACAGCGACTCTTCAACCCATGCATGTGTAGAAATTCGGTCTGTCCCTGAGGTCCCTCAAAGGGTTCTACAAGAGCACGATCGAGAGCATACTGTAGGGCTGCATCACAGTCTGGAATGGCAACTACACTGCCGCGGACCGCAAGGCTCTTCAGAGGGTGATATGTGCGGCCGAACACACCATTGGGTGCACACTGCTTGCCCTACAGGAAACCTACAACACCAGGTTTCACAGGAAGGCCAAGAAGATCATCAAGGACCCCAGMMACGCCCTGCTCTCCCTGCTTCAATCCCTCAGACAACGCAGAAACGTCATGGCAAAAACTGGCAAGATTGGCAAATAGTTTCTACCTCAGACCATCAGGCAGCAGATTAGCCACCACTAGTCAGCTATCTGCTCCCCCCTCACCCCTGCTAGTCCCCCTATGGATACCCTCCCCCCTCCACACTTCCCCTATGGACATTTCTAAAATCACATTGCTGGGAGTGGGTGAGTCACATCTCACCAACCTGAGGTATATTGTTGGGTAAAAAAAACTAAAATTAAGGGCAGGGTTCCCCAACTGGCAGGCTCGCGGGTGATTTTTTATGGTCCCCCAAGTCTTTTAGCAAAAATAAATATACTTTATTTTCCTTTTTTTTTGGGGACATAAGACCGTAAAAACACCAGCAAATCAGCTCCAAGTGATTTTAATTTAGGAAATCTGTTCCAAAGTATTCCCACACATAATAGAGAGAGATACAGTGCCTTCAGAAAATGTTCACACCTTGACGTTTTCCACATTTTGTTGTGTTACAGGCCTTCACATAAAACCCCATATCATCAAAGTGGAATTATGTTTTTTTGAAATTTTTACAAATTAAAAATGAAAAGCTGAATTGTCTTGAGTCAATAAGTATTCAACCCCTTTGTTATGGCAAGCCTAAATAAATTCAGACGTAAACATTTGCAAGGACACTGTGACAATAATAATTTTTACCATGATTTTTGGATGATTACCTCATCTCTGTACCCCACACATACAATTATCTGTAAGGCCCCTCAGTCGAGCAATGAAGTACAAACACAGATTCAACCACAAAGGCAAGTGAGGTTTTCCAATGCCTCGCAATCAATCTATTGGTAGATTACATTTATTTTATTATGTATATCCCTTAGAGCATGGGTGTCAAACTCTGGCCCGCGGGCCAGATTTGGCCCGCGGGGTAATTATATTTGGCCCGCGAGACAATACCAAATTACTACTAGAGCTGGCCCGCCGGTATTATACAGCGCATTCACCGCTAATACTACGAATCCCATAATGCTCTGCTGTTGTTTTCGCGCGCCAATCAGGACAGGACCCAGAAACGCCCTCTCCTCTGTGACAGTAGTCATAGCAACATAGACGCTACAACTGTCAGCGCGCTATCCCTTCCCAAAAATGGCGAAAAGAAAGGCAGAAAACAGGAGCTTTCTGGACAAGTGGGGTGAGCAGAATATCTTCTCTGTGACATCTCGAGCCATTCGATGCGCTGAACCTGCAGCTTCAGGGGCGGGGCGCATCATCACAGACATGTACGCTGCAGTGAGGGCCTTTAAAACTAAACTGTGCCTGTGGGAGAATCAATGCTGCAAGGAAACCATTGCCATTCCCTGCTGCCAAACCATAAAAGCGCAGATCTCTACCGCCGTGTTCCCATGCGCACAGTTTGCTGAAAAACTCAGTGTTCTCGCCGCTGAGTTTAGCCGGCGATTGCCGACTTCGATGTCCGAAATGTAGGTTTGAACTGCTTAGTAATCCCTTCGCAGTTGATGTGGAAAATGCACCAACCAACATCCAAATGGAGCTGATTGAACTCCAGTGCAACGACACGCTGAAGTCAAAGTATGATGCTGTGGGCGCCGCACAGTTTCCACGGTTCATCCCTGACACAATGCCTCAGCTCCGCACCCAAGCTGCTCAGATGCTTCCATGTTCGGCAGCACTTTCTATGCGAGCAACTTTTCTCCTCGATGAAGATGACCAAAACAACTCACAGGAGACGTCTGACTGATGAACACCTTCGCTCGATACTGAGGATTTCTTCAGCTCAGAGCCTGAGCCCAGACATTGATGAACTAGCATCCAGAAGAGATGCCAGGTATCTGGCTTGGGCACATCAGATTAGATCAGTGTGCAATAATTAATGTTTTCTTTGTGCACTTTTTCTTGCTACAAGGCATGGGCTTGAATGGTTGATTGATTTATTATCATTTTATTGTAAAATTATTAGCCAGTGGAAAAGTTTATTTTGGTATTTAAATCAGAAGGCTGCAAATAGAAAAGAGGCATACAATTTTTATTTAAATTTTATTTATTTACTTTATCAATAATGCATTGATATTCATTTGAAATTCGATTTTGCATGTCTCCACTATTAAATTATATATTGTATGGTAATAAGCGATGCTTGTTCCATATTCAATGTTAAAGCAAAACTTGTTTGGGTCCATATTAAAAGGTTCATTTGTTCAATGTTGGCCCGCGACTTTGTTCAGGTTTTACATTTTGGCCCACTGGGTATTTGAGTTTGACACCCCTGCCTTAGAGCATGGTGAAGTTATTAATTACACTTTGGATGGTGTATCAATACACCCAGTCACTATAAAGATACAGGTGTCCTTCCTAACTCAGTTGCCAAAAAGGAAAGAAAAAGCTCAGGGATTTCACCATTAGGCCAATAGTGACTTTAAAACAGTTACAGAGTTTAATGGCTGTGATAGGAGAAAAGTGAGGATGGATCAACAACATTGTAGTTACTCCACAATACTAACCTAATTGACAGAGTGAAAAGAAGAAAGCATGTAAATAACACAAATACTCCAAAACATGCATCCTGTTTGCAACAAGGCACTAAAGTAATACTGCAAAAAATGTGGCAAAGCAATTAACTTTTTGTCCAGAATACTAAGTGTAATGTGTGGGGCAAATCCAATACAACACATTACCGAGTACCACTCTCCATATTTTCAATCATAGTGTTGGCTGCATCATGTTATGGGTATGCTTGACATCATTAAGGACTGGGGAGTTTTTCAGGATAAAACAGAAACGGAGTTAAGCACAGGCAAAATCCTAGAGGAAAACCTGCTTCAGTCTGCTTTCCACCAGACACTGGAAGATGAATTCACCTTTCAGAAGGACAATAACCTAAAACACAAGGCCAAATCTACACTGGAGTTGCTTACCAAGAAGAACATGTTCCTGAGTGGCCTCGTTATAGTTTTGACTTAAATCTACTTGAAAATCTATGGCAAGAACTGAAAATGGCTGTCTACCAATGATCAACAACCAATCTGACAGAGCTTGAAGATTTTGAAAAGAATAAAATGGGCAAATGTTCCACAATCCAGGTGTGGAAAGCTCTTAGAGATTTACCCAGAAAGACTCACAGCTGTAATCGCTGCCAAAAGTGCCTCTACAAAGTACTGACTCAGTGGTGTGAATACTTATGTAAATCAGATATTTCTGTACTTCATTTTCAATACATTTGCAAACATTTCTAAAAACATGTTTTCACTTTGTCATTATGGGGTATTATGTGTAGATGAGTGATAATTGAAAATAATATTTAATCGATGTTGAATTCAAGTTGTAATGACGACATTTGGAATAAGTGAAGGGGCATGAATACTTTCTAAAGGCTCTGTATATGTGATCGTGTAAGCAAGGTTTGAAATTATTATTATTTAGTCAAATATCATATGTTTGGGCTTCTTGCGGTCAATTTGCAGRCAAAATTTATTTGCAGTCTACAAATTATGTTCAAGCCCACTGATTATCTGCTCAAGAAAAAAAATGTAGTTGATGAACCCTGGTCGGTCTAGGGAATACCATAGGCTTCCGCTTCCTATATTCTGGTATAAGTTTCCTGTTTCTTCGATTCTTATTTGATTACTCCCAAATGAACAATCTTTTAACATTGCCCAAGTTTGGACAATTAGCATGGGGACCAAACACTCAAAAGTTACAGACCTTTGGTACGTGCAGAGGTGAATTAGAAGTGAAATCCTCTATAAAAGTAATGGCTTAGTTTGAGGATGATGTTCTTCCCCAATGTCTATTGTAGGTAATGGGTATAATGATGCGCTGAACCGCTAGGAGTACACTACAGTAACTGCCGAAGCCAAAAACAATACTTAAAATAGACACGGTTACATAACATATTACAACCTTTCAAATAATAGCTTGTCAACAAAACCCTCAAACACAGAATGTTAAAGAAAACGAAACCCAGAAAAGGTGCTTGATTGGGCACTGAATGCATTAGAGCAGAATAACTCAGTGGGGTTTTATATTTACAGGTGGTGTTCTGAGCAGCGGGCCTCTGCTCTCTGTCTTTGACCTGATGTCAGGAATAACCTGGCCTGAAGCAGAGTAATAACCCGACCATGACACTATGTGAGCCTGATGATAAACAGAGCCACTGAATCTCCCATACCCTTAAGTATGGGACAAAAGTAGAATGCACTCAGCATGGTCCTGCAGGGTTAGTACTGTGAAATGAACCAGACCATTAAGACCAGTGGCGGGCAAGATGGACAGAGAGAGAAAGCATTACAGAATAGCAGTCAGTGCTGGGCTTGGATCTGAAACAATCTCCACATAGGAATGAAAGATGGAAAGAAAGGTAGGGCATATCTTTATGAGTAGACCTAAGTTTCTTGTTCCACCCCAACAAATCGCCATCCCAACCAATCGACAACTTCAACAATGTTGGTCCACTCACAGTTGCTGATTTCAGGTAGGTCGTACTTGGTGAAGTCCCACCACTGGAGGCGGTAGGTAGTGTTGGCGATGTTACTGGCCACAGCTGACTGACCGTCACCAATAACCGCACCTAGGAGAAGAAAACAGAGACACAAAAAAAATGCACAAATCACTTGTCATGACTGTCCTGTGAGGATCCAAATAGGTCAGGACAGCTTGGTAGTGGATGACTTCAACCAGACCCTCTCTCACCCACAGAGGGGGGGGGGGGAGGAGGGAACTGGTGGGGGGTTGACAGTTCACACCCTGTTGTAAATCAAGGAGAGAAAACATTCCTCTCCAAATTCACACAGGAATGTTCCTTTATCTACACAGACAGTTTCCTGCCGAAACGAATACATTCTAAAGCGAATACTGGAACAATATTTCTAACATAGAATGTGGGGAATGGTCAGAGACGATCTAAAGAATAATAATGTCATATGGGTTGTTATTTTGTGTTGTCATAAAAAAAATGTTATAAAAGAAATACTATAACTTGAAATCTCCATCCTCTACATTGTGTATGAAATATGGAATATGATGAAAGTATTTTTGTTAAGATGTGGATTTGATTTTAGCAGCCAACAGAGACAATGTTTTTGTATAAACTTTGCACAGTAAGTAGCAACAGCTAGTGAGGTCAGAGAGCGTGTCATTCTGACGGAACCGTCCCTTCGACCAGAGTGTATAAAAGGATTGGTAAATAAATKAACATTTAGACCAGAAAGGCGTCGAGCTGCAGCTCACGTCCAAAGTGGTTCGAACTCTGAAATCTCAAAACGAGGTCGAGACGATAACGTCCCCTCCCAGACAATGACAGCGGATTAGCTGTCCTAAGTAAAGTATCTAGAAAAGCGAATTTAAGTCGGACCATTCTACTACTTTTCAAAGCATCGTATTCTACTACACTCATCAACCTTGAGAACCATCGACACGGCTGGCTAGACTATCTTCAAATAAGCAGCTTTAGGAGCAAATGGAAGGGGAATCAACTCTGTAGTTCTGTTCAGGACTACACGACGGACAAAGACATTTACACGTGAATACATTCATGATTTCTTACTGCAAACAGGTGGAGGTTCGTCTGCAAAGTATATGATTACTGTGAGAGTAGTTTCTAAATGTACCAAAGTATTATGTCTCTGTCCCGCTCTCTCTCGACCTCCCAATCTCTTTTATAACAAGCCGCAATATTGTGTCAGTCCGCTAGGGACCTTTTTCTAATGTATTAAGTGTGTATGTTTATCCTGTGTTATCATTTAGTTAGCTAGTAAATAAATAATTTAACCAATTTGTGTAGTACTGAATCATAAGTAAGGCTGTGGTTTTTGCAGATGCAGTAGACTGTTCAGAATGATGATATGATACAAGGTTATGATTAATATGTTGACTGTTTTATGGATGTGATAGGTAAAGTCCTTTAGAGTTATATTCGGGAGATGGTAACTCTTTAAACAACCGCTCTCGTGGTGCCCCAAATTCCTAATGAGTTCATTGTTACAATGGTAACAATGAAACATAGTTAGTTGATTAGATAAATAACAATCATCAGATTAATGCAAGTAAAGCCACGACGCATTTCTATAATACCTATATTAGGTTATGGGAAAAAAGTGTTTTCTATTTTACAGTTTTGGAATTCTGTAAAGCCTTTGTTGAGCTGTCATCCAACAATAGGGAAAACCGCAGTGGTCCAGTACCAGGATTTTTCCTTTTTCTCAGTAAACAACATACTGTCGACCAGAGGTGTAAATGCTTCTGGTCGAGCCCATTTAAAAAAAAAATAAACGCTTCTTATGTTGACGCTCGCTCATGAACAAACCAGCGGTTTTGATTTCCCAGAGTGTTATGTTAATAGGATGCCCAATAACRTGGCTAATGAGAATGGAATCCTGACCAGGTGCACATATGTCAGTGTAGGACTAATGTCAAATCAAAAGGGTATTGGTGAAAAACTATAGTGCACTAAACCATTTAATAACCATCAAAGGTAGATACTGGTGTCTGTATGCTGTTATACCAAAAAGAGCAATCTAGAACATATATTATTCATAAGAATGTCTAAACCTACTAGGCAAAGAACTGCTCTAAAACAGCTCTAAAATTCTGTAAAATGTATGAAAAGAAATGCATTAATACTGCAATATCGCCAATTGCAAGGTCCTAATGAATAATGAGGTATAGGCCTAAATCATAAATGAATTTACTGGTTCTGATTTGATGTCAGAACAAACTTCCACCAGTCAGTACATAGTAAATGTCTGTAGTAACTGCACCAGAGGCAGAAACATCAATAGTAACTGCCCATCAGCTACAGTAAATGCCCCCAAGTAATTACATACACTTGACACATTTTCTGTCTGTGGCAGTATGTGTGTATGTCACTCCGGGAGTCTAGGACACTTACAAACAGCAACCGCAATTATTTTCTCACAGTTAATTTGAAATGGAGATAGGCCTCAGGCTTGCGAGACAAAAACAAGTTGTTCTACTGACTTGACTGCAAAATAAACTATGATAAAGACAAGAGACAATGGCTGTTTATACTGAGTGTTTCATCTACTTTCAAGGTGTTTAAAAAGCAAAGTAGATTAAAAACTGATCGAGTTTGCCATAATTAGCTATGCTTACATGACACAATTGTATAAAAAATTACAGAAACTGCAGTGTGAGGTTTTTATCTGCTGCACCATGGTAACGGGCTAAACCTCTTTCAAGGCTGCACTTTTCCTTCTTACAGGAAGACATCAAGTTTGCTGACCCTCTTTGTAATGTGGCAACCTTCGAACTTAAATGTTACATTTTGTACTTACACACAGTTGCAATTTGCCTCTACGGTATGTGGTTAACATTGCAGCCATACAGAGAACTACGATGGACTTTACATTTTTTTAACCTTTATTTAACTAGGCAAGTCAGTTAAGAACAAATTCTTATTTACAATGACGGCCTAGGAACAGTGGGTTAACTGCCTTGTTCAGGGGCAGAACGACAGATCTTTTTTACCTTGTCAACTCGGGGATTCGAACTTGCAACCTTTCGGTTACTAGTCCAACGCTCTAACCACTAGGCTACCTGCCACGACTTTACATATGGTTCGCAGTCTGCCCTCTGCTCTTAGTTAAGTCATTAAGAGAACATTATTTATAACTTCAGTTCCTTTTTTTTTGTCCAAGATCACTGAAGTGTTGGAGCAAATTACATGTAGARGGGCACTTGACAAGAGTTGCATTCATTTCTGACAGACCCATCATGACTCATGTCAGAGGGGGGGAGAGGAGGCCTAGACTAATGTAGGCCTAGTACATAGTCAGCTGCATACAGTGGGGAGAACAAGTATTTGATACACTGCCGATTTTGCAGGTTTTCCTACTTACAAAGCATGTAGAGGTCTGTAATTTTTATCATAGGTACACTTCAACTGTGAGAGACGGAATCTAAAACAAAAATCCAGAAAATCACATTGTATGATTTTTAAGTAAATTATTTGCATTTTATTGCATGACATAAGTATTTGATACATCAGAAAAGCAGAACTTAATATTTGGTACAGAAACCTTTGTGTGCAATTACAGAGATCATACGTTTCCTGTAGTTCTTGACCAGGTTTGCACACACTGCAGCAGGGATTTTGGCCCACTCCTCCATACAGACCTTCTCCAGATCCTTCAGGTTTCGGGGCTGTCGCTGGGCAATACGGACTTTCAGCTCCCTCCAAAGATTTTCTATTGGGTTCAGGTCTGGAGACTGGCTAGGCCACTCCAGGACCTTGAGATGCTTCTTACGGAGCCACTCCTTAGTTGCCCTGGCTGTGTGTTTCGGGTCGTTGTCATGCTGGAAGAWCCAGCCACGACCCATCTTCAATGCTCTTACTGAGGGAAGGAGGTTGTTGGCCAAGATCTCGCGATACATGGCCCCATCCATCCTCCCCTCAATACGGTGCAGTCGTCCTGTCCCCTTTGCAGAAAAACATCCCCAAAGAATGATGTTTCCACCTCCATGCTTCACGGTTGGGATGGTGTTCTTGGGGTTGTACTCATCCTTCTTCTTCCTCCAAACACGGCGAGTGGAGTTTAGACCAAAAAGCTCTATTTTTGTCTCATCAGACCACATGACCTTCTCCCATTCCTCCTCTGGATCATCCAGATGGTCATTGGCAAACTTCAGATGGGCCTGGACATGTGCTGGCTTGAGCAGGGGGACCTTGCGTGCGCTGCAGGATTTTAATCCATGACGGCATGGTGTGTTACTAATGGTTTTCTTTGAGACTGTGGTCCCAGCTCTCTTCAGGTCATTGACCAGGTCCTGCCGTGTAGTTCTGGGCTGATCCCTCACCTTCCTCATGATTATTGATGCCCCACGAGGTGAGATCTTGCATGGAGCCCCAGACCGAGGGTGATTGACCGTCATCTTGAACTTCTTCCATTTTCTAATAATTGCGCCAACAGTTGTTGCCTTCTCACCAAGCTGCTTGCCTATTGTCCTGTAGCCCATCCCAGCCTTGTGCAGGTCTACAATTGTATCCCTGATGTCCTTACACAGCTCTCTGGTCTTGGCCATTGTGGAGAGGTTGGAGTCTGTTTGATTGAGTGTGTGGACAGGTGTCTTTTATACAGGTAACGAGTTCAAACAGGTGCAGTTAATACAGGTAATGAGTGAAGAACAGGAGGGCTTCTTAACTTCTTGCAACTATAGGGGGTGCTGTTCCGCATTAGCACAATTCCTGTCTCTTATACACATCTAGATGTGTATAAGAGACAGTCCTTACACAGCTCTCTGGTCTTGGCCATTGTGGAGAGGTTGGAGTCTGTTTGATTGAGTGTGTGGACAGGTGTCTTTCATACCTGTCTCTTATACACATCTAGATGTGTATAAGAGACAGTAATTATGTCATGCAATAAAATGCAAATAATTTACTTAAAAATCATACAATGTGATTTTCTGGATTTTTGTTTTAGATTCCGTCTCTCACAGTTGAAGTGTACCTATGATAAAAATTACAGACCTCTACATGCTTTGTAAGTAGGAAAACTTGCAAAATCGGCAGTGTATCAAATACTTGTTCTCCCCACTGTATGTGGGGAAACCATCAGCAATGAAAATGACTTTTAAATGAAAAACCTACCCATTAAATTTGATTATGTTTAATCTGGGAAGTTATCTGCCCTTATGCTCTATTCCCCCCATTTCGTTTTGTATAAAAAAAAATTGAATTAGCCATCGTCTTACAGTATTTCCATGCATCATTGCCTGCGATGCCCAAAAACCTCATGGCAGAGGTTCAGGAAATGAAATGGAGTGAATCACCTATTCTCTGAGGAAGAGGGGAGCTATAACTAAAGATACCATCTGTAGTGCACTGGCTGATCTTGACTGATTGAAACAGAGTGGAAGGCCAGTAGATCTTTAAAGAGTTCATTTCACAAGTACTAGGCCTATACACCGGAAATACAAAGTATATGTTTCATGAGAAATGTCACATTTCAAAGCAGACACCGCTCAATAAGCTAAACATTTCAAATCATTTCATGGTTGAGAAATGTTGTATGATGATTCATCTTTGGGAAATCACGCTTGTCAGAATCATACGTGGCAAACAAACTACAGAATCTAGACGAGCACCATAGTTAGCCAGTCAATGACTAAGAGCAGATGAAGCCCCAGGCTGCTATTCGAAAAGCCTCAACCATTTTCACACCCTCATCGGATCAAGTAAGGGAACACTATGGAATCAAACTGGAGAGTGAGAAGGATTGGAGAGTTGAACTGGATAGAAAGGAAGTGTTTGGGACAGTGTGGGAAGAAGAGTAGCAAGACGTATGCCTGGAGATGTTATAGGGTATGAGGACAATGGAACAAAAATAAAGGAGTTGGCAAACAAGGAAAGGAGAGAGCGTAAGTGGTAGTATTTTATGCATATTACTCATAGCCTGCATTTTACTTCCCCCTGGTCTCTCAGTCCAGATGTAAAACCAGATACATTTTCACAGCTCCCAGTTAAAATTGGTCAAGGAGGGGTCAGAGGAGCCACTGGTTCTAACCCCATGGCCACGCAGACTACACCACTGTCACATGGCACCATGTATGAGAGAGAGGACCCTCATATGGGAGATCTGCTCATAATAGCACCACATGGTGGGTTTGGAGATTGACCACAACTCACGGACTTACTGCGCTCATACATAAAAAGAGAGTGGACTGATAGAGCTACAGTATATTTATTTACACCAGCGGGAGAAGACCCATGTTATAGTCACACTATAATACACAGAGGAGCAGCCATATGAGGATCAAGCACCCGGGGTCATATTGCGTCATGCAAATGCAACCACTGGCCTTCTAGGAGTCTCTGTAAATTCGGAGAAAAACTACTACATGAACGCATATTCGAAAACACACACATCTTATTCCGCTCTATTAGGAGACTAAGATCGGACTAGACAGAATAAGGGCAGTCGTTTTCCAACATCACTTAGACATTTCTCTGCTGGGGTTGTTTGCACTTTAAAAAGGACGGGGAGTCACAAGTCTCAGAGAAAGCCCCTTGTTGCTTTTTCCCACAGCCATTTGTATACCAGTTGAATGGCTGCTACTGCTGGTATTTGGTTCACATAGGGAGGTCTGAAACATCTGAATAATGGCCCCTTCCTGGCCACTCATATCCCCACATGGGTTGACCTCCCATAAACCAGATAACCTCTACTGCACATCTTGTTCTGTACATAAAATGGACATTTCTCCAGCAAGCTTGCTTGCTAGGTGCTTATGGCTTTCTATGTCAGGATACAGCTAGTGGTGTTTGTTTGTGGCTGAGCTACAAATGTTCAGTAGCTGCTACCCAGTGTGAGTGCATCTGATCAACAGAAGGCAGAGAAATGGGATGTAGCTCTTACAGCTCTTACAATACATACGAAAATAAACTAAATCACAGCGGGTACAAAACATAATGGAGTGCTGCAGCAGTACGGAGGCATGTAAAGTGGAGCTATAGAGTTGCAGGTGTGACAACTGCCCAATAGCAGAGTAATCACCCATCTTATCAAAGTTACATGAAATCACAGCGGATTTGGTTGCTGTGGTTACATCAACGGTGCATTGAGGCACGACTGATGAAATTTAGAGAGGAGAAAAGATACAAGGCAGTGGTAAGGGCCAAGATGATTTGTTGACTATAAAATAATTCACGTAATGTTTAAGGCTGAAATCTGGATTAAAAAACTCTAAATAAAACCGGGGAATATTTATGACAGCCCTAATACAAGAGCAATGCTAATCTCATTTGCCACACTACGAAATAACGCAAGGAATGCAACAAGAGGGGGCATTAAAGAAATGGAATCGGACTGACAATCAGTCTGTGTTCTGACAGTTTAAAACTGTTTACATTTTGCCAGTAGAAAGTCAATCCCTTCTAACTTCAACCACAACTGACAGAACCCGAAAGAAAGCGATGTCAAAACGAGCCCAATGTGGTTAAGATCTGAAGAGTACTGCAAAGTGTGTGCATGATTGAGTCAGTGTTTGAGAACATGTCTAAACGAGTAGCTCCATTACAAACTATTAGGTCTATACCCATGGTTTACGCTCTGAAAGTCCACAGAGGCTGTAACTGGCCTGCAAAGAGATGTGCTTTCGGGCTCGTCCAAGTACACATTTTGAAGGTACCATAAACAGCAGAAAGATGCATGAATTATGCAGAGGTCATAATAACTGGGCAGGGAAKAACTTTTTGGGCAGATGAGGTGTAGCTTTTAGAGTCCAGTGTCCAACTACTGCTGGGGCGTTCTTACATTTAAAGTTTTGACTGAGCCAGCATTACTTGCGTTTTGCAAATCAACAAACCATTCATCTACTAGCAAAAATGGATCATCTGCCACTCACCACACTGCCAGTGTGCTTTACTCAAAAGTGGAAGTGAGCCTAAAGCACAGCAGAGTGATTACCAATGCCTTCCTTAAACCCATTTTTAATTTCCAAGAGCAGAGGAGATGGAGACTCTGTAGAGTGAATTTTTCAAAAGGCTATTGTGTATGGTTACGTTATCTCTGAACAATAACTTAATATAATAGACACACTCTATTCTAACCACCGGGCCTCTGACGACTCTTAGCACGTACTCACTTCATAAAAAAACACTTAATGGAAAAAGTAGGTAGGTTTTTCACGTTTGGTGATGAGAAAGCTGCTGTCAACTGTCTGACACAGCTCTCAAGAAAGTATTACTAAATCCAAATGCATATCCTTTGGGAATTTCCAGGCAAGATTTTAAAGAGCCCATAACAGTATGGAGCACTGGTGTGTTCCTGCCATAGACTCAGCTCATCCTGAATTATCCCCATAAACGTCCCTCCTCCATAAGACCTAGGAGGGAGGAGAAAGATCTTGACCTGTGGCTCCACAGCCACAGGTCAACACTACCCCCTAGCTGGGCCTAGACAACATACACAATACACCATAGCCTCTAAAGCAAGGGTATTCAACCGGGGGTCCAGAGACCCATAGGTACTGCAGGGGGTTTGAGAAATATATACAGTTGAAGTCGGGAGTTTACATACACCTTAGCCAAATACATTTTCACAATTCATCCTAGTAAAAATTCCTCGTCTTAGGTCAGTTAGGATCACCACTTTATTTTAAGAATGTGAAATGTCAGAATAATAGTAGAGAGAATGATTTATTTCAGCTTTTATTTCTTTCATCACATTCCCAGTGGGTCAGCAGTCTACATACGCTCAAATAGTATTTGGTAGCATTGCTTTTAAATTGTTTAACATGGTCAAACATTTCGGGTAGCCTTCGACAACCTTCCCACAATACGTTGGATGAATTTTGGCCCATTCCTCCTGACAGAGCTGATGTAACTGAGTCAGGTTTGTAGGCCTCCTTGCTCGCACAAACTTTTTCAGTTCTACCCACAAATGTTCTACATGATTGAGGTCAGGGCTTTCTGATGGCCATTCCAATACCAATTGACTTTGTTGTCCTTAAGCCATTTTGCCACAACTTTGGAAGTATGCTTGGGGTCATTGTCCATTTGGAAGACCTATTTGCGACCAAGCTTTAACTTCCTGACTGATGTCTTGAGATGTTGCTTCAATATATCCACATCATTTTCCTTCCCCGTGATGCCATCCATTTTGTGAAGTGCACCAGTCCCTCCTGCAACAAAGTACCCCCACAACATGATGCTGCCACCCCCGTGCTTCATGGTTGAGATGGGGTTCTTCAGCTTGCAAGCCTCCCCCTTTTTCCTCCAAACATAACGATGGTCATTATGGCCAAACCGCTCCATTTTTGTTTCATCAAACCAAAGGACATTTCTCCAAAAGTACGATCTTTGTCCCCATGTGCAGTTGCAAACTGTAGTCTGGAGTTTTTATGGCGGTTTTGGAGCAGTGACATCTTCCTTGCTGAGTGGCCTTTCAGGTTATGTCGATATAGGACTAATTTTACTGTGGATATAGATACTTTTGTACCCGTTTCCTCCAGCATCTTCACAAGGTCCTTTGCTGTTGTTCTGGGATTGATTTGCACTTTTCGCACCAAAGTACGTKCATCTCTAGGAGACAGAACGCGTCTCCTTCCTGAGCGGTATGATGGCTGCGTGGTCCCATGGTGTTTATACTTGCGTACTATTGTGTGTACAGACGAATGTGGTAACTTGAGGTGTTTGGAAATTGCTTCCAAGGATGAGCTAGACTTGTGGAGGTCTATAATTTGTTTCTGAGGTCTTGGCTGATTTCTTTTGATTTTCCCATGATGTCAAGCAAAGAGGCACTGAGTTTGAAGGTAGGCCTTGAAATACATCCACAGGTACACCTCCAATTGACTCAAATGATGTCAATTAGCCTATCAGAAGCTACTAAAGCCATGACGTCATTCTCCGGAATTTTCGAAGCTGTTTAAAGGCACAGTCAACTTAGTGTATGTAAACTTCTGACCCCTTGGAATTGTGATGAAGTGAATTATAAGTTAAATAATCTGTCTGTAAACAATTGTTGGAAAAATTACTTGTGTCATGCACAAAGTAGATGTCCTAACTGACTTGCCAAAACTATAATTTGTTAACAAGAAACGTGTGGAGTGGTTGAAAAACGAGTTTTAGTGTCTGCAACATCAGTGTATGTAAACTTCCGACTTCAACTGTATATATAAAAATAATAATAATAAAACATTGATATAATAATACATGYTTTTATGAATATTGCTAGCAACAACAGAATAAACACATTTAGAATTACATACCTACAGTAGAAAAGAGGAGAATATAATTTCTAATGATGTCAACTTTATTTCTCAACTCCTAATATTGAGCAAATTACACTCACTGGAGAATCTGACATAGGCTTTGAAAAAGCACCCGCGAGTACCAGTCGCGGCAAGTGCCACTGGCTGCTGGTAAGCTTTCTTGACTGCTGCTATTTGTGAAAATATGTTTGGAGTTACGTTTCTATCTAATAGGCTATGTTAGAGTTTACACTTCCTCCTCCATTTATAATGTGTGGAGGTCAAAATAAAAAACAATGTACCAAATCTATGAACTAAAAATGTTTGATTACTGGCCTCCTGAGTGGCGCAGAGGTCTAAGGCACTGCATCACAGTGCTAGAGGCGTTACTACAGACCCGGGTTCATTCCAGGGCTGTGCCACAACCGGCTGTGGCACAGGCCGGGACGGTGCACAATTGGCCCAGCGTCGTCCAGGATAGGGGAGGGTTTGACCGGGGGGGGCTTTACTGGGGCGGCAGGGTAGCCTAGTGGTTAGAGCGTTGGACTAGTAACCGAAAGGTTGCAAGTTCAAACCCCCGAGCTGACAAGGTACAAATCTGTCGTTCTGCCCCTGAACAGGCAGTTAACCCACTGTTCCTAGGCCGTCATTGAAAATAAGAATTTGTTCTTAACTGACTTGCCTAGTTAAAAAATAAATAAAGGTAAAAATAAAATAAACTTGGCTCATCGCACCCTAGTGACTCCTTGTGGCAAGCCGGGTGCCTGCAAGCTGACTCCGGTCGCCAGTTGAACGGTGTTTCCTCCCACACATTGGTGCGGCTGGCTTCCGGGTTAAGCTGGCAGGTGTTAAGGAGCGCGGTTAGGCGGGTCATGTTTCAAGGGACGCATGACTCCACCTTCGCTTCTCCCAAAAGCCCGTTGGGGAGTTGCAGCGATAAGCAAAGATCGAAATTGGGGATAAAAAGGAGGGTAAAATACAAACAAACAAAAATAAAGAATATGGTTGATTACTTCTCCTTGCTATTCACCTGATAAGAAAAGACGAGAACATTTGTTTTGTGCTAACATATTATGGGGGTCCCTTGGTCGTCGGTTTGCCTGGGCGGGTGTCCCTGTGCAAGAAAAGGTTGAAGACCCCTGCTCTAAAAAGTCTTGCTTTATTGCATCATGATGAAACATTGAGAATAAATTATACAGTCTAATAATATCGCAGACATTTTAGGGTTATTTTTTAGAGGGTACAACTTCTTTACGTGTTTAGTGTAATAATGCAGGCCCTGTGCACATAGAATTCAGCTGGGTACACTTCCTGGGATATGACACACTGCACAACGGAAAATCTGTTGCCCGTCTGCCAATGGAGAAATGAGTCCAAAAGCAGGAAACTGCCTAAATCCCTAATGTATTGAGCTTAATGCTGACAGCTGGAAACTTCGCCTTTTCATTGGTGAGTGCACATAACAAGCATTCAGTGGTGACAACCGGGCAGCATGCCGTCAGTTACCAGTCAACATTTAAGCTAGTAACAGCCCGATCTGCAGTCTGATCACAGAAAAGAACATTCAGATATTCTAACATTGTTATCACAATGTTACATAACCCTCCCTGATCATAATCAGAACATCATTATCAGACAACCACAGCACAACTTCAATGTACACAACCAACCGACAGACAAATTCAGCAAAACCAAAGAGCATTGACAGGAGTTCAATAAAAATGGTATTGTAAAGGGAAACAAGACAACATAGAGCAAGCAGAATGCAGCAGTAAGCATTTCATACTTTCTATATCTGCTGAAAGTTACCCAAACAGGAAATGTAAAGAGAGGAGGAAAATAGCAGGAGTTGGGATGCAATCAGTCATACTGGAGATTTCTGCTCAACAACCTGACAATCCAGTCCACTCTTATAAGAGGGGGTTCAACAGTTGCACCTACAGTTGAAGTCGGAAGTTGACATACACCTTAGCCAAATACATTTTAACTCAGTTTTTCCCAATTCCTGACATTTAATCAGAGTAAAAATTCCCTGTCTTAGGTCAGTTAGGATCACCATGTTATTTTAAGAATGTGAAATGTCAGAATAATAGTAGAGAGAATGATTTATTTCAGCTTTTATTTCTTTCATCACATTCCCAGTGGATCAGAAGTTTACATACACTCAATTAGTATTTGGTAGCATTGCCTTTAAATTGTTTAGCTTGGGTCAAACGTTTCGGGTAGCCTTCCACAAGCTTCCCACAATAAGTTGGGTGAATTTTGGCCCATTCCTCCTGCCAGAGCTGATGTAACTGGTCAGGTTTGAAGGCCTCCTTGCTCGCACACACTTTTTCAGTTCTGCCCACAAATGTTCTATGGGATTGAGGTCAGGGCTTTGTGATGACCACTCCAATACCTTGACTTTGTTGTCCTTAAGCCATTTTGCCACAACTTTGGAAGTATGCTTGGGGTCATTGTCCATTTGGAAGACCCATTTGCGACCAAGCTTTAACTTCCTGACTGATGTCTTGAGATGTTACTTCAATATATCCACATACTTATCCTGCCTCATGATGCCATCTATTTTGTGAAGTGCACCAGTCCCTCCTGCAGCAAAGCACCCCCACAACATGATGCTGCCGCCCCCGTCCTTCATGGTTGGGATGGGGTTCTCTGGCTTGCAAGCCTTCCCCTTTTTCCTCCAAATATAACGATGGTCATTATGGCCAAACAGTTCTATTTTTGTTTCATCAGACCAGAGGACATTTCTCTAAAAAGTACGATCTTTGTCCCCATGTGCAGTTGCAAACCGCAGTCTGTCTTTTATTATGGTGGTTTTGGAGCAGTGGCTTCTTCCTCGCTGAGCAGCCTTTCAGGTTATGTCGATATAGGACTCGTTTAACTGTGGATATAGATACTTTTTTACCTGTTTCCTCCAGCATCTTCACAAGGTCCTTTGCTGTTGTTCTGGGATTGATTTGCACTTTTCGCACCAAAGTACGTCCATCTCTAGGAGACAGAACGCTTCTCCTTCCTGAGCGGTATGACGGCTGCGTGGTCCCATGGTGTTTATACTTGCGTATATTGTTTGTACAGATGAACGTGGTAACTTCAGGAATTTGGAAATTGCTCCCAAGGGTGAACCAGACTTGTGGAGGTCTATAATTTGTTTTCTGAGGTCTTGGCTGATTTCTTTTGATTTTCCTATTTTGTCAAGCAAAGAGGCACTGAGTTTAAAGGTAGGCCTTGAAATACATCCACGGGTACACCTCCAATTGACTCAAATGATAGCAATTAGCCTATCAGAAGCATCTAAAGCCAAGACATCATTTTCTGGAATTTTCCAAGATGTTTAAAGGCACAGTCAACTTAGTGTTTGTAACCTTCTGACCCACTGGAATTGTGATACAGTGAATTATAAGCGAAATAATCTGTCTGTAAACAATCGTTGGAAAAATTACTTGTGTCATGCACAAAGTAGATGTCCCAACCGACTTGCCAAAACTATAGTTTGTGGAGTGGTTGAAAAATGAGTTTTAATGACTCCAACCAAAGTGTATGTAAACTTCCAAATTCAACTGTATTAATGACGGGCATGATGTTGGCAGGCACTAAAACCACTAGACTTTTCTGTCTGAGTGTCCATCAACCACAGCATCAAATGCCTCCAAGAGAGCTCCCCTACTGGAGATAAAAGGTTGTCGCCCTCTCGTCTATAAAGAGAGACTACTGCATTACTGAGTCAGGACCCGCTAAGATATTCTAATACAGCCACTCATGCACTCATTATCCCCAGCCGGGACGCTTTGATTCAAACCATTTACAGTAACTCATCTTGTCTTTGTTATTTTGAAGAGCAAATACATTTGAAAAATGCAAATGACAAAAACTCAATTTTATATGAAAATGTTAACAGTTTGGTTTACTCTTCACTAATACATTTCAACAGGAAACTTCTACGGCTCGGGTTTTCCATTGGGCTTTGGGGGATAGCCTAAACACACAGATTTCTGGAGGGCTAACAAAATGCAGGCATTGCATATTCAACAGCTTTCCCAATACAAAATACATGGAGAAGACTGACAGACTTATATTGGTTTGACACTGCCTGAGCCAACTGGGTGATGGTGTACTTTGAACAGGGATGGGCAACTTGGGATGGGGATGGGGGGGCCACAAAAAATCTGAACTCCCGATGAGGGGCAGCAGTGTTTCGCGGGTCTACATACCAACTCTCAAACGTGGCGGTGAGGAATTAATCCGCGGGCCTACAAAAAGGGGGGAGAGGTCGCCAGTTTCCCATCCCTGACTTGACATAGGGTATTCAATTGCACAGCTAAAGAAAATAACTTGATCAGAAAAACAATTGAAGCAGTGATCAGGAAGAGATGTTGGAAATGAGGAAGCCGTACACTGTACACACATCAGTTTGGGACTTGCTCGTGTACATCTTTAACATGTATAATGCTGTTCTCAACCCTCCCACCTGTAATCAGCATGGGAGCTGCTGCTGCAAATTCCAAGGTACATGAGAATAAATTATATGACTTATTCAAAGGGTGAACCTTAAAAGGAGGGAATTGCTTTCTTCTATACATCAGCAAGGAAGTAGCTCCTTATACGAGTTAAGCTCAAGAGATTTACTTTGGAGGACAGGTGGATTTAGGATGGAGTGACTGATGAGAAAAAAAGCGTAGGGATAAGCAGGAAAGACAACAATGGAGGGTTGGAGGAGAGCGAAGAGGGGTGAAGTAGACACAGTGTGGGGGTGAAGAGAAGGCAAACCGAGTGAGAGAAAGTGACTGATCAGACCGAAGGTGAATGAGGTTATAGGGGACTGAAGCAGGGCAAAGTGACAAGAGAGTGACAAGCCCCTCTTTTCACAGTATGTCAGAGACCCGGAGCGTCACATAATAAAACACACCTGGCATATCCTCTCTCCACTTGGCTGAACGTGTGATTTCCCTGAAGCTCATATTTTTTGTTTGGCAGTAGTCCCAAGACAAAGCCCAAGTGGGGGGAAAGGAACATTGGGCCTTTGCTGTTCAACTTCTGGGAAAGAGCTAACATGACCGACGGACTGTCTTAGAGCTAGCTGCCTTAATTAAGACTTCCTGTCTCACTGATACAGCATGCCTCCAGGTACTCTCACATCTGAACACGCACTTACAGACCGATACTAAATATTGAATTAAAACAGTATGGATTAAAGCACAAACCATTCTATATTGCATCATACACATGCCAATGGTTTGACCTCTGGTTAATGTAGTGTACATTACTCAATGATGAGAATACAAGCTCTGGGCTAAATCCACTGCCCTATTGCTGACGACATTGCGCTTTTAATTCCCTAAAATATAAGAGCAGCCAATAAATAGCCATCACTAACCGGCTACCACCCGGTTACTCAACCCTGCACCTTAGAGGCTGCTGCCCTATATGCATAGAATGACTGGTCACTTTAATAATGGAACACCAGTCACTTTAATAATGTTTACATGCAGCTGTACTCATCTCATATGTATATACTGTATTCTATTCTACTGTATTTTAGTCAATGCCACTCCGACATTGCTCGTCCTAATATTTTATATATTTCCTAATTCCATTATTTTACGTGTGTATTGTTCTGAATTGTTTGATATTACTGCACTGTTGGAGCTAGGAACACACGCATTTCGCTACACCCACAATAACATCTGATAAATATGTGTATGTGACCAATAAAATTGGATTCGACTTAGATGCCATTGGCCCTGTTGCCAACTCATCCATTAAACAAAATCTCACATTATCACAAAATGTAAGATTATATTGCAAAGTATCTGAGCAATGGGAACTGGCAAAGAAACCACAAATCCAGAATGTTTTTAGTCAACGTCACAAGTGGAATAACCCTTTATTGAAAAAAAGCAGAGTGAAAAAAGGATAATGCACGACAAGATTAGCATACGTGTGATTTAAAACACTGTATGTCCTCAATGGTTCTGAACTGCTCCCTTTATGGTACGTTCTGTTTTGACATGAAACCCTTACTTTGCCATGGATTTATTGAAAGGGAAGAACTTTCACACAATAGGGAAAGAGATCCTAGAAAAACAGAGACACTGAAGTAGCAGCCACGGAAATAGAAGAGTACAGATCTGAAGTACTGTGTGTTATGCATTAAAAGCTGTACGGTTGAGGGCCTTTGTGTAAGGGTGTCATCAGTTCCAGCAATTTCGATGTTGCTGGCATATCTGTGAACTGATATACAGATGCCTCGACCAACATGTCAATGCACAGAGGGGTGAAAAGCTGACATCTGCCACCAGCCCAGTCAAAAGTAGAAAACCCCAGGGGGGGAGGGAGATAGAGCAAAGGGAGATAGAGCAGAAATAAAAGTAGCTTCTCTATAGTCATGCAATACAATACAGTACTTGCTACTTGGTGTGCTCTTGGTTAATATCATATAAGTCGCTGGCATCGAACATATGGTGTTAATAAAATAAAGAACGTTGGACAAAGATAGGAGATGGTAGATACTACTAAGTTCAGTTAATGTCCTTAGATAGAAATATGGATTAATGATGTATGATTTACTGGTACAATGAAAATAGTGGGGAACTGAGCCAAAATATTCTGAACAACCATTGTCTGTGTTCTATCAGATAATTTCCATTTTGTGTGCTGCCTGAACCAACAACCCTCTCTGTCCACTCCATTATTGTCCTTCTCCATGGTCCTTCTCCACTGGGATTGGTAATTGCAGTGGGTTCACTCTGGGTTACAGTCTGAGCAGATAATATCACCCTATCTGTTCCCTTCTCTCCTGACCTTTGGGGTGACAATGAGATGTCATCGCAGGTCACCTTCTCCATTTACAAATTCTCTTTCTGCTCAGACACTGATTGGCCACCAAGATGAGAAGGGACATAGCCTCGACCCGGTTTAGCTGCTCAATTGTCTCTTAAACTCTGAATGACGTGTGCACTGTACCTCATGTCTTTATGCAAGTTTAAATGTTTCAATTAAAAGTTAAATGTTTAAATGTTTAAAATGCACTTTTTGTATCACAAAAATGAACAGTGAACCCCTAAAAGACAAAACCCTTCCATTGAAAAAAGATAACTGGCAGTTATATAAATGTGCACCAGCATTATTTATTTTTGGAATGATTAAAGATTTGCATTTATATCTCTTACATAAAGGCTCATACACATATACAAGCATATGGTCATTACTGTCCTCTGCTGGTGACAAAGCCAGTTCTCAATTTTCACTACATTTACACAGCAAAAACAAAAGAAGACTAGGCCATCTATGAACGAGCTATGCTGAATGGCTGTGAAAGGTAATTTAAACTTAAACACTGCGTGCACTGCTGTGGCATTTCAAGAGCAACATTACAAACCATCACCAACACAGGTGGCACAGCAATCAGCGTAGGAAGCAAATGGAGGGCTGGGCGGAGAACGTCTCTCCTGACTCAACAGGCATAAAACCCTGATGTAATTTCTCTGTTTTATTAACTAGACGTCACACACACACACACACAGACGTCACACACACACACACACACATACACACACACACAAATGTAAGAATTTTTCATTGAAGTTGAAAGGAAACACTAATTGTAAAACATTTGGTGTGCGTAGGAGGTTTCAGCGGTGGGCAAGACACACACAATGACGGTGATACAGTACAATGAGAAACAACACCGTGCAGCCACCGCAGCACTCTCCTCTAATGTCTCACTGTGACTATCGGTCATTGTCAGCCAACGGAAGCAAAAGGTGAGCGGGACTATTTGGCTTGGTTTGACATGACCTGTGAACGCGTTCTACCTTTGGGTATGAGGAGTCAGAAACCATTCATAATGCAAAAGCATGCTTGAGACGGGACTTCAGAGAAACTCACATTTTGACACACGAATCATGTCGGGGGGGGGGGTAGTTTGATAAGTTCGCTCTTTGGGGCTGGTGTGGGCGTTCCAGCATGTTTGCAAGAGTGTGGGCGGGCAGGGGRAAAAAAAGAGGTTCTGAAGCGCTCTCGTGGACGAATTCATTATCTGCAACGTCCACATCGATACCACTGGAGCATGTGGATTTTGCTCCAAAAGCGTGGGTGGAGAGCACAGGGCAGTCATTACGCAGAGGCCCTCTTCGCAAACACTTACCTGTGCTGCTGCACTAACACTCATGAGTGGCTGAACTGCTCATCCATCCCGAAAATGGTACATTGTGTGGGCAGCCAGATCCTAAAGCACCAACGTGATCTGTAATATTACTGGAATGCCAGCTCTGCTAGCAGCCTAGTTTCCAAAACAGAAACACAAGATGAAAACATGAGGGATAACTCTGCCTACCTGCTAGGACCCTGTTGACAGAAGAATGGGTGGCCAGGCCAGGCTGGCCCCTCTCATGGTGGAAGATGCCAGCATATGGCAGATACTCAGGCAGTAGGAACCTCCTTGAAGAAAGAGAGAAGCATCACGTTATATAGAAATCACACAACAACTGACAGAGTTTACTCACCCCATAATTAAGATATGAGAAAATTGGAGACCATCTCTGTCGCGTAATAAGGGACTAAAAAGCACAGGTAAGTTTTTATAAAAGCCTTACCCGACTCTACAYTGTTGCACAAACTGATGAGGGTAGCCTAGTGTTTAGAGAGTTGGACTAGTAACCAAAAGGTTGCAAGATCGAATCCCCCGAGCTGACAAGGTAAAAATCTGTCGTTCTGCCCCTGAACAAGGCAGTTAACCCACTGTTCCTAGGCCGTCATTGAAAATAAGAATTTGTTTTTAACTGACTTGCCTAGTTAAATAAAGGTTCAAATAAATAATTTAAAAATTGTGCTGTATGATTGTGCTAATGCTCACCCCTGGTTTTGGGTAGACCGATTCAAATCAAACTTTAGCAAAAGTTGGAGAATATGTAAAACATTTCCTGTATACTAATCCTCGGGACACAGAGTCCCGTTATGTCATTGGCTGCTCATATCATTGGCCAAAAAACATCCATTGGAATATGAAGAGCCAATAAGTACAATGTATTCAGAGTCCAGGAGGACAAATGATGAGCTTGAATAGGTTGACTATTTTATGTTTTTGTTTTTCTGTTTCTTTTCTTTTTTTGTTGTTATGTATTTACAGTATTTACTGTATGCTGTGTGATGCTGTTTTTTTATTGTAGGGATGGCTGTTTTTGTTTGTTTGCTCTGCATTGTGTGTATTCCATCAGGGAAACCAGTGGAATCGCTTTAACGTGTTATCCCTTGGGTTGTACTCCGTGCACCTTTTTCCCAATAAAACAATCAATCAATTAATCATATCAGGGCCACCCACCGGGGAACAAATCTGCCAAGCGAGGGGGCAGACATACGAGCGTTGCGCGGAGCCCTGTGTCTGGCGCGATCACCGTTATCCCTGTGAAGACAGACAGACGGACAGAGAGGGAGATAACAGACAAACACATACAAAGAAAAATGAAAACCCTCTTAACTGAGCTTAACTGAGAGACCTGTGAGTAGCTGGACTCACTATATAGTGCAGGCTCACTTAAAAGTTTGATGTTAGCCTAACTTATTATTGGCTTGAGCTTGAGCCCCAGACCAAAGGGAGAAAGTTGCAGTACTGGTTGTGATCATCCAGCAGCCTCAAAAACCAAGCAGCCAAACAGAAACTCCAGAGAAGATTCGCAAAAGTTTGAAAATGATGCAATGCATAAAGATGGCTATTTATGGCTCCAATGTTTCTCCATTAACAGGTTTGAAAAACTGCTAGTAAGTGGGCCCCTTTTCACAACACAGTATAATCTAATCTGGACACATTCAAAGGAGGAAAAACAAAGGCTAAATATTTCCAGGCCAAGGAGACACTGTATAGAACCAGAACGGCATGTAGCCTAGCGGTTAAAGACCGTTGGGCCAGTAACCGAAAGGTAGCTCGTTCAGATCCCTGAGCAGACTAGGTGAAAAATCTGTCGACGTGCCCTTGACCAAGGCGCGTAACCCTAATGGCTCCTGTTTGTCGCTCTGAATAAGAGCATCTGCTAAAATGACTCCAATGTAAATATCTGACCTTGCAAAGGAAGACTGTGCCATTACAGGAACATTGGTTGCTGTAATTTATTCGCCGACCCCAGGAGGAGTTAAATATGCATCATATTTCCATCAGAGTAGAGTATCAGCTGAGAGGACGCGGCTTCTGTGTGATCCACTGGACGTTTCAAATTCAGAATTTGCTTTACACTTCTTGAAAACTGAGACAATGTGAAGGACGCGAGAGTGAGAAAACCCAACGAACGCGGAGCCTCTGAAAGTACTCTAATCGGAAAGCAGGCCGGAAATAGACATGCTTCCATAAATATACATTTCAATAACTGATATGAAATGTGCCAACACTCATATACCCTCAGCAATGAATTTCTAAGTCGGGCAGTCAGGTTGGCGGAATAATTCATGAACCAAATTGGTGAGGTCATATTTTGGCTTTGAAGATGCCCCATCTCACATCAGTCACCCAGAACTGTATTTTAATACCGGCAAAATGTTGTTTGCTCCCCACTGTAATGATACTCTGTGGCTGACTGGCCGTATAACTTCATTCTATGTATGACGCTCAAGTCTAAAGTAAACCTATTTTGCGGGCCATGTTATAAATGTCCAGTACATAATGTAATAGTTACCTGGTCGAGGAGGACTTCATAAACTTGCAAACAGACTAGGGATGAAACGGTTACCGGTTTCATGATAAACCACGGTAAAATCCCGCCGGTTGATATTAACGTTTCAAATTTTTATTGTCATTAAAACTGTGCTCGATTACCGCGGTTTGAAAAACTCACGGTAAATACTGTCAAGCATCAACCAAAGTTAGCAACAGTCTGACGCAGGCGCAGCATGCCACGTGGGTTTTGTTTTGTGTGAAAACATGGCGGAAGGCAGTGACGGCGCTCGGGAGATTTTTCAGCCTTCTAAGAGGACCAAATCTGAAGTGTGGTCGTATTTTGGGTTTTGCAAGAGTGTTGAGGGAAACTTAATCGAAGATGGTCACCCTGTCTGCAGAACATGCAGTGCCAGCGGGCACATCGTCTCCCCACGCAGATCACTACTTAAACCTGACAAAGTAAATATGCTGACATTTTTACATTTTACATTTCATTTCAATGAACAAAGATGCATCCATACAGGATGTTAGGCCAGCAGCACCTGATTTCTTTATGAAGGAGAGAATGGACATACAATCAGTGCTGTTCATTTGATTTGTTTACATATTTTGTGTTATTTTAATGTCAACACCTGCACATTGGATGTGTTTACATATGGTTGTATTGTTCTTACATGCACATTGCTTTACTTGTGTTGCTTTTACATGCACCTTTGATTTGCTTACTTAAGGTTGTGTTCATTAAAACCTGCACTAGGGAAACTTTTAACTCTCATGGCCACATGGTGTCATCTTTAATGTTATTATTTTAATGTTTATGCACACAAAACATGCATAGTGCTGCTCATTTTATTTGTTGTTTGTTGGTTTTCAATATAAAACTTGGTGAAATGATTTCAGTGCGTGCATCAGTACTTTCTGAACATTTCCAGCACATTTTAACAATACCGCGATAATACTGATACCCGTGATAATTTTGGTCACTATAATCGTGATATGACATTTTCATCTCTAAAACTACAAACAAAAAATGGGGACAAGGTGCACCCATAAGTAAGTTGAATAAATGTCCAGCCTCATTCTTCGCAAGCGAAGAAAACTAAATCATTTTGATGAATCCACAATTCCTTTAGGAAAGGAGATGAGAAGAAAGGAGAGCTAAGAAATGGCCTAGYGATAGCTGCTTTCCGTGGAAACAGGCCACAGTGTCACCGCTGCTCTCTCCTCTCTCTCGGATCAGCATGTTACGAAACAGGTCGAGGGTTTGGAAGAGAATTAGGCTACAGCTCTAAAATGATTTCCTCAGTACACCCCTTTAAAATACCAAGCGTTGTCGTTCTGTGCAGTTCTCAAGGGGAGCATAATTCCGATTCATCTATAGTCTGAGCCTGCTACTGCATGTTTTCACAGCACTGTAATCTAGGTTTACTTTCACTGTTTGCTGGTTCCATTACAGTGAGTGAATTCTTAACATCATTCCAAAAGCGCCATAGGGTTTTCCTGGCTATAAAGGCCATGTCTTTTCATTGTGCAACTGGCACAAGACCAGTTTAAAGAAAAAGTGAAAATTTGTCCTCAGTTATTCTGCACGTTAAAATATTTGATTTTGTGAAAAATCAAACAAAACACCTATCAATAGTGTGTATTGTGTTAAGAATTGTTTTTTAAATTATTTTTTWAAATCACCTGTATCATCCTGCTCCAGAAAGACCCCGCTCAGACAGTGCTGGTCGCACCAGCGCTATTGAAAAAATGATAATCTTATAAAGCCATCCGCGGTGCTTTATTGAGGAAAATAGACTGTTGCTATATTTCACTGTCACAATAGGGCTCCAGACTCCTCCCGATTTTTTTCGTTCAATAGAGATCCACTTGTCTACGTAGGCTAATTCATTTGGGGCTAATTCGCCAAGTGGAAAACAAAACACATTAGCTATATCGCTAACTGTAAATATGTCTCATAGTTAGCCGTGTAATTGCTCAATCTAACTGTAGATTGAATGTCCTAAAAACTTTCCAGCGGTACTAGCAGCAAAATGGCCAACGTGCACGAGGCTCCACATCTCAAAGACTTACTGTATCGCAAACTTTGTTTTTTAAGACGTGCCAATCGCTCATTACTGAGAGTTGAGAAACGTCATACCCCCAGAAATCTGAGACCCCCCTCTCACTTCAACTAACAACAACGTTGTGTCTGTGATGCATGGAGCCATACCCCATACTGTTAATTGCACTCACTATGGCTACAAAGTTTTCTGATCCACACCAATCATAAAACAATTGGCTAGCAGAAGCCTAAATCTAGAATGGGGGATAAGGGGATGTTGTCTTGTTATAATTCCCTGAATCCCATCAGGTTCAATAATGAACGAGAGGGTGGCAGCACATGTCTAATCTTGTCTGAAGAGAACAGACACTGTCTCCACTGATGTGGAGCTGACGCCACACCATGCAATGACCCAGTTATAACTAGCAACACTGGACCGTTTACATGCTCCAGGAAAATGTCCCAGCTGGTTTCCTGTGACTCGGAATCCAACCCAAAGGACAATAAAAGGCATTCTAAAATAGTTGATAGAGCGACGAATAACTTAGTTGTTCATTCTGACAAACAGTTCTTATCATTATAAATAATATGTCCTTAATTGCTGGAGAGGAATAGCACCAGGGGAATTCCTTTGACCTCATTCAGCCAAAGATGCTACAGTACAAAGTCTGCAGAGGCCCGAGAAGACTGATGCCCTCAAATAAGTCCTGGGAGCATTGAATGTTACAAATCACTGACCCTGGAGGATCATGGTCCTGCAAGCAACACCATCTCTCTGCACCATCACAAATTCAACCTTTGAGAGCCACGCATCAGGCATTCGATATGCAAGTTATTTTGGTAGGAGGGTTTTTCTGCTGCTGCTTTGTTAGACAGTCATTATGCATTCCAGATCATACAGAGGGTGTGTGGAGACATAATGGAGGGAATTAATTTATCTCACCCATTGGCAATGGTGCCTCCCCTCTGGGGACAGAAAAGCACAGCATTCCGCTATGGTATGGTTTCATGCAAATAATTCCATTAATAGTGCTTCTTGTGGAATAAATTTCCAAAGCTCTTGACAATTATAGGATGTTTCATCATAATGTGTTCCGTAAATGTCTTCATAAACAAGTGTCAAGGGATACAAAAAGGCATTGGATGTTGTAGGTTGAAGACGACTCACTCAAACTCCTCAAAGTCCGCCTCGTTGTTCTCAACGGAGGGGGAGGAGTTGCTTCCTGGGCTATCCGAGGTGGATGAGAGAGGCCGCAGTCGGCTCTGGTAGCGCAGTGATCGTTGGCGAATGCTGTCCCGCCGAGATAAGTACTGAATCATCCGCTGGGCGTAATATGCAGCAGGTGACAACCTATGAACACAGCAAGGACACACMASTAAAAGCAATGGTGATCAGATAACCCAGGAGGAATAGACAATAGAAATCTGACTTTATTGTGCTATCCCAGTCACGTTTTTTTTGTATGTACTGTGTAGATATGTATTATTTTTGAAGTGATRAATAAAAACGAGCAAACCAGGCAGAAAGCAGTGCTAATACCAGAAAAACCTGAACAAACCCAAGACCATGTATTGTCAGAGCCCAACAAACGGTAAAGATGGAGCAGGCTTCTTCTTTAAAAAAAAGAAAGTACATTTCCCTCTCTTTCATGCTTCAACTCTCAGGGCCATAGTTACAATGTGGTTCAATTACTGACTGATCCAAGTGGATAAGCCTTGAGCTGCACTCTGGTACCACAGCACTAAACCTACACAGGAAGGGCAGCTCAGAAGCTAACTGAACACAGAGTGCTCCCCATGTAAACAGAGCTGAATAAACACTAAGCTGAGATCCAGTGAGTTACACCACATTGGAAGACTATAGACCAGGGATGGGAAACTGATGGCCTATTTACCCTCTGAATTGCACGTATATAATCCATGTCTCAAGGCTTAAAAAGAATCATATTTAACCGGTCTCCTCCCCTTCATCTACACTGATTTAAGTGACATCAAGTGATTCACCTGGTCAGTCTGTGACATGTTCCTAATGTTTTGTACACTCAGTGTATATGTCTGCAATTAAAGCATTCTTGACAGTTTTTTTTTTATATATACAWAGAATAAAAACATATAAATGCAACATGTTGGTCCCATGTTTCATGAGCTGAAAATAAAAGATCCCAGACATTTTCCATACGCACAAAAAGCTTATTTCTCTCAAATTTTGTGCACACATTTGTTTACATCCCTGTTAGTGAGCATTCAATGCCACAGGCGTCTCATGTTTTGAGGGAGTGTGCAATTGGCATGCTGACTGCAGGAATGTCCACCAGAGCTGTTGCCGGAGAATTTAATGTYAACGTTAATTTCTCTACCATAAGCTACCTCCAACATTGTTTTARAGAATTTGGCAGTACGTCCAACCGGCCTCACAACCGCAGACCACATGTAACCACGCCAGCCAGGGACCTTTCACCTGCAGAATCATCACCCGGACAGCTGATGAAACTGTGGGTTTGCACAACCGAACAATTTCTGCACAAAATGTCAGAAACCGTCTCAGGGAAGCTCATCTGCGTGCTCGTCGTCCTCACCAGGGCCTTGACCAGACTGAACTTCAGCATCGTAACCCACTTCAGTGGGCAAATGTTCACCTTCGATGGCCACGCTGGAGTGTGCTCGATGGGTGAAACCCGGTTTCAACTGTACCGGGCAGACGGCAGATGGCAACATGGCGTTGTGTGGGTGAGCGGTTCGCTGATGTCATCGTTGTGAACGGGAACAGAGTGCCCCATGTTGGTGGTGTGGTTATGGTATGGGCAGGCATAAGCTACGGACAACAAACATAATTGCATTTTATCAATGGCAATATAAAATGCACAGAGATACCATGATGAGATTCTGAGGCCCATTGTTGTGCCATTCATCTGCCGCCATCACCTCATGTTTCAGCATAATGCGCGGTCACATGTCGCAAGGACCTGTACAGAATTCCTGGAAGCTGAAAATGACCAAGTTCTTCCATGGCATGTTTGGGATGCTATGGATCGACGTGTACGACCACGTGTTCCAGTTCCAGACAATATGCAGCAACTTCGCACAGCCATTGAAGAGGAGTGGGTCAACATTCCACAGGCCACAATCAACATCCTGATCAACTCTATGCGAAGGAGACGTGTCGCGCTGCATGAGGCAAAATGGTGGTCACACCAGGTACTGACTGGTTTTCTGATCCACGCCCGTACCTTTTTTTAAATTAAGGTATACAGATGCATGTATGTATTCCCAGTCATGTGAAATCCATAGATTAGGGCCTACTGAATGTATTTAAATTGACAGATTTTCTTATATGAAATGTAACTCAGTAAAATCTTTGAAATTGCATTTAGATTTTTGTTCAGTGTAAATACTAAACTATAAATTGTCTTCATCAGGCTTCGCTAAGCTGAGAACATTGTGTAGAAATTGTTTTAGAATCTGAAAGCGTCTATGGTATATCTACAGCCTAGTCAGAGTACCGACTAAGAGGAAAATGGATGTTAGATACTGTAAATAGCCTAAACTGGGCTAGGGCCACAGACTAGAGTGTTTAGATTGAAACCAACGTGTTGGTTTGAGTAAACAAAGCTCAAGAGTCAGAAGAGGTGAAGGCAGAGACATAGCTAAATCAGTAAAGTAAATATGTTAGTTTGTGCTGCTGACAGCAGACAAGGAGGTCTGGGACAGTCAATGTTGACACTCCACAAACATAAATAGATAAATCCATCCAAATGACATAACTAGGAGAAGATTAGGGTTTCGGGTTTTTCAAAAGCAAGATCCATCCATGCAATTATCACAAGTCAAGTTGTATGCACACCTCGGTCTAGCTTTCCCATTGATTGTTTTACAAGGGCTCAAGGAGCTTGCAAGACTTCGATATTAAGATCATGCTTTTTTGAAGTTATAGTGTAGCCTGCTATGCAATCCCTGCAGAGCTGTTCATGTCACAAATGAGTTTATCTGCCTGCACAATTACTTGAACAGCTGGAAAATCCTGAGTAACATTAATCAAAAAGTTATTGCATGGACATTCAATCATGTAACCAATATGCCCAGAGGGTCAGCAATTGGATTACAATGCAAAATACTGGATTGGAAACTAAAACAAGTACGGGGAAATAAATCAACACCTGGCAAGTATTAAAAGTGATCCTAAACTGACTCTACTAATGAGTTTGCCACATCTGCCATCAATTCCACTGAAGCTTTATGAATCTGACGTGACAGGGGTCAAACCTTCTCACAATGGCCAAAATAAAAGGAGGCAGGTTCCATTACAGGACAACATCTTTTGATAAGTGGATATTTCAACTCTGGAGTTTAGAATGCGCTGGGAAGAGAAGGTAGGAGGGTGCATCGTGTTCTTTTCTATGGAGGGTCCAGCACACCAGAGGTGAGAAGGAACAGCAGCGGACATGAATATCTATGAGGTCTGCCCACGAGGGAACGCTATCAACGACACTGTCAAGCTCTGAAACAGGTTAACAGCAGAGATGATTAGATTATGGACACTATCTACTCTTAATGTAGTTCTTTCCTGGCTGCAAGCTATACAGGCAAATTACAAATGACAAGGCACCTACAAAGTTCCACTAGCTTTCTCACAATGTTCAACGGGAAATTATTTGAGTTGATTCCCTAGAAAAGGCTTTCTAGGAACTGGCCATATAAAGACCCATTTTCACCTCAGATACTCAAATCAAATCGAATTTTATTTTGTCACATGCGCCGAATACAACAGGTATAGATCTTATTGTGAAATGATTACTTCACTCTATTTTCTTAACTGCTTTGTTGGTTAAGAAAATATTTAATAAATAAACTACAGTAAAAAAAGTACAAAAAATAACAAATAACAATAATGGGGGGGGTACCGGTACCAAGTCAGTGTGTGGGGGTACAGGTTAGTCAAGGTAATTTGTACATGTATGTAGGGGTAAAGTGACTATGCATAGATAATAAACAGCGAGTAGCAGCATAGTAGCAGTGATCTGGGGACCCATGCCAAATCTGTCTCCTGAGGAGGAAAAGGGGTTGTCCTCTTCACRACTTTCTTGGTGCGTTTGGTGATGTGGACACCAAGGAACTTCAAACTCTCGACCTGCTCCACTACAGCCCCGTCGATGAGAATGGSCGCGTGTTCGGCCCTCCTTTTCCTGTAGTCCACGATCAGCTCCTTTGCCTTGCTCACGTTGAGGGAAAGGTTGTTGTCCTGGCACCACACTGCCACCTCCCTATAGGCTGTCTCATCATTGTCGGTGATCATGCCTACCACCGTTACGTCGTCAGCAAACTTAATGTTGGAGTCGTGCTTGGCCATGCAGTCATGGGTGAACAGGGAGTACAGGAGGGGACTAAGCACACACCCCTGATGGGCCCCCGTGTTGAGGATCAGCGTGGCAGATGTGTTGTTGCCTACCCTTACCACCTGGGGGCGGCCCTTCCAGGATCCAGTTGCACAGGGAAGGCTTTAGTCCCAGGGTCCTTAGCTTAGTGATGAGCATTGTGGGCACTATGGTGCTGAATGCTGAGCTGTAGTCAAACAGCATTCTCACATAGGTGTTCCTTTTGTCCAGGTGGGAAAGAGCAGTGTGGAGTGCGATTGAGATTGTGTCATCTGTRGATCTGTTTCAACGGTATGCGAATTGGAGTTGGTCTAGTGTTTCCGGGATGATGGTGTTGATGTGAGCCATGACTAGCCTTTCAAAGCACTTCATGGCTACCGACGTGAGTGCTACGGGGCCATAGCCATTTAGGCAGGTTACCTTCGCTTTCTTGTGCACAGGGACTATGGTGGTCTGCTTGAAACATGTAGGTAATTACAGACTCGGTCAGGGAGAGGTTGAAAATGTCAATGAAGACACTTGCCAGTTGGTCCGCGCATGCAAGTACATGTCTTGGTAATCCGTCTGGCCCCTCGGCCTTGTGAATGTTGATATGATTAAAGATCTTGCTCATATTGGCTACGGAGAGCGTGATCACACAGTTGTCCGGAACAGCTGGTGCTCTCATTCATGCATGCTTCAGTGTTGCTTGCTTCGAAGCAAGCATAAAAAGGCATTTAGCCCATCTGGTAGGCTCGCGTCACTGGAAAGTTCGCGGCTGGGTTTCCCTTTGTATTCCCTAATAGTTTGCAAGCCCTACCATATCCGACGAGTGTCAGAGGCGGTGTAGTTGATTCAATCTTAGTCCTGTATTGATGCTTTGCCTGTTTGATGGTTTGTCTGAGGGCATAGCGGGATTTCTTATAAGCGTCAGGTTTTGTGTCCCGCTCCTTGAAAGCGGCAGATCTAGCCTTTAGCTTGGTGCGGATGTTGCCTGTAATCCATGGCTTCTGGTTGGGATATGTACGTACGGTCACTGTGGGGACGATGTCAGCGATGCACTTATTGATGAATCCCGGAACATATTCCAGTCTGTGCTAGCAAAACAGTCCTGTAGCATAGCATCTGCTTCATCTGACCACTTCCGTATTGATCGAGTCACTGGTACTCCCTGCTTTAGTTTTTGCTTGTAAGCAGCAATCGGGAGGATAGAATTATGGTCAGATCTTCCAAATGGAGGGAGAAGCAGAACTGTATATGCATCTCTTTGTGTAGAGTAAAGGTGTCTAGAGTTTTTTTCCCTCTGGTTGCACATTTAACATGCTGGTAGAAATTAGGTAAAAAGGATTTAAGTTTGCCTGCAATAAAGTCCCCGGCCACTAGGAGTGTCGCTTATGGATGAGTATTTTCTTGTTTGCTTATGGCCTTATACAACTCGTTGAGTGCGGTCTTAGTGCCAGCGTCGGTTTGTGGTGGTAAATAGACGGCTACGAATAATATAGATGAGAATTCTCTTGGTACATAGTGTGGTCTACAGCTTATCATGGGGTACTCTACCTCAGGCGAGCAATACCTCGAGACTACCTTAATAATAAYCACGCACCAGCTGTTATTGACAAATAGACACACACCCCCACCCCTCGTCTTACCGGACGTAGCTGTTCTGTCCTGCCGATGCACGGAAAACCCAGCCAGCTGTATATTATCCATGTCATCTTTCAGCCATGACTCGGTGAAACATAAGATATTTCAGTTTAATGTCCCGTTGCTAGGATAGTCTCGAACGGACCTCATGCAGTTTATTCTCCAGTGATTGCACATTGGCCAATAAAAGGGATGGTAGAGGCGGGTTACCCACTCGTCGACGAATTCTCACAAGGCACCCTGATCTCCACCCCCTGTATTTCCTTATTTTCTTAATGCGAATGAAGGGGATTTGGGACTTATCTGGGAGCAGCATTATATCCTTCGCATCACACTCATTAAATGAAAAAGCTTCATTCAGTTCAAGGTGAGTAATTGCTGTTCTGATATCCAGATGCTCTTTTCGGTCATAAGAGCCGGGAGCAGCAACATTATGTACAAAATAAGTTGCAAACAAAGCGGAAAAACACAATTGGTTAGGAGCCCGTAAAAACGGCAGCAATCCCCTCGGGCGCAATTCTGTTTTTTCAGCGGTCTCAATGCATTGTATTGGATGGTTGCCAGCATGTAAGAAAATGTTCATGGTCAGAACATATAGGAAATGTCTTCAAGTGGGAACTATGTGTAACTGTTACTCTTGCAGATAGGCCGAGGCTACTTCTTACTCTTAAATGTTTGATGATATTAAAAATGGAAGAGGAACTAGATTTGGATTTTAAAATTAGAAAACCTTTAACGGATCCTTACATTCAGTCTACACGCCTTTTAACTTTTGGGAAATTCTGATTGTTGGCTGAGGAACTCTTCACTGAGAAATGTGGTTGTTTTTTTATGATTGTATTTTCTATTTTCTATGCTCCTATGGTTGTGTAAGTGTTTGTCATGCGCGTTGGTTTTAATGGCACTCCGCCCTTTCCTAAATAAAGTTACAATAAATAAATGGGAGAGAATAACGAGGTGGGAGGGAAGTGTCAGTGCTATCCTCACCACTAGAAAGGGTGTTAAGCCTTCAATATCACAGGTCAAAGAAAATGACGACAGAGAGTGAGGAGCCAATTGTCAAGTGTCCACTCTCTCCCAAAAGTTGGTTGTACTGATCATTATGTCCCTGCTCTGGGCCACACATTGATTTTCAATATTGCACCTTGGTTCCTAAGCAGAGCAGCTCTGTCCCTAGATGAATGTGTTTTTATTGAGAGGACTAGGCCTTACTCTCAACCTCACAAGATTACCACCTCGGCACTCTGCTGGCAGTCAATCCAAGAAACTAAATTGAGAATCTCCAGGCTCAGCGCAATTCATCACTCTTCAGCAAGACAGTGTTAGAAAGGTAGGAAACAGATAGATAGTGATAACGTCACCACTTCACTCAGAGGTCCAGGAAACATGTTGTCTAGGCCTGCAATGTATGAAAATGTATTACCATGAAAAGACCATGTTCTATTTCCATTTACAGTGCAATCGGAAAGTATTCAGATCCTTTGACTTGTTCCACATTTTGTTTCGCTACAGCCTTATTCTAAAATGAATTAAAAAACATTTTAAATCCTCAGAAATTTACACACAATACCCCATAATAACAAAGTGAAATTTATTCAAACTAAAAACAGAAATTGCTTATTTACACAAGTACTCAGACCCTGTCCTATGAGACTTGAAATTGAGCTCATGTGCATCCTGTTTCCATTCATCATCCTTGAGATTTTACAACAACTTGATTGGAGTCCACCTGTGGTAAATTCAATTGATTGGACATGATTTGGAAAGGCACACAAATCACATTTTATTGGTCACATACACATGGTTAGCAGATGTTATTTCGAGTGTAGCGAAATGCTTGTGCTTCTAGTTCCGACAGTGCAAAAAAATAAAAACATCTAACAAGTACTATCTAATAATTCCACAACAGATACCTAATACACACAAATCTAAGTAAAGGAATGTAATAAGAATATATAAATATAAATATATGGATGAACAATGACAGAGCGGCATACGCTAAGATGCAATAGATAGTATAGAATACAATATATACATGAGATGAGTAATACAAGATATGTAAACATTATTAAAGTGGCATTATTAAAGTGACTAGTGATCCATTTATTAAAGTGGCCAATGATTTAAAGTCTGTATGTAGGCAGTAGCCTCTGTGCTAGTGATGGCTATTTAACAGTCTGATGGCCTTGAGATAGCTGCTTTTCAGCCTCTGGAGAGCCCTGGAGAGCCCTGCGGTTGTGGGCTGTGCACTTGTCATACCAGGCAGTGATACAGCCCGACAGGATGCTCTCAATTGTGCATCTGTAAAAGTTTGTGAGGGTTTTAGGTGACAAGCCAAATTTCTTCAGCCTCCTGAGGTTGAAGAGGCGGTGTTGCGCCTTCTTCACCACACGATCTTTGTGGGTGGACCATTTCAGTTTGTCAGTGATATGTACTCCGAGGAACTTAAAACTTTCCACCTTCTCTATTGCTGTCCCGTCGATGTGGATAGGGGGGTGCTCCCTCTGCTGTTTCCTGAAGACCACGATCATCTCCTTTGTTTTATTGACGTTGAGTGAGAGGTTATTTTCCTGACATCACACTCTGAGAGCCCTCACCTCCTCCCTGTAGGCTGTCTCGTCATTGTTGGTAATCAAGCCTACTACTGTTGTGTCATCGGGAAACTTGATGATTGAGTTTGAGGTGTGCTTGGGTGAACAGGGAGTACAGGAGGGGGCTGAGCACCCACCCTTGTAGAGCCCCAGTGTTGAGGATCAGCAAAGTGGAGATGTTGTTTCCTACCTTCACCACTTGGGAGCGGCCCATCGGGAAGTTCTGGACCCAATTGCAGAGGGCGGGGTTGAGACCRAGGGCCTCAAGCTTAATGATGAGCTTGGAGGGTACTATGGTGTTGAATGCTGAGCTGTAGTCAATGAACAGCATTCTTACATAGTTATTCCTCTTGTCCAGAAGGGATACGGCAGTGTGCAGTGTGATGGCGATTGCACACCTGTCTATATAAAAGGTCCCACAGTTGACAGTGCATGTCAGAGCAAAAACCAAGCCATAAGGTCGAAGGAATTGTCCGTAGAGCTCTGAGACAGGATTGTGTTGAGGCACAGATCTGGGGAAGGGTACCAAAAAATGTCAGCAGCATTGAAGGTCCCCAAGAACAAAGTGGCCTCCATAATTTTTAAATAGAAGAAGTTTGGAACCACCAAGACTCTTCTTAGAGCTGGCTGCCCGGCCAACCTGAGCAGTAGGGGTAGAAGGGCCTTGGTCAGGGAGGTGATCAAGAACCCGAAGGTCACTGACAGAGCTCCAGAGTTCCTCTGTGGAGATTGAAGAACCTTCCAGAAGGACAACCATCTCTGCAGCACTCCACCAATCAGGCCTATATGGTAGAGTGGCCAGACGGAAGCCACTCCTCAGTAAAAGGCACACAATAGCTCGCTTGGAGTTTTTCAAATGGCCCCTAAAGGACTCTGACCATGAGAAACATCTCTGGTCTGATGAAACCAAGATTTAATTCTTTGGCCTGAATGCCAAGGGTCACGTCTGGAGGAAACCTGGCACCATCCCTACGGTGAAGCATGGTGGTGGCAGCATCATGCTGTGGGGATGTTTTTCAGCAGACGGGACTGGGAGACTAGTCAGGATTGAGGTAAAGATGAACGGAGCAAAGTACAGAGAGATCCTTGATGAAAACCTGCTCCAGAGCGCTCAGGACCTCAGACTGGAGCGAAGGTTCACCTTCCAACAGGACAACAACCCTAAGCACACAGCCAAGTAACCCATGAGTGGCTTCGGGACAAGTCTCTAAATGTCCTTGAACCCGATCGAACACCTTTGGAGAGATCTGAAAAAGCTATGCAACGCTCCCAATCCAACCTAACAGAGCTTGAGAGGATCTGCAGAGAAGAATGTGAAAAAATCCCCAAATACAGGTGTTCCAAGCTTGTAGCGTCATACCCAAGAAGACTCAAGGCTGTAACAGCTGCCAAAGGTGCTTCAACAAAGTACTGAGTAAAGGGTCTGAATACTTCTGCAAATGTGATATTTCAGTTTTATAGTTCTAATACATTTGCAAAAATGTCTAAAAACCTGTTTTTGCTTTGTCATTATGGGGTATTGTGTGTAGATTGATGAGGGGAAAAAAACAATGATACAATTTTAGAATAAGGCTATATTGCAACGAAATGTAGAAAAAGTCAAGCGGTCTGAATATTTTCCGAATGCACCTTATATTTGACGACGACCATGTCCAATTCCATTTATAGCAGTGATAATGTATTTCAAAGAACTGCATGCATTAGAATAAGTCAATATATGCCACACAGCTTGACTACTGGCAGATGTTGAGGGCAGTGACCTTTGACAATACTTAACGTGAGCATCATATGCTTGAGGCGATACTGTCTAGTTCGTCTCACAGTATATAATGTTCAATGCTATCACATACTGTCGCCCGAGAACCACACAGAGACAAGTGTGCACAGGTTGGAGAAATGGTAGTCTCGCGTATGCATTACTCCAAAAACCTTGTCATGCATTCTTTGGAGGTCTGAAGAATTTTGTATTAGCCGTAAACAGTTTGAATGGTCCGCTGGCATCCAGCGGCTACATTTTTGTTTCATGTTACATTCCAAGGACCCTCCCCCGCATGACTGTTGAAGGAGTGCTGTGTCTTAAGATCCGCCCAAGCAAGGCATTTGATTGGTTTTAGACCAGGTCTCCATCCCCGTTTAGCTAATTTAGGCCAGACTTCACCAGGCTTCCGGATTAGGGAAGCCTAGTTCTCTACGAGGCTAGTGAAATGATGTTTACATTGGAAACATTTGCCATTTGTTTGCTGGCTTGTCTGCACCTGTTCGAGCACTACACCGAGTTCCGTAGGGCCGAACTGAAAATGTGTCATACTTCCTTGCCATCAAAATTTGCCATAAATTGTGCCCTATCCATTGTTTTTGAAATTGTCGATACACACTGTGTCTCCCTTATGTGTTTGGTGATTGTTAGACAGAGGACAGAGTGAAGAGACTGTATRAATGTAGGTCCAATATAATTTCTGCAGAGTTTCTATTTGGTTTTAGTCATGTTATTTTATTTACTTATTTTTACTCAAACCACCCGAGGGAAAATCAACTGTATGTTTGACACCAATGTGTTTGACTTATTGAAGTGGCTATTTATTGTTGGTTCTTGTAATGAATGCTACATGCTAATCTAGTATGCTTGGCTGGTTAAAAAAWATATATTCTTATGAATTACATATTACAAGTAAATCATCAATAGCCCTGACCACTTGCCACAAGACTCACCTGGCAGGATCTGGATAAATGGGATGGTCCCGGGAGCCAGATATGTCATACCGAGACTGCGACATATGAGATGACTCCAAAAGTCTCCTATGAAAGAGAAACAGAGCAAAAGGGATGGTTAGGTGTAAGGAAAACACCACCAACAAAGCTATTGTACATGTTGTTGTTTAATGATGAGCCCAAATCATTTCCATATTCATTATCACCAACTAGTCTAAACTGCTTTCCAGTGAAAAAAATGAGCCATTTCTGTGACTGATGCAACCAAACAATGTTTCTCTCCTATCTCGCTACTTTTCAGAGGTATAATTAAGAGAATGGATACCTCCACAATTAACACAAACACACCATAGAGACCCTACATATCAGGTGCTTCTTTTTGGGTGACAACCAATGGATACGAATGTCTCCTAGCTCTTTTTAATTCTTGATAATAGTTAACCCACTATTCCTAGGTCGTCATTGTAAATAATAATTTGTTCTTAACTGACTTGCCTGGTTAAATAAAATAAAAAAATACGAAATTAAATTGAAAAAATAACCACCAGAGTCCAGGGACAGGTGATTTGGAGGTTAGATTTAGGATGGGAGTCAATGCACTACAGTCCAATCTATTATACTTGATAATGCCAATAAAACATCTGACGACGTTCTGAACCTTTATCGAGACCCAGTATTCCCACACTAGGAATGTTGCCAGACGATGCAAAGACCATGAAAAATGGCTACATTTCAATTCACGACTTGCATTCAGCTCTCATTAGCTCTAGCTCTTATTTTTGGATGAAACTGGATGTTTCAGAGAAAGATTGGCTTTAGGTTATGTTTTTCAGGCCATTCATCTGAAACGCTTGAAATAGAGTCAGATTCCTGACAAAACTAACATTTTGAAGTCAGCATGGTGTTAAAGGTGAATATAGAGAAGCTCAGGGACGTGTGTGTGGCAAAGGAGAGACACCACGTGACAATTTCAAATCTTGAATTTGACATTTTTGGGACCCATAAGACAAAGACAAAAAGCAACTCCGAAATAGACAGTCTATTAATCCAAATATGGAAGTGCGGCAATCATTTATTCAGATTTAGAATGCTACATTTTTAATTGTTGGATTCAAAACTTGTTTTAAAACAGCACATRTGCAGTGCAGACTATTTCAAGTGACTGGCCAGCCCGCTAGCCCAACAGTGTCAACATTGAAACCATTTAGAATAATATACAGTGTGGCTGACATGTTAATGAGACTGAACATGCAGTTCCCATCCTCCTGCTTTAATCCTTACCCCAAAGTCACAAAACAACGTGCTCATTACTGTGAGGACTACAATGGCCAAATTACCGGAATAACTCAAAGCATTCCCTTCCTTGAGATTCACATTTATCTACATCTTCGTCTTGGAGCAGAGTCTTTTTAACCATCATTTTGGTCAATTAAAAAGTATCATTAAAGTCCTAAGGGACGTTCATTTGCTCATTATCGACAGCACATCAAGTAAAAAAATAGTGATCTGAAATGTCACAGCCCTGTGTAACAACCCATTAAATTGGTCCAGTCTTTCACTGATCCAGGACTTGAATGCCATTTCTATAGAGGATGGTGAGACAACTAATAAAACCATGGCCTTTATACTTCAGAGGCTTTAAGGTAAGCAAAAAAATCCCTAAATATGTCATTGTTAGATTAGAACTTTTTTTATAAATGTATACCTCAACTGCTCTAGTCATTTGGGCTCAAAACAAGTCAGAAAATGTCTTAGAATACAGTAGCCAACACCTCTCCTTGAAAAAGCAATTACTGCAATAAATAATACAGCCCAATATAAGCCTAGGCCTATTCATTTTGTTAAATCACTTTTAAATCTGCTACATCAATGCTTTTCCCAAATGAGGTAACTTCAGAATGTGGACACAAAAGAAAGAACCCATTGAGCCATTGTGCCCAGCTTGGCTAGACAACACAAAGTAGCCTGAAGCTCTAACATCATTATTATAGTCACATAAAACCTTGAACATATTCCATTTAGGGTGACCTGCAGCTGTGAGTCTATGAGATAGACTGGAATCTAAAAGAGATGTGAACAAAACAGAGAACCAAACTTCAGTTTGGTCATTTGCTTTCCAGACACTTCTTGACAGCCTACAGATTAGACCCAATGCTTTGGCCTCGTGTCAGACAAAGTAGAGCAACACCCTCGGACTACTGGAGAGCTCTCCATGCAACAAGCCCCAGCATTAGGCTAGATAATGAGGGGTTGGGCAGGACGGGTAACTTCACATTGTTAAAGTTCACGACCCTGCCCTTGAAACAGAGGCTAATTGCAGCCTTCCAGGGCACAGGGGATGGATTGGGATTGATGCAAGACGGAAAATGAGAGAGGGTGAAAAAACTATGACCGTGTGTGTTTTCAATGACTGTAGCAAAATGTTATGCAAATATTAGGTTATTTAACTTTTTCCATTTCAGTTTTCACGAGAATAGGCATTACTTTCTTGCCTGGCTAAGCAAACTCTTTGCTCCAGCCAAATGCTATGCCTGGATCTGTCTGGATCTGAGTACCTTCCCGATGATTTGTAGAATGAAAATCCATTCTCGACCATCTGATTGGTCCCAGAAACGGATGGGTTGGGCCAGAGCCAGAACACACGTGGGTAAAGTTCATGTGTCATTGTCTTTGATACACGGATTGGTTTTAGATTATCCAATCGCTGATGACTTTGTTTTGTACAACACACACATCATTTTGACGTCAGCACAAACGACTGAACTATGTGGCGAACAATAGGGCAGCGGAAGAATTCAGTTTGAGTCGTCAKGCAAATGACCTTCTAAGCCTATGTAAAATAGATGCCATACTTTTATACTGAGCTGCCACTGCTCAATCAGACATGTTGTGCTGAGCACATCATATCCTCCTACTTTGTGGGAATAAAATTCACAGCTAATACCTATGCTAATTCCCTAACTAATCCTAAGAGGCTAGCCTATGTCTAAGTATGCCTATTCTAGAAACTAGTAAGTTGTCAATGGTAGTTGCCACAGGAGAGGCAGAGCTGTCCTGGCAATCATCTCTAAATATCTAGTCAGTACCATACTGCCACCAAGTGGAACACTGAGGAGCAACATGGAGACAGCCCATCTTCCACAAGTCCATCACAAATTAGCTTGTCTCCGCCCTTTGATTGGAAGGTTGGGAATCCGATCCCTGGCCGAGTCATACCAAAGACTCTAAAAATGGGACCCAATGCGTCTCTGCTTGGAGATTGGGGGTAATTCTGCGTTCAATACAACTCTGACATTTCTGACATGGAAACATGTAGAAAGATGAGGTCTGAATTCCCCACTTGGAAAGTATTAGAATCAGCCAATAGAAAGCTCTTTTGTAGGCTTTTTGAATGCTATTCATAAAAGCCATCCAACAGAAGTAAATTCATCCACAAACATAATTATATATACACTACCGTTCAAAGGTTTGGGGTCACTTAGAAATGTCCTTGTTTTTGAAAGAAAATAACATTTTTTGTCCATTAAAATAACATCAAATTGATCAGAAATACAGTGTAGACATTGTTAATGCTGTAAATGACTATTGTAGCTGGAAACGGCTGATTTGTAATGGAATATCTACATAGGCGTACAGAGGCACATTTTCAGCAACCATCACTCCTGTGCTCCAATGGCATGTTGTGTTAGCTAATCCAAGTTTATCATTTTAAAAGGCTAATTGATCATTAGAAAACCCTTTTGCAATTATGTTAGCACAGCTGAAAACCGTTGTTTTGATTAAATGAGCAATAAAACTGTCCTTCTTTAGACTAGTTGAGTATCTGGAGCATCAGCATTTGTGGGTTCGATTACAGCCTCAAAATGGCCAGAAACAAAGAACTTTCATCTGAAACTCGTCAGTCTATTCTTGTTCTGAGAAATGAAGGCTATTCCATGCGAGAAATTGCTAAGAAACTGAAGATCTCGTACAACGCTGTGTACTACTCCCTTCACAGAACAGCGCACACTTGCTCTAACCAGAGTAAAAAGAGGAGTGGGAGGCCCCAATGCACAACTGAGCAAGAGGACAAGTACATTAGAGTGTCTAGTTTGAGAAACAGACGTCTCACAAGTCCTCAACTGGCAGCTTCATTAAATAGTACCCGCAAAACACCAGTCTCAACGTCAACAGTGAAGAGGTGACTCCGAGATACTGGCCTTCTAGGCAGAGTTGCAAAGAAAAAGCCATATCTCAGACTGACCAATAAAAAGATTACAACGGGCAAAAGAACACAGACACTGGACAGAAAGATGGCTTTTTTTTCTGCAACACCATACATCAATACCCGCATGTATTTTCTTTCGACTGGATTGGTCGTGAAGACAAGGTCAGGAAGGTCAAAGCCTAATCATTCCACTGACTGTAGCCAGTGGGGCAGTTGACAGACAGTCAGGCCAAGTAAGGCCCACTACAGTCGAGGCAAAGCAAACTGCCAAGGAAGGCATTACAAAACCCTCCAGAAGACACATCTGCCAAGCAGCTAATGAGCAAGAAGGGGAAGCCATGGAGGCAGAGCATCGTCTCAAAACCGAATGAAATGTATACTTTAATTGGGATAGGAAAGGGAGGATACTTAGTCCGTTGTGCAACTGAATGTATTCAACTGAAATGTGTCTTCCGCATTTAACCCAACCCCTCTGAATCAGAGATTGCCTTAATCGACATCCACGTCTTCAGCACCCGGGGAACAGTGGGTTAACTGCCTTGCTCAGGGGCAGAACGACAGATTTTTACCTTGTCAGCTCGGGGATTCGATCCAGCAACCTTCCGGTTACTGGCCCAACGCTCTAACCACTAGGCTACCTGCCGCCCCTTTGTCAGAGATCCTTACCAAAAAATAGCCCTAATGACTGCACAAGTTTGGAAAATGCCTTTTATCAACTTCGAATGAAGCACAAAAAGCAAGATATGCAAAGTTTGCCTGTATGATTGCACTAATGTCACAAGCATGGGGTGACTTGGGGTTATGTGTAGGTGTTGTGGTAGGGCGGACTTGGCAGCTTATAAGACGTGTCGAATGTTGCATCTCACCTCCATCTATAACTGCCTCAAAGTCAGAGTTCAGCCATCATGCTACTTCCAGTATATTGGAAAAAGCTATGCATCGATTATGTTTTTCATTTAACAAATTGCACAAAATATAGATAAACAAGACCCTAACACCCGATTCTCTCACCTTCTCAGGTAATCGTCATCAGGGCTTTCGTCAGGCATTTCTTGGTTTAAGGCCTCTTGTGGTACATTCACCGCTGGACTTGGACTGGCCGACTGTCTGTAAACCCTCTCCCACTGGACTGTCTCCTGATTATACACCGACCCCACTGCCTGTTCTCTCTGCGGGCTGGGGGTTCCCCGGTGAGGGAAGGCTGTGTCCCCTCCAGGTTCATCAGCACTGGGCTGTGGCTGTGCTAACTGTCTCCTGTCAGAGGACTGGGGATCCTGTAGCACAGTCTGCCTCATGTTGTGAAAGGCAGGGTTGGGGCTTGGGGGCTGCAATGAGGTGCTCCCCTCCTCTTGTGATGGGGTCTGGCCGGTGCGCTCCCAGCGCTGTGTACCTTGGTTAAACGTGAACAGGTTGTGGCAGACCCTGCAGCGATTCATATGGCTGCGGAAGGGACCAGAACCACCATCACTGCTGTGGGGGGGATGATAATGAGGGGTGACAGGCCACTCAGAGTCTATGTTATTATTGAGCATCTCCCGTGTCTGTTGCTCTTGGCTACTCTCTCTACCAGCGCCACCTGACTGCTCCATTTCCTGCATGCGATCATACTCCATGAAGTAGCGATTCAAGTTGCACTGCAGCACGTTACGGATAGAGGTGGGGCTGTTGCTCCCTCCCTCCCCAAGAGAGTGGTGTCCACTACTAGTGCTGGGTCCATCTACAGAGCTGTTTCCACTGGTGTGGGGGCTCATAACAGCTGGGGGAAAGCTTCCTCCCTCTGTGGCAGAGGTGTAGACAGGCGACTGATAGGAGCACTCTTGCTGCCTCAGCACAGACAGCAGGCTGACAGACGATGCACTAGTCCTGGGTGGAGATACCCCAACACCCCCACTACGCTCAGGCCGCATGTTGAGCATGCTACCCATCCAGTCTCCCCCCGCCAGTCGCCCAGAACCCTCCCGGCCTGGCTGCTGGTGGCCTGAAGATGGAGTGCGTAAAGAGTGTCCTCTAGCACCGCCGTACACACTGCTGAAGGCAGAGGGACGGTGTGAGGAGCGAGGCTCAGAGGGCTGCCGGGGCTCAGTGCGAGCAGAGGAGAAGGTGGAGGCATAGGACTGGGTCTCCAGGCTCTCAGGGTCAGAGGGGTCCTCTCCAGATGGTGAAGGGGCTTGGGTGGCAGAGCACCGACTGCAGAAGCAAACCATACCAAGGTGTTGCACACAACCCTGGTAGGGGGGTCGGGAGCGATTCCGCAGGGCGGAATAACGTCCTGAGGGAAGACTAGGATAGTCAGCAGCACTATTGACAGCGGGTGCAGGATGCTGCTGCTCCTCAGACTGTGAGCCTGAGTTCCTCGATGACAGGATGTGCAGGAAGTTGTGGAGAATGGGGGTCCGGCGGACCGGTTGGGACTGAAGGAAGGATCGATGGCGAAAGTGGGGCATCTCCACGCTATCCATGGGGACCTCAGAGTCATCATCACTCTGCTGAAAAGCACACAACGGGAACACAATGTTCTTGATATGACGTAACTGACCTAATGTAAAGTATATAACGTAAAGTATTAGACAGAGTCTCACCTGTTGGTTAGAGGGATTCACTATAGCGGTCAACAGGTAATGACCCAGTGGGTCAAACCTCACCAGTCTGCAACAGAGCATTCACATGTGTCATCATCTCCATTTTGCTTTAAATACAGTTTGAGAATATCTGACTCGGTTTTCAAATTCAGAAATTTCAGCAAAGTTTCAACATGTCAACTAATCGAACACAGTGGAAATGACAGGGAGATGAGGAAGGTGGAGCTTTTCGTCAGACCTGACTCTCTCTGTCTCGCTGGCAGTCTTGACCAAGGCAAATGGCTCCCTCCTACTCCAGTCCCAGAAGTGAACCTCATTGTTTGTTGCTATGAGAAGTAGCTGGGCAGTAGGGTGAAAGGCCAGGGAGGCAATGGCCACATTGCTCTCAGTGAACCAGCTCTCACTGCCACCCTGGGCATCAGATGGGCCACACAATGTTCAAAAGAAGAAGATTAGTGTCAATATTATGCACAAAAACCCAGAATGTCATATCATCCAACTACTTTTAAGAGAGTTCAAGGAAATCGATTGGTAAAAAGTCAAACTTGTGATGATGCAAGAGAGGACATGGTCACCTACACCAGCGCCCCACACAAAGATAGTTAGAGATCTCTAGTTGGATATGTTGGATTCGGGGTAAACTTTGAACATTGTTATACTCATAAGCATAGTATATAAAGGAGTGGAAGAGACTGGTTTTTATGTCAGAGGTTAATGGTTCTCTGTAGAAAGACAGATGGCTTTGGAATGTGTTGGGTGGACGGGAGGAGGTCACAGGATTTCTATAGGRGAAGCGGATGGACATCTGTGGATTAGTCGAAGGAGGGGTTGAGGTCAGATCAGATCCCCTGAAGGGAGAAATTATGGTTTATTATCCTATTATCCTCTTCCTGTCAAACCATAACAGGTCAGGATCGGAGAGGAGGCGTGCCTAAAGTGGAGTATACAGTCGTGGCCAAAAGTTTTGAGAATGACACAAATATTAATTTCCACAAAGTTTGCTGCTTCAGTGTCTTTAGATATTTTTGCCAGATGTTACTATGGAAAACTGAAGTATAATTACAAGCATTTCATAAGTGTCAAAGGCTTTTATTGACAATTACATGAAGTTGATGCAAAGAGTCAATATTTGCAGTGTTGACCCTTCTTTTTCAAGACCTCTGCAATACGCCCTGGCATGCTGTCAATTAACTTCTGGGCCTCATCCTGACTGATGGCAGCCCATTCTTGCATAATCAATGCTTGGAGTTTGTCAGAATTTGTGGGGTTTTGTTTGTCCACCCGCCTCTTGAGGATTGACCACAAGTTCTCAATGAGATTAAGGTCTGGGGAGTTTCCTGGCCATGGACCCAAAATATCAATGTTTTGTTCCCCGAGCCACTTAGTTATCACTTTTGCCTTATGGCAAGGAAGGTGCTCCATAATGCTGGAAAGGGCATTGTTCGTCACTAAACTGTTCCTGGATGGTTGGGAGTAGTTTCTCTCGGAGGATGTGTTGGTACCATTCTTTATTCATGGCTGTGTTCTTAGGCAAAATTGTGAGTGAGCCCACTCCCTTGGCTGAGAAGCAACCCCACACATGAATGGTCTCAGGATGCTTTACTGTTGGCATGACACAGGACTGATGGTAGCACTCACCTTGTTTTCTCCGGACAAGCTTTTCTCCGGATGCCCCAAACAATCGGAAAGGGGATTCATCAGAGAAAATGACTTTACACCAGTCCTCAGCAGTCCAATCTCTGTACCTTTTGCAGAATATCAGCCTGTCCCTGATGTTTTTCCTCGGGAGAATTGGCTTCTTTGCTGCCCTTCTTGACACCAGGCCATCCTCCAAAAGTCTTTGCCTCACTGTGCGTGCAGATGCATTCACACCTGCCTGCTGCCATTCCTGAGCAAGCTCTGTACTGGTGGTGCCTCGATCCCGCAGCTGAATCAACTTTAGGAGACGGTCCTGGCGCTTTCTGGACTTTCTTGGGCGCCCTGAAGCCTTCTTCACAACAATTGAACCGCTCTCCTTGAAGTTCTTGATGATCCGATAAATGGTTGATTTAGGTGCAATCTTACTGGCAGTAATATCCTTGCCTGTGAAGCCCTTTTTGTGCAAAGCAATGATGACAGCACGTGTTTCCTTGCAGGTAACCATGTTTGACAGAGGAAGAACAATGATTCCAAACACCACCCTCCTTTTGAAGCTTCCAGTCTGTTATTCTAACTCAATCAGTATGACAGAGTGATCTCCAGCCTTGTCCTCGTCAACACTCACACCTGTGTTAACGAGAGAATCACTGACATGATGTCAGCTGGTCCTTGCGGTAGGGCTGAAATGCAGTGGAAATGTTTTTGGGGGGATTCAGTACATTTGCATGGAAAATAGGGACTTTGTAATTAATTGCAATTCATCTGATCACTTTTCATAACATTCTGGAGTATATGCAAATTGCCATCATACAAACTGAGGCAGCAGACTTTGTGAAAATTAATATCGGTGTAATTCTCAAAACTTTTGGCCACGACTGTATATACTGGTAGTGGTGGAAACATGTCTTTGTCTCAATACAGCTGTGTCGACCCTTTGGGAAGAATTAAACTTGGTTCAGCTTCTCTAGTGTCCGTGAGTTATTTACTCTGAAAAATTTGAACCTAACAGGTGGCGCTGCAAGCAGAGTTCACCACGATTTGTAGCCAAACCAAAGAGCCCAGATCAGTAGAGCAGAGCTGTCAACAAACAAGGTAGGCAACTTCCTATACCTGTTTCCACTCATTTTGACATCTCGGGGAGATGAGAATCGTAGGCTGAACATTATAGAATATGGACCGGGAGAGCCTGAGTTTAATTCGGTAGGCCCATTGTGTAACGACTGGTCGTAGCTTTATGGTAGATGGTAAGTCCCGGAAGGTCAACTCGTACAGGCTGGTACCTGTAGGGTAAGTCCTAGGGGGTAAATTCCTAGTAGGTTGGTTCCTGCTAGTACTATCAAGTAAATGTAAATTCCTAGTAGGTTGGTTCCTGCTAGTACTATCAAGTAAATGGTAAATTCCTAGTAGGTTGGTTCCTGCTAGTACTATAAAGMAAATGGTAAATTCCTAGTAGGTTGGTTCCTGCTAGTACTATAAAGTAAATGTAAATTCCTAGTAGGTTGGTTCCTGCTAGTACTATAAAGTAAATGGTAAACTCCTAGTAGGTTGGTTCCTGCTAGTACTATAAAGTAAATGTAAATTCCTAGTAGGTTGTTCCTGCTAGTACTATAAAGTAAATGTAAATTCCTAGTAGGTTGGTTCCTGCTAGTACTATAAAGTAAATGGTAAATTCCTAGTAGGTTGGTTCCTGCTAGTACTATAAAGTAAATGGTAAATCCCTAGTAGGTTGGTTCCTGCTAGTACTATAAAGTAAATGTAAATTCCTAGTAGGTTGGTTCCTGCTAGTACTATACAGTATAGGGTAAGTCCCAGAAGGTAAACTCCAGCAGGCTAGTACCTGAAGGGTAAGTCCTAGGGGATAAATTCTGGTTGGGATTGTTCATTTGACTACTATAAGAATAGGGTGAGTCCCGGAAGGTAAGCCCACGCAGGCTGGAACCTGCAAAGGGTAAGTCCTAGGGGGTAAATTCTTGGTGGGGTTGGTTCCCTGCTAAACCTGTAATGAGAGGGTGGAAGCCCAGTCGCAGTGGCCGTGAGAGCGCAGGGTGTGAGTGTGTGTGTGTGAAAAAGAGGTTAGTTTTATGCCCTGTTGGGGTGGTGAACCATGGCAGATTATGTGGAAATAGGAAGACAAGTGTGAATAATTTTGGTGATGTCTGTTATCAATAATAGGGATATTGGAGGCAATACGGGAAAAACCCATTAAGTCATCCGTATTCTCCAGTAATACATTCGCAGACGCTATAGTATCGTTCTAATACAAGGTATTAAGTGCCGTGACCAATTCATTATTATCCKGGGAAGTGTGTAGCGCTACCTTGGAAAATAGTTAATAGAAGGTGTGTATTATAGACAGGAGTAAAGAAATCCAAAACACACTGAACACCGTCAGGAGAGGTTAGGGAATAATAATTATTGATATGGCGACAAACGGACCCGATTCTCCCTGTAATGTGGAGCTAGAGGATTTTAATAAAGCCATGGAGACGCTGAAAGAATCGCACCAGCATTCTATCAATTTGGCTCGAATATGGGAAAAATTTAGCAAACTGGTTAACCTCACTGGTGTAGGGGGCAGTATTTTCACGTCCGGATGAAAAGCGTGCCCAGAGTAAACTGCCTGCTACTCAGGCCCAGAGGCTAGGATATGCATATTATTAGTAGATTTGGATAGAAAACACTCTGACGTTTCTAAAACTGTTTGAATGATGTCTGTGAGTATAACAGAACTCATATGGCAGGCGGTAAACCTGAGAAAAATCCAACCGGGAAGTGGGAAATCTGAGGTTTGTAGTTTTTCAAGTGATTGCCTATCCAATATACTGTGTCTATGGGGTAAGATTGCACTTCCTAAGGCTTCCACTAGATGTCAACAGTCTCGTTGTTTCAGGCTTCTACTGTGAAGGGGGAGCTCATAAGAGCAGTTTGAACCAGTGGTCTGGTTGAAATCCTTTAGTTCAGTCACGAGCGCGAGCTCCGTTCCTTTTCATTTCTAAAGACAAAGGAATTGTCCGGTTGGAATATTATTTAAGATTTATGATAAAAACATCCTAAAGATTGATTATATACATCGTTTGACATGTTTCTACGAACTGTAATGGAACGTTTTTTGACTTTTCGTCTGGACTTAGTGCCCGCGCCTTCTGCATTTTGGATTACTGGACTAAACGCGCGAACAAAAAGGAGGTATTTGGACATAAATATGAACTTTATCGAACAAAATGAACATTTGATCATGATAGTGTATCATTCCCAGAGACTGTATATTGTTACAGGAGATAGCTGTCCTCCCTCTCCTATGAGCTAACTGTACACAATATGGGGATTTAATTGAACATTACACATACCCAGATCATGGTGAGAGTAGAAGAGATAGTGGTGGCATTTCAGACACTATGGTAAACGTTCAAGAAACCTGTGACTCAGAGATTTGTTAGGTTGGATATTCGTCCCAACTCATTAATCTTTTTCCCAATTTCTAACAGCCGGCGAACACTTGACAGATTCATTGAAGGTTATAGGCATGGGCCATGTTAGTAGAAGCAGGGGTTAGCATTGTTGGGATATCAGTTAATGAGGACTCGTGCCACATGGATTGGTAACTGGGAGACCGATGGGAGTACAGGGGAGGCTGTTATTCAAATGTCACAAATTAGTGATCTTGCCATAAGAGGAGAGTTTATGTTGTCAGGAAATGTGTTGCATTATGTATATCCTCAGGTGAAAGCAGAGATAACTAAGGGCACGGGCTGAATTCTGGAGATTGAGTGTACATCAAGATGCACCAGGCGGGGGTTTTGGGACAGTGTTGGTCTGGTCCATACACACACTACTCCTTATAGCACCTGCAGCGGTAAAGATCGTCATGTCTCTCCTTGGTGGGTGCATTGTTCTCACGTGAAGTGAGGTCAAGCTGCATAATGGGTGAGCTTGAAGACATCATGACAGAGGAAGCAGAGCGAAAGAGAAAGACTAGATTCCACTGTAAGACATGCAGATGGGTTGGGTCTGGGAGCTACTTTAAACATCATAGTTGAGTTGGGTTAGCTGCTTTATTGATTAATGCATCATATGAAAGAGGTTAGATGTTGGGGTAATTGTACTCTAAAGAACATGTTGAAGTCATTGATGTGAAAGCATATACAGTGCCGAGTTATCTTAAGAGGATGTAGGGGTGTGGCAATGGAGGAGATGGGGAACAAAGTGAAAATGATATGACTTGGGAACACCTCTCGGAACCTGGGGCCGAACGGGGAAGACTGGGCGAAAGCACGAGGCTTTTTAGGGCTTTCATTTTCGTGGAATCCAGCAGAAATGTATCCTGGAGGCATAGAGTCAGGTGAAGAGAGAGTGGGAATTGTCATGGTCTCAGACTTTGGTTTTCATGCACATATAATTATGCATAGCTTATCACATTGTTAATACTGTTAATGTTTGGTGAGTCTTTTTGTTGCTTTCCAAGTCTTATGCTGTCCCTCTCTTAGGAACCAGAAGGAGAGAGTGGAGAAACAAAAAGCGCTCCAGCTGACATGGAACAAGACAGCAGATTCAGCTAGAATGTCATTTTGTTGTGTGATGAGAGATGGAAATAAAATTGTGTATGGTGTGATAAGTCTCTGAGTTTGTAAACTCAGATGGACGGGAGCGGTGGACGGGAGGAGGTCACAGGATTGCTGTAGAGGAAGCGGATGGACATCTATGGATTAGGCGAAGGAGGAGTTGAGGTCAGGTCAGATCCCCTGAAGGGAAAAATCACGGTTTATTATCCTCTTCCTGTCGAACTATAAGATGTAAGGATTGGAGAGGAGGCGTGCCTAAAGTGGAGTGTATATACTTGTAGTGGTGGAAACATGTCTTTGTTAAACTTGGTTCAGCTTCTCTAGTGTCAGTGAGATATTTACTCGGAAAAATTTTAACCTAACAGATATAACCCGTTTTTTTCCCGTATAGTTTTTCCACCATTCATTTTTCTCATAGGGGATTTTAGAAACACTTAAAAGGGCGAGTAGGTTTCGAGTAGGTTTACACTAGTGTGACGTTTTGATAACCATGTAAATCTTTCTCGGACAAGGTAATATTTACCAATATATTCTGCTCCATTTACGCTCAGATTCGAAAATGCTCATTTGTATCAAAGTACAGTGGCTTGCGAAAGTATTCACCCCCTTGGCATTTTTCCTATTTTTACAACCTGGAACTAAAATGGATTTATTTTGGGGGGGGGTTGTATCATTTGATTTACACAACATGCCCGCCACTTTGAAGATGCAAAATATTTTTTCTTGTCAAACAAACAAGACAAAAAAACTGAAAACTTGAGCATGCATAACTATTCACCCCCCCAAGTCAATACTTTGTAGAGCCACCTTTTGCAGCAATTACAGCTGCACGTCTCTTGGGTATGTCTCTATAAACTTGGCACATCTAGCCACTGGGATTTTTGCCCATTCTTCCATGCAAAACTGCTCCAGCTCCTTCCAGTTGGATGGGTTCCGCTGGTGTACAGCAATCTTTAAGTCATACCACAGATTCTCAATTGGATTGAGGTCTGAGCCAGTCCAAGACATGTAAATGTTTCCCCTTAAACCACTCGAGTGTTGCTTTAGCAGTATTGTCCTGCTGGAAGGTGAACCTCTGTCTCAGGCTCAAATCTCTGGAAGACTGAAACAGGTTTCTCTCAAGAATTTCCCTGTATTTAGCGCAACCCATCATTCTTTCAATTCTGACTAGTTTCCCAGTCCCTGCCGATGAAAAACATCCCTACAGCATGATGCTGCCACCACCATGCTTCACTGTGGGGATGGTGTTCTCGGGGTGATAGGTTTGCACCAGACATAGCGTTTTCCTCGATGGACAAAAAGCTACATTTTAGTCTCATCTAACCAAAGTACCTTCTATATGTTTGTGGAGTCTCCCACATGCCTTTTGGCGAACACCAAACGTGTTTGCTTATTTTTTTCTTTAAGCAATGGCTTTTTTCTGCCCACTATTCCATAAAGCCCAGCTCTGTGGAGTGTACGGCTTAAAGTGGTCTTATGGACAGATACTCCAATCTCCACTGTGGAGCTTTGCAGCTCCTTCAGGGTTATCTTTGGTCTCTTTGTTGCCTCTCTGATTAATGCCCTCCTTGCCTGGTCCGTGAGTTTTGGTGGGCAGCCCTCTCTTGGCAGGTTTGTTGTGGTGCCATATTCTTTAAATATTTTAATAATGGATTTAATAGTGCTCCGTGGGATGTTCAAAGTTTCTGATATTTTTTTATAACCCAACCCTGATCTGTACTTCTCCACAACTTTGTCCCTGACCTGTTTGGAGAGCTCCTTGGTCTTCATGGTGCCGCTTGCCTGGTGGTGTCCCTTGCTTAGTGGTGTTGCAGACTCTGGGGCCTTTCAGAACAGGTGTCTATATACTGAAATAATGTGACACTTAAATAAAGTCCACCTGTGTGCAATCTAACTAATTATGTGACTTCTGAAGGTAATTGGTTGCACCAGATCTTATTTAGGGGCTTCATAGCAAAGGGGGTGAATATATATGCACGCACCACTTTTCCGTTTTATAGAATTTTTTGAAACAAGTAATTTTTCTTTTTCGCTTCACCAATTTGGACCATTTTGTGAATGTCCATTACATGAAATCCAAATAAAAATCTATTTCAATTACAGGTTGTAATGCAACCATATAGGAAAACCGCCAAGGGGGATGAATACTTTTGCAAGGCACTGTAGACATCATGCAAAACAACACATCCCTGCAAGCTCCTGCACATGATCTCTAGCTGACACCTTTGCTAACAGGTATTATGACAACTTAAGACTTGCACAAGACAGTTCTCAGAATTGTCAATTTAAAGAAATGTTGCCAATTTATTCRTTACAAGTTTTATTTAACCTTTATTTATCTAGGCAAGTCAGTTAAGAACAAATTATTATTTACAATGACGGCCTACCAAAAGGTCTCCTGCGGGGACGGGGGCTGGGATTTATTTTTTATAAATATAGGATAACACACAAATCACGACAAGAGAACACTACATAAAGAGAGACCTAAGACAACAACATAGCAAGGCAGCAACACAGCATGGTAGCAACACAACAACAATATGGTAGCAGCACAAAACATGGTACAAACATTATTTGGCACAGACAACAGCACAAAGGGCAAGAAGGTAGAAACAACAATACATCACRCAAAGCAGCCCCAACTGTCAGTAAGTGTCCATGATTGAGTCTTTGAATGAAGAGATTGAGATAAAACTGTCCAGTTTGAATGTTTGTTGCAGCTCGTTCCAGTCGCTAGCTGCAATGAACTGAAAAGAGGAGCGACCCAGGGATGTGTGTGCTTTGGGGACCTTTAACAGAATGTGACTGGCAGAATGGGTGTTGTATGTGGAGGATGAGGGCTGCAGTAGATATCTCAGGGGGGAGTGAGGCCTAAGAGGGTTTTATAAATAAGCATCAACTAGAGAGAGACAACTCAAAGGCGAAATCCATTAATGCCAAGATAATGGAATTCATTACGCTACTTGCTATAGGCGTCAAGACTGACATTTGGACCAGCGGTGTCAGCCCCATGAGCATGCTGAGCATGCTGAGTCTGATAGCACAGTAGGTCGATGAGGATTTCGTACTGAGGAAAGCCGTATTGCATGCTCAAGAATGTGCTGCTGCCATTTCAATGGCATTTGAGAACATGTTTGAAACTTGGAAACATGAACACACTCCCTCATTGGAACAACTGACTCGAGAAATAAGCTAATCAACTGCGTCTGCAGCTGACRTTATACCCTCTGTCATGGAATTGAAATGCCTGCTCAACAAAACTACCGATTAGAGCRTGGGGTTAAAACTTGCAAAAGTACTCGAGACTGAACAAGCGATTCTGTGGTATTCTCTCTGAGCCTCTTTACTGTGTCGCTACCATTGCCCGATGCTAGGTACAAGGATCACTACTAGAAACAGGGTTTACGTGAAATTTTATATACACAGCTGGACAAGATGGAAACGGACACAGTGACAGTGCGCACAGAGTAAGAGAGGTCACGAACAGACAGAGCTGAAACTTCACTGCTTGACATGTATGATGAAATCCTTGTTGAGAATGAAACTGCTGAACAAATTAAAAACGAAACTGCACAGCAAGTAAGTGAAAGAAATAGGTTTTGATTATGCTTTGCTGGTAATGGGGACATACGTAAATGACAACAAAATAACTTTTTGGTTGGTGTGGTGTGGTGTGTGTGTAACCTTTATTTAACCATGCAAGTCAGTTAAGAACAAATTCTTATTTACAATGACAGCCTACCCTGGCCCAACCTGGACGACGCTGGGCCAATTGTGCGCTGCCCTATGGGACTTCCAATCAYGGCCGGATGTGATACAGCCTGGATTCGAACCAGGGACTGTAGTGACGCCTCTTGCACTGAAATGTAGTGCCTTAGACCTCTGTGTCCATATGTGTGTGTGTGTGTAACTATTTAATGTACTAGAATGTTTAAAAGGCAGCTAAAATGTAAAATATCGGTGTCGTTCTTTTGGGCAAGGAACATATTGGATATCGGTATGGCCAAAAATGTCATATCGGTGCATCCCTAGCATCAATCAGTGGGTCTTGCGACGGGTATACAGAGATGACCAGTTTACAGATGAGTATAGAGTGCAGTGACGTGTCCTACAAGGAGYATTGGTGGCAAATCTGATGGCCGAATGGTAAAGAACATCAAGCCGCTCGAGAGCACCATTACCTGCCAATCTATAAATTATGTCTCCGTAATCTAGCATGGGTAGGATGGTCATCTGAATCAGGGTTAGTTTGGCAGCTGGGGTGAACGAGGAGCGATTACGATAGAGGAAACCAAGTCTAGATTTAACATTTTGCTAACATTAGATAGCTACTCCAGAGATTCTTACCTTTGCCTCGATTCAGCAGTCTAGATCAGATCATCATGGCATTTGTGGTTCTGTATAATAGCCACATTAGCAGCTAATTAGCATTACATTTTGGGGGATAAATACAGGGGAATATATTGATAAGTCACTTTGTCCTAGAGAGATTTACACGGTTATCAAAATGTCACACCAGGGTAAGCCTACACGAAACACATCCCTTATTTTAAGTGTTTCTAAAATCCCCTATAGGAAAAATGAAATGGTGAAAAAACTATTGGAACCATTTCCCTGTTTGACCTTAGGTTTTATGGGTATTTTGACTCATAGTGTGGTACGCTATAAAGGGCTTTCACCATTTAAAAGTAGTCAACCGGGTGGGGATTCATATGGTTGAGAGGGATCAGCCAATGATCAGAGCATTGGCTTCTTCTTCAAATTGGGTTACCTGGTTTGTAAATGGCTTTAAGCTGTATCACTACCATCTTGTGGCCACAATAAATTATTGACAAGATTTGGTTCAGGACTCCTGTACTGCAGGTGGCGGTAAAAYACCAATATAAGCTGTATGCATTTTTCAAACACAAAAAAATAAGATAATTGATTACTTCAAAATGGAGATGGCCTCAACGGCGCTGCCTGTGCTCTTACAGATGCCATAATGGGACAGATAAAAAGGGAGAATCTCAATTGGTTTTGCTCAACTCTCCTCTGTCCTGTTTTTGAAAAATGTCAAAGGTAATCGAGGAGCAGAGGCGAGGAAACAAATTAGCTTGTATGAAATGAGACTCCGCTCCATAAGGCAAATTACATTTACAGGGTGGAATCCCAAAATAAATGTGTAAAGTGATAAAAAAAAACATATATAGCTAGTTGTTCAAGACATTTTATAGATGAAATAAGTGCTGCATYCTTATTAAATGTGTGCATGCTTTTCTCCTTCGAGAAAACAGCTGATTCAAAGGGGGTGTGGCGGATTTTAAAACACTTCAGCGCTAGCCACTGAATGGAATACTCATGTGCATCAAGTAAGTGAGCATAAGTCCTCCGTTCACCTACTAATTAACTGACACCGTCCTCAACCACTTCGGTTTCCAGGTCACGGAAGAGAGGACGGAGTCATCATCTAAGTAAGTCTATGTTAGCACATGTAGTCCCTGGGGTTCCTTTGCATGAGAAGATGACAGCCACTCACATGCAGGTCCCAGATGCGAACCTCTCCATCAAGACATCCCGAAGCCACCAAACCAGGGATGGTAGGGTGAAAGGTCAGACACCAAGGAGTGCGGCGATGGCCAACCAGAGAGTGAACACACTTCCCTGTCTTAATCACTGTGATATAAATGTTGTGGTTGACATGAGTGGAGGCCATTAAGGTCCTATATGAAAGGAAAACATTAACAGTTACCATACAATCTTCCAGTCTTGGTGTCTTTCTATCTCCTCTAAACACATTTTTTATAGGATGTCATTCTGACCTGTCTGGGCTAAAAGCCAACAGGAAGGTAGAACGAGGGCTGTCCGGCAACTCCACTTTCTGTGGAAAATAAAACAAAAAGAGCACATAAAAAGTCACCACTCATCTCAGTTAAACTTGATACATTGCACGATTTCCATGATTGCCATCCATTCCTCACCAAGGATGCTCCTTACCTGACTCTGCCATTTCATCCTCCGGGTCTTCTCCTCAACAAGCTGCTGCAGGAGGCGCTGGGAGCCAAGGCCCCGGGTCCCACGCTCCCGGGCAGATAAGATCCGCACGGAATTCTTTGGGTAGACAGTCATCTCAAAGATCAGGCCTTCCTCCCTCTCCTTCACACTGGTGTTTGTTGGTCTCAGTCACCAAAGGGTCTAAGCAAAGGCCATATGAAAGTGTGTGTGGAGAGCTTGTAGTCTAAAGGGGAGTCTAGCTTGTAGTCTACACCTTTACCTTACCATAGCATGATGAAATCCAACTATTGATGACAGAACCATGTTTGTAGCTAACTAGCTAAACATTGTTTTTAATTATTAGTTACCTAATCAATGCAGTTGTCATTTGTTAACAGCCATGAGGAGCTGATGACAATGCTGCCATTGGTGGCATGAATAATTAAAATCTGTTCGTTTTACAGAATTACAACATAACGTTAATGACCAAACAACTGGTGGTGTGGGTTCTGGCAGAAAAACGGAAACACAGAGAAACAACGAAAACAGGCTGTCATGAAACTTAAAAATCGAGTTAACTACCCGTCTCCTAGCTCCAGATTGTAAAACCAGATAATGTGATTTAACCCAACAAATGTGGTTCATTATAATGGTGGAGGACGAAGATAGTAACGCCAATAACAGGTTAAAGTTGTTAGTTGAAAACTCTCTGACGACGTTTTGTACAGCCAGGCCTGTAACTAACAGTTATATTTGGTTAAATCACATTATATTGTGTTACAATCTGTAGCTATCCGTCTCCCAATAAACTAGCAAGCTAAAATGCCAGCGTTTGTCCAACTCAAGTAATACCTAGCGTTGACAACCGTTACAATCTGTAGCTACCCATCACCCAATAAACGAGCAAGCTAACAAGCCAGCGTTTGTCCAACTCAAGCGTTGACAACCAACCCAAACAAGGCATTTGGCCAAACTAGCTAACGTTAGCGATATACTCGACCACGTCCCTACCTTTTCCCACTGCTACGGTTGGATGTTATTGACGACTTAACTAGTTACATATATTAGACTTTTACTAGCGCCTGAAACTGTCTCGTATATTTATGTTTTATTTTCTCCGATGTTTTTATATTGTGTTGACCGACTGTGGTTAGCAAACTAGCAGTGTAGCTAGGCTAGCTATTAGCCCATGTTCTCCAAAACATTAGCCAACTGGCCAGATCTTCCACAGCACATCAGGCATTACTAGTTGAACACAGGAACCTGGGTGGGCGTCAAACAGGGAGCTTTTTTCAGTGCAATAAATAGCTAGCTTACAAAGGGTCACTTTTGCTTTAAAGTAAGCAATGTATTGTTCATCTACATTTATCGCCATTTCTAAATGTTTTACAGAAAACATGTAAACATATAAGTTCATTATTATACAACGTAGCGTTTTCCAAACTGGGTCTGGGCCATAGGATCTTGGTCCTCAATCCAAACAGTACACAAAGATTTGTAAAAGTGACCTGGATTGCACAATAAAGTCGGACTTATTTCCATTCTGGTCCCTATTTTTAACATAAATACATATACAATTATATAGATAGAGACGAAAAAATGCTCAGCCTCCAGGAGTTTACGTACAATTCTTACAAGCTTGTTTGGCTGGTAACTTATTCTTTAGATGTTCGGGTCTGCTGGTGAACCATGATATGCAGGCATTATCAAAGTGACGCTGGACTGGCGCACTTGCTAGGTTTCCATCCAATTGGCGACTTTAATTCGAATATTGTAAAATTTCATAAAACAGTATGCCATTTCAAAGTTTTCTTTAGGAAATTTAAGCACCTGACAACATGAAAGGGAAGATTTGAATTGGCCAAATGAGCCACAATTACGTGTCGTTAAAAACAGCCTATAACAAATGACAAAACACTATTCCTTGTGTTTCGATGTGTAGCATATGCAAAACTGTATAGCCTATTTGTTAATGTGTTTAAGGCTACTTTCCTAAAACAATTATTGTCTGCCTCACCATTCAGCTGTCACGAGATTTGAGCACTACACGTATCAGGGCATTGYATGCATAGGCCTAAGGCTTAGGTGTCTACTGAATGATATTAACATTTTAATAAAAATTAATATTGCCTATATAAAGCAAGAGAAGCTTAGGCCTAACCCCAGACAGATAGAAATATGCCGGTGGCATCCTACAACACTGACATGCATTGTTTTAATGTCAGATGGCTACTGTGTCTGTTATACAGATGTACAGGAGGCTAATTAGTTCATTTTCGATCATAATATTTTGTATAAAGATAAGCAATGTATTGTAAGATTATAGGAGTAACTCTGGTAGGCCTGAAAGTCTTACTCATCTCAAATCAAACTTTATTTGTCACATGCCCCCGAATACAACAAGTGTAGACCTTACTGTGAAATGCTTACTTACAAGCCCTTAACCAGCAGTCCAAGAAGAGTAAAGAAAATATTTACCAAATAAACTAAAGTAAAAAATAATAAAAAGTAACACAATAACATAACAATAATGAGGCTATATACAGGGGGTACCGAGTCAGTATGCTGGGGTACAGGTTAGAGGTCATTTGTACATGTAGGTAGGGGTGAAGTGACTATGCATAGATAATAAACAGCAAGTAGCAGCAGTGTACAAAACAAATGGAGGGGGGTGGGTCAATGCAGGGGCGCCGCCAGGGATTTTGGGCCCCACCACAACAGGCCACACCAACCCTGCGCAATTGCTGTAACCACACACCTCCAGAACCCAATCGACCCATTCAAAGCTTTAAATAACTCTACCTTTGCAGGCTTGCAACTCTCTTGTAGTCCAATATTTACTGTACGATATTTACTGACAGTGAGCTGTGAAAATATAACACTGTGCAGACATGCATGCAACATTCTGCATACAGTGGAATTCACTATTTGATGCAAGACTGATACCCTCTATAAGAAATGTGCTAAAGGCCATCTTTTACAGTCTAAATGTAATTTTAATGGTAAAATTCTTGAATGGAAAATTCTCTTAACATGAATGAATAACTTAAAATAAATATAACTTAAATATACGTACATTGACCTCTTCAATTAAAATACATTAACAAGATGGCGTAGCAGTCGGACGTGTGTTTTGTCTTGTCGGCGTGTAAATATAGTTTTTCCTCGTTTTTCGAATATATTTTAATATCACTTTCCATCTACAGACTCAATATACTCTCCTGCAACCCGCCTCACCCAATGTGGTATGGATCTGCTATTTTTTTATACTTAAGAACCGGAACCCCCATCAAATGCTAGCCAGCTAACTGGCTACTAGCTAGTAGTCAGTTAGCCATTGTTAGGCCCATCTGCTAGGCCCATCTCCCGGCAAGCCGAAGAGGCCCACTCCTTGGGCTACAATACCTGGACCACCGCCGACCCATCACGACTGGACTACCAATGTAATTCCGGCCGAGGGGTTTTTTCAACTGACTCCTCCGTCGCGACGCCCCCTGAATGCCCACTCGCTAGCCTGCTAGCAACGGCCCGCTAGCTGTCTAGAGCACATCRGACTGTTACCTTAAGAGGCCCATCTGACAAATTCTTTGGCCACTATACCTATTTTGCCAATTGGCCTGGTTTACCACACGGAGCCCTGCTGATCCGTCCTCTGAACCGGAACCCCCCAACAGAAGCTAGCCAGCTAACTAGCTACTAGCTAGTAGTCAGCTAGCCACTGCTAGCGACCATCAGCTACCTTTACCCCGGACAACTCTCGCCAGTCTGCACAGCGCGACTCAAACCAGAGCAAATCTGACTTATTTTCCCCATATCTCCAGATTCCTAACCTTTATTAAAAAAAAAAAATCCTCACCTGGATCATTGCAGCTAGCTAGCTGCTATCCGAGTGGCCACTCCTGGCTAACGTCTCTGTCCCGAAGCAAGAACCAATTAGCCTGGAGCTAGCCTTGCCAGGTCCATCTGGCCCACCCCCACTGTATTCACATCCTACCATACCTTTGTCTGTACATTATGCCTTGAATCTATTCTACCGTGCCCAGAAATCTGCTCCTTTACTCTCTGTTCTGAACGTACTAGACAGACAGTTCTTTTAGCCTTTAGCCATACCCTTATCCTACTCCTCCTCTGTTCCTCTGGTGATGTGGAGGTTAATCCAGGCCCTGCAGTGCCTAGCTCCACTCCCATTCTACAGGTACTCTCATTTGCTGACTTCTCTAACCGTAAAAGCCTTGGTTTCATGCATGTTAACATTAGAAGCCTCCTCCCTAAGTTTGTTCTATTCACTGCCCTAGYACACTCTGCCAACTCGGATGTCCTAGCCATGTCTGAATCCTGGCTTAGGAAGACCACCAAAACCCCTGAAATTTCCATCCCTAACTATAAAATGTTCCGACAAGATAGAACTGCCAAAGGGGGCGGAGTTGCAATCTACTGCAGGGATAGCCTGCAGAGTTCTGTCTTACTATCCAGGTCTGTGCCCAAACAATTTGGGCTTCCACTTTTAAAAATCCACCTCTTCAGAAACAAGTCTCTTACCATTGCCGCTTGCTATAGACCACCTTCTGCCCCCAGCTGTGCCCTGGACACCATATGCGAATTGATTGCCCCCCCATCTATCTTCAGAGCTTGTGCTGTTAGGTGACCTAAACTGGGASATGCTTTTAACACCCCGGCCATCCTACAATCTAAGCTTGATGCTCTCAATCTCACACAAATTATCTATGAACCCACCAGGTACAACCCCAAATCCGTAAACACCGGCACCCTCATAGATATCATCCTAACCAACTTGCCCTCCAAATACACCTCTGCTGTCTTCAACCAGGATCTCAGCGATCACTGCCTCATTGCCTGCGTCCGTAATGGTTTTGCGGTCAAGCGACCACCCCTCATCACTGTCAAACGCTCCCTAAAACACTTCAGCGAGCAGGCCTTTCTAATCGACCTGGCCCGGGTATCCTGCTTTAGTTTTTGCTTGTAAGCAGGAATCAGGAGGATAGAATTATGGTCAGATTTGCCAAATGGAGGGCAGGGTAGAGCTTTTTATGCGTCTCTGCGTGTGGAGTAAAGGTGGTCGAGATTTTTTTCCCCCTCTGGTTGCACATGTGACATGCTGGTAAAAATTTGCTGGCAAAACTGATTTAAGTTTGTCCACATTAAAGTCCCTGGCCACTAGGAGCGCCGCTTCTGGGTGAACATTTTCTTGTTTGCTTATGGCCTTATAGAGTTGGTTGAGTGCGGTCTTAGTGCCAGCATCGGTCTACGGTGGTAAATAGACAGCTACGAATAATATAGATGAGAACTCTCTTGGTAGATAGTGTGGTTTACAGCTTATCATAAGGTATTCTACCTCAGGCGAGCAATACCTCGAGACTTCTTTAATATTAGACATTGCTCACCAGCTGTTATTGACAAAAAGACACACACCCGCACCCCTCGTCTTACCAGACGTAGCTTCTCTGTCCTGCCGGTGCATTGAAAAACCCTCCAGCTCTATATTATCGGTGAAACATAAGATATTACAGTTCTTAATGTCCCGTTGGTAGGATAATCGTAAGTCATCCATTTTATTTTCCAATGATTGCATGTTAGCAAGTAGAATTGATGGTAGTGGGAGTTTACTCGCTCGCCTACGGATTCTCAAAAGGCAGCCTGCTTTGCATCCTCTTTTCCTCCGTCTTTTCTTCATGGAAATGACGGGGATCTGGGCCTGTTCCCGGGAGAGCAGTATATCTTTCTCGTCAGACTCGTTAAAGGTAAATGCTTCTTCCAGTTTGTGGTGAGTAATCCCAGTTCCGATGTCCAGAAGTTATTTTCGGCCATAAGAGACGGTAGCAGAAACATTATGTACTAAATAAGTTACAAAATAAGTTACAAACAACTAAATAGCACAATTGGTTACGGGCATGTAAAACGTCAGCCATCGTCTTCGGCGCCATCTTAACATATAGTCAAGTTCAACTGTCAGAGTCAGTCGGAGCACTGGGGCTTACTTTCAATTCAATTTAATTCAAAGGGCTTTATTGGCATGGGAAACAATGTTTACATTGCCAAAGCAAATGAAATAAACAAGAAACAAAAGAAAATTAAACAAGGGAAAAAAACTATAAAAAATCACAGTAAACATTACACTCACAAAAGTGTTAAAAGATGATAGATATTTCAGGTATTGTATTATTGGCTATGCACAGTGTTGTAACAATGTGCAAGTAGTTGAAGTATGAAAGGTAAAGTAAATAAACAGATAAATATCTCTATCTCTCTCGATGTATTTCTCCCTCTAGCGTGCTCTCTCTCTCTCTCTCTCTCTCTTTCTTTCTCTCTCTCTCAATGTCTCACTCTCTCTGTCTTTCAATTTCAACTTTCAATTTAACAGCCTTTATTGGCATGGGAAACATATGTTTACATTGCCAAAGCAAGTGAACTAGATAATAAACAAAAGTGAAATAAACAATCAAAAAATAACAGTAAACATTACACTTCCAAAAGAATAAAGACCTTTCAATTGTCATATTATGTCTACATACAGTGTTGTAATGATGTGAAAATTGTTTAAGTGCAAAAGGGAAAATAAAAAAACATAAATATAGGTTGTATTTACAATGGTGTTTGTTCTTCACTGGTTGCCCTTTTTTTGTGGCAACAGGTCACAAATCTTCCTGCTGTGATGGCACACTGTTGTATTTCACCCAATAGATATGGGAGTTCATCARAAGTGTATTTGTTTTCAAATTCTTTGTGGGTCTGTGTAATCTCAGGGAAATATGTGTCTCTAATATGGTTATACATTTGGCAGGAGGTTAGGAATTGCAGCTCAGTTTCCACCTCATTTTGTGGGCCATGTGCACATAGCATGTCTTCTCTTGAGAGCCAGGTCTGCCTTCGGTCTGCCTTCGGGGTCAAAGATTTCCTTAATTTTGGGTCAGTCACGCTGGTCAGGTATTCTGCCATTGTGTAGTCTCTGTTAAGGGCCAAATAGCATTCTTGTTTGCTGTTTTTTTGTAAATTCTTTCCAATGTGTCAAGTAATTATATTTTTGGGGTCTAATTGTGTTGCTGTCCTGGGGTTCTGTGGGGTCTGTTTGTGTTTGTGAATAGAGCCCCAGGACCAGCTTGCTTAGGGGGCTCTTCTCCAGGTTAATTTCTCTGTAGGAGATGGCTTTGTCATGGATGTTTTGGGAATCGCTTCCTTTTAGGTGGTTGTAGAATTTAACAGCTCTTTTYTAGATTTTGATAATTAGTGGGTATCAGCCTAATTCTGCTCTGCATGCATTATTTGGTGTTTTACGGTGTACACAGAGGATATTTTTGCTGAATTTCGCATGCAGAATCTCAATTTGGTGTTTGTCCCATTTTGTGAATTCTTGGTTGGTGAGCGGACCCCAGATCGCAATGGGTTCTATAACTGAATCAAGTATTTTTTGCCAGATCCTAATTGGTATGTCAAATTTTACGTTCCTTTTGATGGCATAGAAGGCCCTTCTTGCCTTGTCTCTCAGATCGTTCACATCTTTGTGGAAGTTACCTGTGGCGCTGATGTTTAGGCCGAGGTATGTATAGTTTTTGTGTGCTCTATGGCAACGGTGTCTAGATTGAATTCGTATTTGTGGTCCTGGCAACTGGACCTTTTTTGGAATACCATTACTTTTGTCTTACTGAGATTTACTGTCAGGGCCCAGGTCTGGCAGAATCTGTGCAGAAGATCTAGGTGCTGCTGTAGGCCCTCCTTGGTTGGGGAGAAAAGCACCAGATCATCAGCAAACAGTAGACATTTGACTTCAGATTCTAGTAGGGTGAGGCCTGGTGCTGCAGACCATTCTAGCGTCCTCGCCAATTCGTTGATATATATGTTGGAGAGGGTTTGGCTTAAACTGCATCCCTGTCTCACCCCCCGGCCCTGTGGAAAGAAATGTGTCTGTTTTTTGCCAATTTTAACCGCACACTTGTTGTTTGTGTACATGGCTTTTCTTTCGTATATTTTTCCCCAAACACCACTTTCCATCAATTTGTATAGTAGGCCCTCATGCCAAATTGAGTCGAAAGCTTTTTTTTAAACAACAAAGCATGAGAAGACGTTGCCTTTGTTTTGGTTTGTTTGTTTGTCAATTATGGTGTGCAGGGTGAATAAGAGGTCTGTCGTATGGTAATTGGTAAAAAGCCCATTTCACATTTGCTCAGTGCATTGTTTTCGCTGAGGAAATGTACGAGTCTGCTGTTAATGATAATGCAGAGGATTTTCCCAAGGTTTCTGGAGACGCATATCCCACGGTAGTTATTGGGGTCAAATTTGTCTCCGCTTTGTGGATTGGGGTAACCAGTCCTTGGCTCCAAATATTGGGGAATATGCCAGAGCTGAGGATGATTTTAAAGAGTTTAAGTTTAGCCAATTGGAATTTGTGGTCTGTATATTTTACCATTTCATTGAGGATAACATCAACCCCACAGACGTTTTTGGGTTGGAGGGTTTGTATTTTGTGCTGTAGTTCATTCAATGTAATTGGAGAATCCAGTGGGTTCTGGTAGTCTTTAATAGTGGATTCTAAAATTTGTATTTGATMATGTATATGTTTTTGCTGTTTGTTCTTTGTTATAGAGCAAAAAAGATTGGAGAAGTGGTTTATCCATACATCTCCATTTTGGATAGATAACTCTTCATGTTGTTGTTTGTTTAGAGTTTTTCAATTTTCCCAGAAGTGGTTAGATTCTATGGATTCTTCAGTTTCATTGAGCTGATTTCTGACGTGCTGTTCCTTCTTTTTCCATAGTGTATTTCTGTATTGGTTTAGTGATTCACCATGGTGACGGCGTAGGCTCAGGTTTTCTGGGTCTCTATGTTTTTGGTTGGATAAGTTTCTCAGTTTCTTTCTTAGATTTTTGCATTCTTCATCAAACCATTTGTCATTGTTGTTAATTTTCTTAGGCTGTCTGCTTGAATTTTTTAGATTTGATAGGGAAGCTGAAAGGTCAAATATACTGTTTAGGTTTTCTACTGCCAAGTTTACACTTTCACTATTACATTTTGTCCAGGAAAATGTCTAGAAGGGATTGAATTTGTTGCTGCCTAATTGTTTTTTGGTAGATTTCCACACTACCTTCCTTCCATCTATAGCATTTCTTAATATTATTCAGTTCCTTTGGCTTTGATGCCTCTTGATTGAGCAAAGCTCTGTTCAAGTAGAGTGTGATTTTGCTGTGATCTGATAGGGGTTTCAGTGGACTGACTGTGAATGCTCTAAGAGACTCTGGGTTGAGGTCAGTGATAAAGTAGTTGACAGTACTACTGCCAAGAGATTAACTATAGSTGTACCTACCAGAGGAGTCCCCTCGAAGCCTACCATTGACTATGTACATACCCAGCGTCCGACAGAGCTGCAGGAGTTGTGACCCGTTTTTGTTGGTTATGTTGTCATAGTTGTGTCTAGGGGGGCATATGGGGGAAGGAATGCTGTCACCTACAGGTAGGTGTATGTCCCCCCTGTGTGCTGAGGGTGTCAGGTTCTTGTCCAGTTCTGGCATTCAGGTCGCCACAGACTAGTACAGGTCCTGGGGCCTGAAAAATGTTGATCTCCCCCTCTAGGATGGAGAAGCTGTCATCGTTAAAGGATGGGGATTCTACTGGGGGGATATAGGTAGCACACGAGGGCATTTTTCTCTGTTGAGATTATTTCCTTATTAATTTCTAGCCAGATGTAAAATGTTCCTGTTTTAACTAATTTAATGGAGTGGGTTTGGTCTGCTCTATACCAAATTAGCATACCCCCTGAGTCTCTTCCCTGTTTCACACCTGGTAGTTTGGTGGATGGGACTACCAGCTCTCTGTAACCTAGAGGGCAACCAGTGTGTCCGTCTCCTTTATACCATGTTTCTTGTAATTTCTTTGATGAAGTCTGGGTTCCTGCTCTTTAGGCCAAAGGCAGATGACTTCAGACCTTGTATATTCCAGGATGAGATAGTAAAAGCTTTGTGTTCCATAGTGTCTAGTGTTGTTTTTGTGTGGTTTAGGCCCGGACCATCACAGTAGCTGTGAACAGAGCATGTTGAGCATCTGATACATACCTCTTAAGTTGCAGGATGGGGCTTGGGGGGGTGTAATAGTGGGGGTTAGGCCTGTTGCTCTGCTCACGGCCTGGGCATATGTCCTGCTGTCATGTTGAGGTCCTTGCCACAGGAGTGGGGGCATGGGGTAGGCAAAAGGGGCATATGTCTGATATGGGGGGGGGCCTATATAGAGTGTGGCCAGGGTTTTCTTGGGGTGGTCTTAGCTGGTTGGGGTGTGGCTGGTTATTGCTGTGGTCTAGGTGTAGGGCCTCTTGGCGTGGGCCATCTCGGTGCAGGTCCTTCACGAGGGGGTCTTGCAAGTCTGGGAGGGTGTCTCACTGGTCTGGGCAGGGTGTCCGTTGCTCTGTTGTTCCTGTGTGAGGTCCTGGGGCTACGGTTGAGGGTGACGTCCGTCATGGTCCTGGCAAAAGTTGGGATTGCTGCCTTGTAGAGGTGGACCTGGTCATAAAGGCTGTTCAAGTCCAGGGTGGAGTGGTGGGCCAGGTAGTCTTTCTCTCTATTTCTCTCTCTCTGTCACTCTCTCTCTCTCAACTCAATTTAATTCAAAGGGCTTTATTGGCATGGGAAACAGATGTTTACATTGCCAAAGAAAGTGAAATAGACAAGAAACAAAAGAGAAATAAACAATTAAAAATTAACAGTAAACATTACACTCACAACATTTTTAAAACAATATAGACATTTCAAATGCTATATTATTGGCTATGTGTCTCTCTCTCTCGATCTCTGTTCCAGATGCACCTGGGAAACATGACCCACAGCCTGAGTGACGCAGACCTGCGTAAGCTCGCCAAAAAGACAGATGGCTACTCTGGGGCCGACATTAGCATCATCCTATGAAATGCCCTCATGCAGCCTGTCAGGAAAGTGCAGTCAACCACACAATTCCAAAAAGTAATTTATACACATGATATAGGAACTCTATTGCAGTCGACTCTTGTAAACCATACTAAAGGTGTATCGCTTTCTCTACTATTGAGGAGATTTCAGATAGTTTGTTGTTTGTGATGGTACTCTAGGTGCGAGGGCCGTCCCGTGCCAGCAGTCAATTAATGATGGATGACCAACCCCATGCTCGCCTGGGGACCCGGCTGCCATAGAATTGACCTGTATGGATGTGTCTAGTGACAAGCTGCTGATGCCCATTATCTGCATGGTGAGAAACATACATTCACAACACAGACACACTCACTATGTTCACTGACATTCACATTCACTGCTCACAAACATACTGGAACATGCTGTTTCAACATACACGTCCAGGTATTGAAAACTGACTCTCAGATTTGTGTAATTGCTGAACCATGCTCATGATTTTGTTCGTCCTCTCGGTGTGTCCCTCTGCCCTCCAGTCTGACATGCTGTGCTCACTATCCTCCACGAGACCCACTGTCAACATGGAGGACTTGTTCAAGGTCAGGAAGTTCATGGAGGACTTTGAACAGGAAGGCTGAGAGGTTTCACTACCATGTCTCTCCTCTAAAGCCCCGTTCCTACAACCTTCTGTCAAAAAGTTGCTACAGTATTACAACATTAAAAACTCTGACTTGTTCGACTAATCTGAATTGGCAGGAATGATGGAACATTTTTCTTTATTCATATTCTTTCCCTACACTATTGGACAGTCCTGAAGACTGAAAGACTGTATTTATTTTATTGCCATCCTACACTTTTACAGAGCTCATGAGTACAGAGCTCATCATTGAGTGGGGAAAGTGTTTACATTTTAATTTGTTTCTGTATTTTTCATAATTTTTCAGTAGAAGAGCCCTTTCTTTTTCTGATTTTGAACATTGAAAATAATAGTTCCACGACAGACATTGTCATTGGGGTGGCATGTGCATTGTGCATGCACAAAATCGTCTCGAATGTCATTGTATGCTGTAGCATAAAGATTTCCCTTCACTGGAACTAAGGGGCCTAGCCCAAACCATGAAAAACAGCCCCAGACCATTATTCCTCCTCCACCAAACTTTACAGTTGACACTATGCATTGGGACAGGTAGCGTTCTCCTGGCATCCGCCAAACCCAGATTTGTCCATCGGACTGCCAGATGGTGAAACGTGATTCATTACTCCAGAGAAGTCCAATAGTGGCGAGCTTTACACCACTCGCCGACGCTTCGCACTGCGCATGGTGATCTTAGGCTTATCTGCAGCTGCTCGGCCATGGAAACCCATTTCATGAAGCTCCCGTCGAACAGTTATTGTGCTGACGTTGTGTCCAGAGGCAGTTTGGAACTCAGTAGTGATTGTTGCAACCGAGGACAGAGGATTTTTATGTGCTTCAGCACTCGGCGGTCCCGTTCTGTGAGCTTGTGTGGCCTACCACTTCGCGGCTGAGCCGTTATTTCTCCTAGAAGTTTCCACTTCACAATAACAGCACTTACAGTTGACCAGGGCAGCTCTAGCATGGCAGAAATTTGATTAACTGACTTCGTGGAAAGGTGGCATCCTATGACGTGCCATGTTAAAAGTCACTGAGCTCTTCAATAAGGCCATTCTACTGCCAATGTTTGTCTATGGAGATTGGTATGGCTGTGTGCTCGATTTTATAAACCTGTCAGCAAAGGATGTGCCAGAAATGTCCAAATCCACTAATTTGAAGGTATGTCCACATACATTTGTGTGTGTGTGTGTGTGTGTGTGTGTGTGTGTGTGTGTGTGTGTGTGTGTGTGTGTGTGTGTGTGTGTGTGTGTGTGTGTGTGTGTGTGTGTGTGTGTGTACACAGTAGTTATGGGTCTATCGGATCAGTAAATCTGAAGTCAGTTCTGGTTCCAGAGGGGATCTCAATGCTGTTACACATAGCCATGATAACCAAGTTACCCTGACTTAATAAAACCTGAATTAAAAAAGAACAAGATGTGCATGTTATTATTTCATTTTAACTTTACATTATACCCTGTGTTATAGTAGATCACTGGTTAATACCGACTACACCCTTCCCTTATTTATTTCTACCCACATTTCTGTCCACAACTTTTGAATCAAGTAATAATTAAACAGACACATGTGCTGTCTTTCCAATTGATGTAAACTTCCACACAAATATTCATTAGAAAAGTCAAAATACCTTCACACTGTAGGTCTGTTGTTTTAACGATGTAATAATAATATATACTATTTAGCAAACGCTTTTATCCAAAGCGACAGTCATTTCTGCATGCATTTTACGTACGGGGGGCCCTGGGAATCGAACCCACAACCCTTGCGGTGCAATCGCCATCCTTTACAGGTCCACACATTTATAATGTAATGCTTGTTTATAACAGTCAATAACAGTGATAACAGTATATAGTAGTTGTAATAATTGTTTACAACAATGTACAGCACATCTACCCACGCACAGATGCGTTTCAAGAGCCTATTTTGTTTTCAAGATCCTCAGACCCCTGACGGGGAGCAGCCTGGGGGACAGTGCCATCTATGGAATGGCAATTAAACTGTTATTCCAGATACAAAAATGTCAATTATAAATTGCTTTTCAATGTATTTATATGTAACATTATTGTTGAATAAACATTTTGATGCGCCCCTTATTAACATATTAACGTTTTTGAACTGATTGTATCTTTTATTTCTATTACTCACCTTGGCAGAGTACCTATTTACAAATAACCACTAGAACTCTACAATAAGCCGGTACTGGTACTGGTACCCCGTGTATATAGCCAAGTTATCGTTACTCATTGTGTATTTATTCCTCTTGTTATTTTATTTTAGTAAATTTTTCTTTCAGCATTTTCGGGAAGGGCGGTAAGTAATAATTTCACTGTTAGTCTACAGCTATTGTTTAAAACAAATATTCAAAGCCTCAAAACCTAGTTAAATAGCATGAAAAGGGGAGAGTAGGATCAGAGAAACAGAACGCATCTTGAATCACTGGACAAGTCCATGAGGTAGGATCTTTGTCCWTAGCAGAGGGTCTTTGTCCATAGCAGAGGGTCTTTGTCCATAGCAGAGGATCTTTGTCCATAGCAGAGAGGTATTTGGGTGTGTGAGACTTGACATCAGAAGAGTTACAGGGTGTGTTATGTGGTGATGTCCCATCCCTTCAGGTTGTTGGCATGAGGTAGGACTAAATACATTTAACCCTCCTGCTGTGTTCCGGTCGAATTGGACGGAAGTTTTCTTTTTGAAAAATGTAGTTCATTTAATCTGATTGTCCTGTGTCCACACAGGGCATTTGAACACACAAAATACATTTTGATGATTTTCATTACATTTTGGGTGTTTTATTTAACTTTTGTACACCTGTGGTGTTCCCGGTCAAAAATAACCGGTCATTAGAAATGAATGGGTGAGACTACAATTAGTGTATAAAATTGTGTTCAGGCACATGCCCATTCATCAGATGGACACACTTCCTCTCCCAGACCCCCACATGCATGTGTGTTTGAGCACACACACACACACACAACTCACTCCCCCTTGGCTTCCATGGCAACCCCCACGGGAACCTTTCCCCAATAGAATCTTTCCCAAACGGGAACCACACCTGTTGGCATTCTCACATACAATCGCAACATTGTTTCAATAACATATAGAACCTTTCTGGTAGCTCTGGTATATAAAGCTTTTTTGAGGCCTTGCTCACAATTCATTCTGTGGCAGCACAATGACCAAACAATATACTGTATGTGAGGCTCTTGATCATATCTTTGATCGTGACACTGGTGAGGAGGAGAGAGTCCTTGTCAAACTTTGACACAAAGTAGTCCGTGATAAATAGCACAATATGTTTCATCTGAGTATTTGTTATAGTCAAAATAATCCATACATTATGCTTTTTCTTACTCAAAAACGAGTTGTATGAGCTCAGGTCAATGAGGCCTACAAGCCATAAATAGAAAATAGAAGTTCAAAACTTGTAATGTTCACAAGAACTTAAATTGATAAAAAGATCTCAGACAACATTAGGTGATAATATATGTATTATTATGGATTTATAATCAGCTATAACGGGTGGTAATTTTGGACCTGGAACACAGAATTAGTTAACATGAAAAGAACACAACAGGAGGGTTAAATAGTGGAGTAGGGTGGTGTTATTTTAATTTTATAAAAAAAAAAAAAAAATGTTTTGTGAGTGTAGTGTCAAATGGTAGGGTATTTGTTTATTTATTTATTTCAAGCAAAGTATAAGAGGGTTGTACTCCAGTCTAGTAGATGGCGGTAATGCTTTTTTTATTGGATGGCAACTGCCGTTAAACCTCATCGAAGAAGGAGTTTACAAATATATTTTTAAGGTTGTATTGTATAGCTACTGTGTTCAAGTAACCAGACGTTGACGATGGACTCCACTGTACTGCTTCTATTGACAATGTTCGCTGTTTTAGGTAAAGTTGTTGGAGACAGAAGACTGACATTTGTAACTGTGGTGAGTATGCTGTTAGACTTACGTTTCCCTCACTAACTTTAAACATCAGCTATCTGAGCAGCTAACCGATCGCTGTAGCTGTAAATAGCCCATCCAATCTACCTAGCACATCCCATATTGTTTTTATGTACTTTTCTGCTCTTTTGCACACCAGTATTTCTACTTGCACATCACCATCTGCTCATCTATCACTCCAGTGTTAATTTGCTMAATTGTAATTACTTCGCTATTATGGCCTATTTATTGCCTTACCTCCGCACGCCATTTGCACACACTGTATATAGACTTAATTGTTTTATATGTGTTATTGACCGTACGCTTGTTTATTCCATGTGTAACTCTGTTGTTGTTTGTGTCGCACTGCTTTGCTTTATCTTGGCCAGGTCGCAGTTGTAAATGAGAACTTGTTCTCAACTAGCTTACCTGGTTAAATAAAGGTAAAATAAAAACATACAGTTGATTTGCAAGTTGACTTGTTTAGCTGAAGTTCGCCAGCTAGCGTTAATTTGTGTGTGCTAATCTTGTTTGTTTAACGTTAACTGGCTAGATACACAGTCGTCTCTGACGGTCAGTCTTCTCTTTGCCAGTTCACTTATTGTGTAACATTAAAGTTAGCTACTTACTAACTCGTTAACTACCTAACATAGCTAGCTGGAATGTGTAATGTTACCAAAAGAGGAACTAACGTTAGCTAGCAACATTGTTTTGCTATAGGCTAGCCTTCGCACTGGTAAACAATATCGAGTCTGGACAGTTAGTGCTGTGTAACGTTACCTAGATAACGTTAAGATAATACGGTTTCACTGTTGCCTGTTTTAGGGCTGTACAAGCTAGTATGTGACCTCAATGACTATTTCACGTAACGTTAACTAGCTGACTAATAAGGTCACAAATAATAAGGGGAAAAAATTGGATGAACAGCAACACTGGATTGTTGCTATGTTGACTTTGCTCTAGTAAGTGTGGCTATGTTAATGCAAGACAAAATACACTTTGATTGAGTTCAGCCAAATTGTGGTGTAGGATCCTGCTTGTGCCGGACATGGGGAACGCTAGTCCAACCAGTTTGTCACTTGCCTAGAATATCATATTTGGGATTTTTTTACCTAGCTCTACCGCCATGGTGACCGATCCCCAGTCAAAGCCTACCCTACTGATCGCTACCAGGAGAGCTCTTGGCCCCAGGGCTTTGGACAGCTCTCGCAGGTAAATKTTAAAAAGTCATCAAGGACTGAATAGCACTAGCCTGAAATCCAGAACCTGTTTTGCTAACATTCAACTCCTTGAACTCARTGTCATGCGAAAGCTATGTTTAGCATGACACTGAGTGGAATGATACCTCAAACAAACTGGTACCCAAGCTAGAATAAGTGTTGAGGAAGAATCCTGATGCACTGACGGGTGTGGTTCTTGCTGTACTAATAACACACCGTTTCTGGGATCTCTACAGGAAGGAATGAGGCAGCACTTTGAGCTGGGACAGGTGCTGCGGAAACGCTATCAGGGTTTTCTAAATGACACTTATGACCGACGTGAGGTAATTTATGGTTTAGTTCCTTGTTGAAACTATGATGGTACTATGTCTCACACACTCATTTMAATTAGAAATGCCAATTGGATCGTGTGTATCGCCCAGGTTAAACAAACTGTGGACTCTTCCAAAAATGCACTAGGCTCCTGAGTGGCGCAGCGGTCTAAGGCACTGCATCTCATTGCAAGAGGTGTCACTACAGTCCCTGGTTCGAATCCAGGCTGTATCACATCCGGCTGTGATTGGGAGGCCCATAGGGCGGCACACAATTGGCTCAGCATCGCCCGGGTTTGGCCGGGGTAGGCCGTCATTGTAAATAAGAATTTGTTCTTAACAGACTTAAATAAAGGTTAAAGAAGAAAAATCTAAGTAAAACCAGCTCAAGGCTGTAGCCACTGAACTGCAAAAAGAAGTATCTTGTTTCAATGATAACCACTACCCCTCCTATTGTTCTTTGTCTAGATTTCTGTGAGAAGCACAGACTATGACCGGACCTTGATGAGTGCAGAGGCCAACCTGGCAGGATTGTACCCTCCAAATGGGTCACAGGTCTTCAACCCATCACTGGAGTGGCAGCCTATTCCTGTTCACACTGTGCCCCAGGATGAGGAGAGGGTGAGCAGGGTGATGAGGTCTTGGGTGATATCCAAAGATGGACAGCAGCCACAAAATAAAGAAATTCTGAATATGATTTTGTTTTAAATAATAAGTTATTGGCTACCTCCATACTAATGTACACATCTAAAATGTCTATCTATTTCAGCTTTTGTCGTTTCCCATTCCGGGTTGCCCTCGTTATAAAATCCTCATGAATGAGACTGAACGCACAGAAAAGTACCTCAACATGACATTTCTATACAAAGTAAGTGGCACTGCAGTCACTGGAATTAAGGTGATGACTGGCTAGAGACGTATTCTTATGAAATGTGATTACCTTTTGTTAACTGTCTGCTATGGTTTGAGTCTTCACAATTCATCTTTAGATTCATCACGTCCCCTAACCCCGCTTGACCTAAACTCATGTAATTCTCAACATAGGTGCYTCCTCACAAGGATCAGATTTGCCTCAGGGACCCATAAGGTCTGCCATGGTGGATTTTCCACCATTTAGAATATTTAGAAAAACACTAAAAACGCTACTCTTCTGGCACCTAATGACCGATCTGCACAAAACTTGATATGTGGCATCTATGGACAAAGGTCTCTCAATGCAAGACTTTCCAGACTAGTACCTAAAACAACATGGCCGCTATTGACCAGTAAATATTCACATGGGCATGGTCTGGCTTATAAATGCATATACAGTGCATTCGGAAAGTGTTCAGACCCATTGACTTTGTCCACATTTTGTTACACAGCCTTATTCTAAAACGTATGGAGAATTTTTTATTTATTTAAATCCTTATCAATCCATACAATACCCCATTTTTTACTCGACACAATACCCCCTTTTTTTTTGCAAATGTTATTCAAAATAAACACATGCCTTATTTACATAACTATTCAGACCCTTTGCTATGAGACTCGAAATTGTTCTTAGATGTATCCTGTTTCCATTGATCATCATTGAGATGTTTCTACAACTTGATTGGAGTCCACCTGTGGTAAATTCAATTGATTGGACATGATTTGGAAAGGCACACACCGGTCTATATAAGGTCCCACAGTTGACAGTGCAAAAACCAAGCCATGAGGTCAAAGGACTTGTCTGTAGAGCTCCAAGACAGGATTGGCACAGATCTGGGGAAGGGTACCAAAACATTTATGAAGCATTAAAGGTCTCGAAGAACACGGTGGCTTCCATCATTCTAAAATGGAAATAGTTTGGAACCACCAAGACTCTTCCTAGAGCTGGCCACCCAGCCAAACTGAGCAATCGGGGGAGAAGGGCCTTGGTCAGGGAGGTGACCAAGAACCTGATGGTCACTCTGACAGCGCTCCAGAGTTCCTCTGTGGAGATGGGAGAATCTTCCAGAAGGACAACCATCTCTGCAGTACTCCAGCAATCAGGCCTTTATGTTAGAGTGGGGAGACGGAAGCCACTCCTCAGTAAAAGGCACATGACATCCCGCTTGGAGTTTGCCAAAAGGTACCTAAAGGACTCTGACCATGAGAGAAACAAGATTYTCTGGTCTGATTAAACCAAGATTGAACTCTTGGCCTGAATGCCAAGCGTCACGTCTGGAGGAAACCTGGCACCATCCCTACGGTGAAGCATGGTGGTGGCAGCATCATGCTGTGGGGATGTTTTTCAATGGCAGGGACTGGGAGACTAGTCAGGATCAAGGCAAAGATGAATGGAGCAAAGTACAGCGAGATCCTTGATGAAAACCTTCTCCAGACTTCAGACTGGGACGAAGGTTCACCTTCCAACAGTACAACAACCCCAAGCACACAGCCAAGACWATGCAAGAGTGGCTTCGGGACAAGTCTCTGAATGTCCTTGAGTGGCTCAGCCAGAGCCCGGACTTGAACCCGATCGAACATCTCTGAAGAGACCTGAAAATAGCTGTGCAGYGACGCTCCCCATCCAACCTGACAGAGCTTGAGAGGATCTGCAGAGGAGAATGGGAGAATCTCTCCAAATACAGGTGTGCCAAGCTTGTAGCATCATACCTAAGACTACAAGCTGTAATCGCTGCCAAAGGTGCTTCAACAAAGTACTGAGTAAATGGTCTGAATACTTATGTAAATGTGATATTTCAGTTTTAATCAATTTAGCTAACATTTAAACCAAAAAAAAACAACTTTTTGCTTTGGCATTATGGGTATTGTGTGTAGATTGATTAGGGGGGAGAACTACTTCAGAAATTTTAGAATAAGGCTGTAATGTAACAAAATGTGGAAAAAGTCAAGGGGTCTGAACTTTATGAATGCACTGTAAATCAGTCAAGGATATTTGTGTAGTAACAATTTATTACACGTTGCAAACACTGTCAAGACTCAACATGTACAAGAACATGTCGACTACACAGTGGCGCTAGAACAGGCACATGTTTACATCGCTTGATCTGTTTGACTCCGAGTGATCATTTGGCACACATGCTCAGGGATATGAATCTAGCTAACCCACTTGATATCTCAGATACCACTGGCCCGATATTGACGAAACTTGGATGAATGATGCGTCTTGCCTTAGAGATCCATCATTTACAAAATTGCACTGATTGGCCTAGGGGGGCGCAGCATCATTTGTGGGGGACAACATGTTTGCTGTTCCATTGTTTCTACCTTGTTTTGAATTTCTTCTCCATCACTTGCCAACCACACATGTTGAGCTGTCAAAGCTGTGTCGACAATCTTAACTTTGAATGCCCCTTGTCTAGATTATCAKTGTTTGATCCTTTGCTTTTAAAGGATCTAATAGCGATGATACGGGAGAAAACTGGTCTGAAGAACACCACCATTGAGACTGTTTGGAGTGTCCATGACACCCTGTTCTGTGAGGTAAGCAGCTTATTACCTATAATAAACTCAGCAAAAAAAGAAACGTCCTCCCTGTCAACTGCGTTTATTTTCAGCAAACTTAAGTGTAAATATTTGTATGAACATAACAAGATTCAACAACTGAGACATAAACTGAACAAGTTCCACAGACATGTGACTAACAGACATGGAATAATGTGTCCCTGAACAAAGGGTGGGTCAAATGTAACAGTCACCAGCTGCATTAAGTACTGCAGTGCATCTCCTCCTCATGGACTGCACCAGATTTGCCAGTTCTTGCTGTGAGATGTTACCCCACTCTTCCACCAAGGCACCTGCAAGTTCCCGGACATTTCTGGGGGGAATGGCCCTAGCCCTCACCCTCCGATCCAACAGGTCCCAGACATGCTCAATTGGATTGAGATTTGGGCTCTTCGCTGGCCATGGCAGAACACTGACATTCCTGTCTTGCAGGAAATCACGCACAGAACGAGCAGTATGGCTAGTGGCATTGTCATGCTGGAGGGTCATATCAGGATGAGCCTGCAGGAAGGGTACCACATGAGGGAGGAGGATGTCTTCCCTGTAACGCACAGCGTTGAGATTGCCTGCAATGACAACAAGCTCAGTCCGATGATGCTATGACACCTCCCCAGACCATGACGGACCCTCCACCTCCAAATCGATCCCGTTCCAGAGTACAGGCGTCGGTGTAACGCTCATTCCTTTGATGATAAACGTGAATCCGACCATCACCCCTGGTGAGACAAAACCGCAACTCGTCAGTATAGAGCACTTTTTGCCAGTCCTGTCTGATCCAGCGACGGTGGGTTTGTGCCCATAGGCGACGTTGTTGCCGGTGATGTCTGGTGAGGACCCGCCTTACAACAGGCCTACAAGCCCTCTGTCCGCAATAGGCTGAGAGAGGCTGGACTGTCTGAGCACTGATGGAGGGATTGTGCGGTCCTGGTGTAACTCGGGCAGTTGTTGTTGTCATCCTGTACCTGTCCCGCATGTGTGACGTTCGGATGTACCGATCCTGTGCAGGTGTTGTTACACGTGGTTTGCCACTGCGAGGACGATCAGCTGTCCGTCCTGTCTCCTTGTAATGCTGTCTTAGGCGTCTCACAGTACGGACATTGCAATTTATTGCCCTGGCCACATTTGCAGTCCTCATGCCTCCTTGCAGCTTGCCTAAGGCACATTCACGCAGATGAGCAGGGACCCTGGGCAGGGACCCTGGTTTTTCAGAGTCAGTAGAAAGGCATCTTTAGTGTCCTAAGTTGTCATAACTGTGACCTTAATTGCCTACCGTCTGTAAGCTGTTAGGGTCTTAATGACTGTTCCACAGGTGCATGTTCATTAATTGTTTATGGTTCATTGAACAAGCATGGGAAACAGTGTTTTAAACCCTTTACAATGAAGATCTGTGAAGTTATTTGGATTTCTACAAATTATCTTTGAAAGACAGGGTCCTGAGTTTAGCTATAATTCCTTATAGTTGTATCACATTACAGAATGTCCACCGTACAGTTTGCCATAAATCATGCAGATTGAGTCAATGTTAAACTTTTAAGTTAGGATGTGAAATGTTTCTACAGCCAATGTTTTAGCTAGTGAGGAACCACAGTGGTTTATGGAAGTGAAAACAGAACTGTGAGCCTGTGGCTACTCAGCCTTGTGACTGTTGCGACGTGAGGGAAGTCATGCTTCAGTCTACTCTGGTCAGCTGAAATCAACCTACCATGTATAAACATTTGGGAAGGGCTGGGGAGACAAAGGCTGCAATGTGGTCATTGATTGTCTCCAGACAGATCAAAACTATTTATTTGTATATCACGAAACTTGTTAATCAAGAAATGTCGCCTATACCTACTTTCATTTCGTTGGTGGTTATTGTTAACCTTGTTTTATTGGATGTTCTACACTGTAATTGTAGCAATATCATACTATTTTACTTTAGAGACAGACAACAGCATGTAAATTGAATGGTATTATTATCTTACTAACATTGTTGTGTAGTTTCACCTTTATTCAGTGTCATGAGCATATTGGAGGTTTTTCRTTCACCACCCATGTCATTTCAGGCAAGGCACAACATGACCGCTCCTGACTGGTTGACCCCTGAGATCATGGATGATCTGAGGAAGCTCAAGGACTTTGGCTTTGAAATCCTGTTTGAGGTCTACAAGCATCAGGAGAAAAGCCGTCTCCAAGGAGGTAATGCCAACTGTCAGAATGGGAAGGGCAGAAATGTGTTTCAGCTTAGCCATCTACATTTCCTTTTGTACGTGCTATTTAGTGATGGCCAAGGCTGCGGAGCCGTAGGTAACTGTCCCGTCCCACCTCCTTGGTTTCCTTTTCCCCACAACTGGGCCCAGTTTTTAAAAAGTTCTATCTGGATTTCATCTGTCGGATAGGTTTAAATGTATAGAACAGATTAATCATTGACTTGAATGGAGACTCCTGTTCTATTTTAATGCGTTATTCCAATCCGATTAGCCGAAATCCGGATAACTTWAAAAAAATTAAATGGGCCCTGAAGATTCCGAATCACGTTCTGCGCATGTTTCGTCACCACTACTTTACTCGCAAATATGTGGTCACCCTCCCTTTATTTTTCTCATTGTCAATCGTGAAATTATAATTATTCAGGTTTTACTGGTGAAACGTCCAAGCAGCATTTGCATACCAACCATTTGATCTCAATCAGATTCATGGGGATAAGCATTTAGATCTTCTTGTTGGCTTGAAGTAGCCTACAGCGAGCACATTTTTAAGGAATATTGTTTTAACAAAGTAGCATGTTTCAGTCAAAGCACACATTTTGTCTTGTGGTGTGCGCTGCTGAGTTTTGGCCACATGAGAGAAATGTGACCGTTCGCACAATGAGGTGGTGTTTGTTGTCTTACAGTAACGTTATACAATGGTATTATATTAAATTCTGTTATGTAGAATAGTATAATTATGCACTCTTGCAGACATTGATTCAGCTTTGATCTTACTTTTAGTAGACAAGCACCATTCGCCAGAGAAGCCTGTGCGACTGTGTGTAAAGTAGAGGGTCCCGCACATGCGCAGAAGCTTCTGGATCTTTAGCTGTCGGGAAGAGGGGTCCAAAAAAGTTGGATTGGTATCCACTCCGTTTAGTTACTGCATTTCTTCATATGGCCCTCAAATATATGAAAGTGATTAGAGATTTGAATATGCATTCATACATCTTTGGTTTAGTACGCTCATCTCAAATGATTAAACTACTTTGCACATCATCGAGATGAAGACTAGCCCCACAACCACCATTGAAGTCAGCTGATGTTTTATGTAATGGCAATAGCACTGAAGGAATGAGATAAGAGATGGTAAATCTTCTCATTGTCTACTTAACTGCTAACTATAGGCTTTTACTACTCCATTAAATAGGTGTCCTCTTGGGTAGCATTGTAAATAACATCTCGGAGTCTGCTCTTCCCGGCTCTAATCGCCGTCTGAAGATGATGATGCTCTCTGCGGTAAGCTTTTAAATCTTGTGCATGATCTCCTTTTTACGTGGATGCCTTGGGCTGTTTGCTGCAAATTGTTCATCTAATGCAGGGACGGGCAACTGGTGGCCCACTGTAGGCCTGTGGATCAATTTCAAATTTGGGGAGGGGGGGGGACTCAGAAGGTCTCAACTTACTGTTTAGAGTTAGAATAATAAAATACACAAGGTGGAATTTTTACATTTGGTTGCACATCAGCAGTCACTCAATTAGCCCATGTCAGCACATTTTTGGGGGTATTGAAAGTTAGTCTAGCGGMCAGTTATCTAAACTTGTAGTAAGCATGGACAAATTACTGACCGGGTGKGGCCATTGCTCATCAGTTATCATATTAACAACTGCATTTTCTCTCCGCCCCATGGCAAAATGTGTAGAATTGCAGCAAACTTAAAATGGCAACATTTTCACTCCGCCCCGTGGCAAAATGTGMCGAATGCATGAGTCTTTTGTGTTACTTTTCAGCATGACACCACCGTTGTGGCTTTGCAGTCGAGTTTGAGTATCTTCAATGGAAAGCAGCCGCCCTATGCCTCCTGCCACATATTTGAACTCTATCAGGAAGACAACGGGTAGGTTGTACCGTGATGGAATAAGACCCTTGTTAATAGCTATACCAAACTTTGTGTAGTTATATTATACTGTGCTATCTTGTGAACTGGCTCAGATAAGCAACGTCCGGTCCCCCAAAAAAATATGTACAGTACCAGTCAAGTTTGAACACCTACTCATTCAAGGGTTTTTCTTTATTTTTTACTATTTTCTACACTGTAGAATAATAGTGAAGACATCACAACTATGAAATAACACATATGGAGTCATATAGTAACCCAAAAAGTTATACTACTACTGGTGGTTTCTTTGCAGCAATTCGACCATGAAGGCCTGATTTCACGCAGTCTCCTCTGAACAGTTGATGTTGAGATGTGTCTGTTACTTGAACTCTGAAGCATTTATTTGGGCTGCAGTTTCTGAAGCTGGAAACTCTAATGAACGTATCCTCTGTAGCAGAGGTAACTCTGGGTCTTCTTGATGGTTTTTGCGACTGCACTTGAAGAAACTTTCAAAGTTCTTCCAGTTTTCCTGGATTGACTGACCTTCATGTCTTAAAGTAATGATGGACTGTTGTTTCTCTTTGCTTATTTGAGCTGTTCTTGCCATTTAATATGGACTTAGCCCTATTTGGTAAAAGACCATCTTCTTCTGTATACCACCCCTACCTTGACAACACTACTGATTGGCTCAAATGCATTAAGAAGGAAAGAAATGTACTTTTAACAAGGTACACCTGTTCATTGAAATGYATTCCAGGTGACTAACTCATGAAGCTGGTTGAGAAAATGCCAAGTGTGTGTAACGGATGTGAAATGGCTAGCTAGTTAGCGGGTACGCGCTAGTAGCGTTTCAATCAGTTACGTCACTTGCTCTGAAACCTAGAAGTAGTGTTGCACCTTGCTCTGCAAGGGCCGCGGCCTTTGTGGAGCGATGGGTAACGACGCTTCGTGGGTGACTGTTGTTGATGTGTGCAGAGGGTCCCTGGTTCGAGCTCGGGTATGGGCGAGGGGACGGACTAAAGTTATACTGTTACATGTGCAAAGCTGTCATCAAGGAAAAGGGTGGCTACTTTGAAGAATCTCAAATATATTTTATTTAACACTGTTGTTGTTGGTTACTACATGATTCCATATGGGTTATTTCATAGTTTTGATGTCTTCACTATTATTCTACAATGTAGAAAATAGTAAAAATAAATACCTTGAATGAGTAGGTGTGTCCAAACTTTTGACTGGTAYTTTATATCTGATTGAGATCTGCTGTCAGTCTAATATAGGAAGTCTATCCCATCTAGATCATTCACAGTGGCCATGTTTTATCGCAATGACACCACAAGAGCGCCTTACCAACTGGCTATACCTAGCTGTGACCTCTTCTGCCCCCTGGAGGACTTTGTGCGCCTCACCAAACCATCCATCCCAGAGGATTGGGACAAGGAGTGCATGGTTGAGTCTCCTACAAAGGATACAGGTATGATGGGAGTAACATGGGCCGTTTGATAAAGAGCCTTGAAGCAATAGAATGTGTTGAATAAGGGTCATTCCACTTTAAAGGGATACTTCGGGATTTTGCCAGAGGCTGTTTATCTACTTCTCCAGTGTCAGATGAACTCGTGGCTACCATTTTTATGTCTCTGTGTGTATTTTGAAGGAAGTTGCAAACTACCATTACCCATAGACTGCCAGTCATTGCGCTAACACTAGTTAGCATTGGCTTGCGAAACTACCTCTAACTTCCTTCATACTGGACACAGATACATAAAAATGGTATCCACGAGTTCACCTGACTCCGGGGAAGTAGATAAAGGGCCTCATTTTAATTCATTGCCTTGAATTAAAATGGTGCAMAGAAAGAGGATTTTGAAACCTACCGTCTCAGATTGTTCTGAAACGGTTTCTGTAGTTAGAAACGGATAAGATATTCATTCAACATTATTTTGTTGAAATGTAATTTGATCTCTGTGAAATTAACCTAATTTGGACATTTTTTCTATTGATAGGGTTCATATATTCTATATAGTACCTCGCATCCAATTTGGACCAAACTTCTTCCTACCAATGAGTAAGATATTCAAAACAATTGTCAAAAGCCACCTATAGACCCCCTCCACACCAATACCACCCCAACAACAGAATACATTAATGCAGGGGTTCCCAAACTTTTTAGCTCAGGCCCCCACTCCAGCATTGGGGAATATCCCGCGACCCCCCCCCCCCTGCGCATGTGAGTGCCACGTCTATTTCTATGGGCATAAGCACTGTTCATGACACACTGTTCACACCCCTCTTGTTGGTAAAGCTTATTTCCTGTTGTCATGTCTGTGTATTCATGTGATATTTGAGTGACTCAAATATTACTACAAAGTCTATGGACTAAAACACCAAGCTAAAAAGCGTTAGCAGACATGAGCTAATTGATCTGGACATTTCTGACAAGTCATACATAGCTCTCTAAGGTATGCAATGACTGACTAACAAAACTGATAATGCACTACCCAATTTYGAAATTGCACCTTGTGCATTCTACTATTACAACTTTCAAGAGTAAGTTGAAAGCTGCACTGAGTTCCTGGTAATACCAGTATGTATGATGGGACATAAAACAAATAACTTCAATAAGTAATTTACCTGTACGGGGGGGAAGTACATCACCAAATTCACTGGGATTACATAGATGGATAAAACAATACTCAAGCTGCAGTTCAATACAATTTTTTTTTTGGGGGGGGGGGGGGTTTCTCATGTTTTACACATTGGTAGGAAGACGTTCGGACCAAATCGTATGTTGGGTACGATATTTATTCAATATATTATAGGAATCCTATAAATTAAAATGGCCAATTTTGGGTGCACCTGAATTTTTCAGAGATCAAATTATATTTCAACAAAATAAAGTTGCAGGAAAGCTTATATTATGTTTCTAACTGCAAAAACTACTTCAGAACAATCTGAGATGGTGGGTGTCATTGCTGAAGTGACATGGAACGACTAATAATGTGTGTTTGACATATCTAMTGTGTCTTTCTCTGGTCCCATCAGAGGTGGTCATCGGACTAGCAGTTTGTGGCTGTTTGCTCTTCCTCCTTATCGTCCTCCTGCTCGCTGTGCTTTGTCGGCAACGTGATCCCTCCAACGGCTACAGTCACGTTCACAATGRGATTGAATCTTGACAAAAGTACAAACTCCACCGTAGGCAGGATTCATGGGAGAGTGAAGATGTTGTTTGAATGCCTCCCAGCTCTGCCCCCTGGTGGGGGATGCAGGAAAAGGGAACACTAGACTCCTTTTAGTGCAACTTTTTAAACTTTATTTTATTTTTTTTTGATTTTTCCTTCAAAGGGGACTGTGACCTTTCACCAAAAATGCACATGCACTTACTGGGGAGGACAAAGGTTATCTAGTCTTCTAGTGAACTGTTGTCATGGTAAGTATTCTTAAGCTTGTGAATGAAGTTGGCTACTGCATTCGGACAAAATTGGCTTTTTTAATGTTTTCAATTACTACTTGTACTCATGGGTCCMAGTCACCTGACCAGCGTTCTTACAAAATGTGGACCACTGGATGCTTCATGCTTGTTTGATGGAGAATAATGATCATTGTGACACTGAACCCGAGGACTGCTTGTGCTTCATTCTCTCCAAGGAACAGATTTTGGCCGACTGTACTGCGCATTCTTTCTAGCAAGTAATTTGATAAAGAATGCTATTCATTTCCTCTGGTGGTGATTGTCATGGTACTTGGAGAAGCCTTCACATCATGGTAGTCTTGGTAAAGGCTTTGCTCTATATGTCAGAGGCATGTACTAACAAGCCTGTCATGCTTTGTGCCTAGGGCTGTTAGATTCAATTTAAGGCACAGTAATTCAGTTATTTGCTGAAAAAGATACATGTATATAAGTGTGACTGCCCTCTTTCTGCTCTTTTAAAACTGCCTCTGAGGTTTAGACTTTTTTTTTTTTAGGAACAAGTGATTACTTCGTTTTTTAAATTTCCCCCAAAGTAAAAAAATAAAAATAAAAAAAATAAATACATTATAATTATTACAATATAAATACAGTATAATACCTTTTAAGTTACTGAGTGCAGTGTTCACAACCTGAGGGGGCTCTCCGCTGAGTTCCCATCAAACAAGTCACTCCGACCAAGGTAAAGACAGATTCAGGGGCTGGATATTCGACGGATATCCACCTGTAGTTTTCCTTACATCCACCAACCGCAGTTAGGAACGGTCAACATATTGACAAATCACATTTTTCAAATTTCAATAGCTTTTTAACCATTACTCCTAAAAATTTCAAAACTGGTTCTAGCTAACCCAATGGCATAGACACACATTGCACACACTTTTTTTTTGGTCAATTTACATCTCACACTATTTTAAATGATTTATATATATTTTTTAAATTTCAATAGCTCCTTGGTCATGTGACCTGACTTAAAACAAGGTTCAGAATGTACACTCAGCGGGCCTACACATTGCACACCCTTCAGTTAGTCCATTTTAATTTCACACGATTTCACATGAATTTTGTATATGTTCTAATTTCATTAGCTCCTTGGTCATGTGACCTGACTTCAAACAAGGTTCAGAATGTCCAATGACTACCCTTGTATATTGCACACTCTTTAGTTTGTCCATTTTCATCTCACACGATTTTACATGTAATGTGACCGAGTGACCTCAAACTACTTTCAGAATGTCCACGGACTGGCGGAGACGGGCGCCACGAGGCATCCAGTGCGGTAATGCGGCCGATCCCGGAGAAGCTGGCGGGAGCCCTGGAATGGGTTCGCCACGAGAGAGGGGCCCAAGCCCTGGAAAGCGTTGCTGTTTCGGTGCCGCCCGGAGAGCTCTCCCTGGCTCTTGAAAGTCCGGGGGAGAGGGTGTAAATCTCACGCCAGGCCATATTACTTTACTATATCCGCAGCAGGTCTCCAATGTGAACAGCCTCTGGGATGTTATAACAATGTAGGTAAGGGAAGTTGGAAAAAAAGATCTGTAACTTCGGGATAAGGATTGGCTCTAAGGGCTGGGTCGCTCGAGCTGGGGTGCGAAGTGGGGCTTTGCTCGAACCGCGGCTGGGGGAGCAGTCCCTCCGTCACCCTCCTTTCACCACCATTTCATTGTGTGGCCCATCTCGCGGTCTCTTGTGTGTGGTCTCGCAAGGATCTGCGTGCGGGGATTCGTCGGGGTGGTGTCCATCGGCGGACCGGTGGGGGGTTGGGTCCGGCGATTGGTGGCGGCAACTCTGGACGCGCGCCGGGCCCTTCTCGCGGATCTCTCCAGCTATGGCGCTCGCCTGCCCCACGCATTGTAGGTGGGGAGGTCTCCTCTACGCTCACTAGACTTGAGTCGGAGACTAGACCCAATGGCCCCGCAGTGATAGGGCATTGCATGGATCTGGCTCATGCCCTACGAAGTGGGGAGAGGTATCCAGCTTGTCTGGGGAGGGAGGCCTATGTCTGATGTGGGTAGTACCATCCACGCCCAGGGATTTGTACGTAGCAGAGCAGCTCACTCGCTGCAATCTATTGAAAGTCAGCCCTCGAGCCAAGCTTTTGTCGGGGACGGAAGGTGTCTTCCTCCACCATCCTCCTTTACTTAAGGGTTAACAGGTGCACGCAGAAGGGCCAGGGGCCAGACGGTGTGAGAGAGCCCAGGCAGGTGGGTAGAAGGCATCATTGGGCTCTGGATAGGTAGGAGGCTAGGTGGTGGTCGCCCATCCGCCCGAGCCCGTCCTATGGTGGGACTGTGAGTCCGGTTGGGACTCGCTGTGGAAGTCAAAAAGGTCACCAGGTGCAAGAGGAGGCATCCCACATGGGGGCAGCTGGGGGCAGCACTCAGGCTGTGGAGGTTGGGTTGAGGACTGAGCAGGAAAAAGCAGGCGGGTCACCAGGTGCACAGAGCTTGTTTTAGGTTACCAGGTGCACAAGGAGAACTCCAAGGTGGGGAGCAGTCTGAGTCCAAGCAGGGGCGGCCGGACTCGGGGGGCTGGGGGAAGCACTCTGGCCATGGATGTTGGTGTGGGGACTGAGCAGAAAAAAGCGGGCGGGTCACCAGGAGCACAGAGCCTGTTTTGAATTACCACGTGCACAGAGCCTGTTTTGACTGTAGACGTCTTAGTAATTCCAGGGAGTAAGCTATACTCTTAAGGCCAATGGAAATGGGTGTTGACCGGGTAGGGAGAGTAGGTGTGGAGGCCTGGAGGTATGTAGTTCCAGGGAGTAAGCTATACACACTCAGGCCCAGGGAGAGGGCGGGCAGGGAGTATAGGCCTAGAGACCAGGAGTCAGAGGTCACCAGGTCAATAGGGGGCCTGCCTGGAGGTCAGGAAGGCCCAAGTGAATAGGTGTGTGAGTGACACTGTCCTTCAGGGGTGCAGAGCAGGCAATTTAATGTAAAATCATGTGAGATGAAAATGGACAAACTGAAGGGTGTGCAATGTGTAGGCCCACTGAGTGTATATTCTGAACCTTGTTTGAAGTCAGGTCACATGACCAAGGAGCTATTGAAATTCAAATGTAAAAAAAGTTTGTACATTGTTTACGCTCCCTAACTAATTCAACTAGGAATACAAAATGCTGCTCACACATGTTTATTAGCTTTGCAAAGTGAATTAATGTCCAAATCGTGAAAATAATACCTGTGCTGTAACACAAAATAAAACAATGAATAAAAGTCCAATGTTGGTAGTGACTGCCCATTACTGCTTAACACTTATTAACCATTATTTATTCATATTACTTCACTATAATTTTAAATGCTCCGCACTACCTGTAATTTAATTGTTTTCATGRGCAATGAGTAATTATAATAGTGCCTATTGGGGGGGGGGGGGAATACTGACCCAAATTGAGCCCGAGTAAATGGAACGTACAGTAATTCTCTTTTTATCCACTTCTCTCTATGCGTAATCTGACCTTGAATTTAAACATGAGAATAGCATGCGAGTCACCCGGTATCAAAGAAATGAAAGTGTGACACAGATTTAACAGATACGCTGTATTCTGACTTTGACTTAATTCCCCTCATCATTCCACCACCTTTACGCGCAATTAATAAGGTCGAGCAACCTGCCGGTTCCAAGTGAAACAACATCTTTCTTTTTCTCAATGGAATTAACACAATTCTCCATGCACTGTAATTTACAAATTGATAAGAGCTAGGAAAATTAGTAAACTATTTGGGGAAGGGGATTGTAAATCTAAATGACAATTGTTTTTGATCTATTTTACTTGGAGATAAATGTGACACCAGTCATATGGCAGCAAAGTGAAGCATATTACCATAATGTATCACCTTTTCCACAGTGAAGTTTATGAAATGCTGGCTTTATAACCTTTTCAGGGATGAAATTTGGAGAGCCAAGCTGTAGACCTCGTAGCCATTCGCAAATGACCATATAGCGCCAAACCTACAGTTGATTTATGATTATTAGGGTAGATTTATAGCTCTACTGTTCAACCCCTATTGTACACTTTTCTCACCTTCCAATATTTCATCGATGTATCAACTGAATATGGCAACTTTCAGGATGAATCAAACCACTGTATTTTTTATCCTCCCATATACTTTGTGCATAAAAGCTCTCCAAACCGTTTTTTTGTATTATTCATAAATACTTTCCTAACCCTAAATAATATACAATATCAGATTTTTAAAGCTACCATTGTGGTAAAAATGTTCACTATATTTTAGTGAGTCTGTCAAGAAAATGTTACGGTAAGGTGAATTTAGAATAAGTGAGACACTTTTTGCATTTCCAAATTCTTTTTCGACATCTATCCAACATATTAGCTCAACACGTAACATTTGTAAAATCCTCAAGATGTTTCCTAATGTCACTGATTTACCATGTGCTTTGTGGGGTGGGTTTCCTGTTTGAAGCTTGCTCTACATCATGTCAATGAAGTGATGTAATTTTGATCATGTGGTTTCTCTGCAGGGGCTTAGTACCAATAGTAATGATTTTCTCTTGTCAGAACAATAAATACATACGCCAATATTAAGCTGTCCCWGTTTATGTCCCACTCTTTCTGAATCCACACTACACCAAATTTTAAATGTGATAAATGTGCTGAAAACCCTATTGAATGAACTTTTCGAGAAAATTTGTTGAACAGCAAGTGGGAGGGTTTTCACCAGTTGAATTTAACTTGCCTAGTTAAAGGTTCAATTTAAAAAATGAAATGTAATCAACTCATGCAAGGGAACCACACCTGCAAACATTTTTGCCATGCTGAGTTATCCGGACAAATTGGGCTACTTTGAAAACGATGTCGCGGGTGAAAATGTATTAGCCGCAGGTTTTTGGCCTATTTCTAAATTGCACGTCGTCCGCCATGGCATTTCTCTTAAAAATATAGATATATTTCATTGTGACCTGCTGCTGACTGTCTGGCAGTGACGCAGGCTGCTGCTGAGTTAGTGAGGAGGGCCAGAGGGTGGGGTGTGTGTTTGTTGAGGGAACATTAAAGKTATTGGCTGAGTCACGTAAGCGAGAGGAAAGAGAGCAGCACAACCTTTTACCAGTTGTAAGTAGGCTATTTAGATTGTCATTATGGAGACACTTATTTCCAACCCTTTTTCCATAAAACATAATAATACGCAAGAACTAATGCACATGAATAAATGGAAACAAAGCACTGGAAAACGACTTGGCGCACTAGAGCGCATTACGTAAATTCGCTCGGAGGTGGTTTCAACTGCATTCTACAGTTGACTGCTTAGAGAATACGGTAACGAGCGAAGGGCTTTATGCATGCTCAGTTCTTTGGTGTCGGGGTCAGCCCGAGTTGAAATTTGAAATKGTAGTTATGGAACTCTCTTGTGTGGTTCTTTTGCATGGGGAAAAGTCCTCAATTAAACTGACATTAGGCTAAATGTGGAGAATTATACATTTGCCTCTGTTGGCCATCAAGTAGACTTAATGTATATGCCATTGTAGGCTACCATTTGATCAAATACATATGTTGAAATGTTTATCACTGGAGTCATCAATTTGTGCCACTTGTGTAGCCTACCAGGAGTTGGCAAACCAATTTAATTTTACATCTTTGCTACATCTTGTATAAGCTACTGTAGACTATCTGAAATGACATGTAGGCCTATCAGGGGCTATAGGCTACCTGCCTTTAGCTAAGCAAACTATGGCAAAATTGAATTTAGTCTGTAGCCTATTGAAATGACAAGTCAATCTCACAAAAGGGCCATTTATAACAGTTTGTAGTCTTAACATCTGGCACATAACAGCACAATTGCCATAAAATAGCCTAACATTAGTTTATATTTATCCAAGTGTTTCTTGCTCAGAGATTTCGAGATCCTCTGTCCAACTTTCATCACTCAAACTCTCCTGTCAGATTTATCTATAGTTATGCACATGCCAAAGGGGATTTATTTACATTTATAAACCTGGTTCGAGACCTGAATGCTGATTGGCTGAAAGTCGGGGTATATCAGGCCATATACCACAAGTACGGCAAAACTTTACTTTTTACTGTTCTAATTACAGTGGTAACCATTTTGATAGCAATAAGGCACCCCGGGGATTTGTGGTATATGGCCAATATACCACGGCTAACGGCTGTATCCAAGCACTCCGTGTTGCATCTTGCTTAAGAACAGCCCTTAGCCGTGGTATATTGGCCATATACCATAACCCTTGTGCCTTATGATGTAATAAAAGAGTTTGAATATGTGGCAAGAGAAAATATAATTTGCCCTTATTAAACCCATCAATGGATGTCGATTCAACTTGTTTGACTGCTATGATTAAGCAGTCATAGCTTGCAATGATTATTATTTTAAGGGATGCTCAAATTTAGCTTCTACTGTCCTTACAAGTTACTATGATATTCCTTCTTAATTGGCTCGATAACGTTATGGGAAAAGGGTTTATTGTGTGTGTGTGTGTGTGTGTGTGTGTGTGTGTATATATATATATACACACACACTTTTAAGTACTACTTAAGTCGTTTTTTGTGGTATCTGTACTTTACTATTTATATTTTTGACAACTTTTACTCCACTACATTCCCAAAGAAAATAATGTACTTTTTACTCCTTACATTTTCCCTGACACCCAAAAGTACATTTTGAATGCTTAGCAGGACAGGAAAATTGTCTAATTGACGCACTTATCAAGAGAACATCCCTGGTCATCCCTACTTCCTCAGATCTGGCACTCACTAAACACAAATGCTTCGTTTGTGAATTTTGTCTGAGTGTTGAACTGTGCCACTGGCTATCTGTAAATTCAATAACATTTGAAAATAAAATCGTGTTGTCTGGTTTGCTTAATATAGGACATTTTAAATGATTTATACTTTTACTTTTGATACTTAAGTACATTTAAAACCAAATACTTTTAGACTTACTAAAGTAGTATTTTACTGGGTGACTTCATCTCAGGCGCCGCTCCAGACGGGTATACTAAAATGCTGGTTCGAGGAGTTAGCAAGGTAACTTTGGTCGGCTGTGAGTTCCACTGGTCATACGAAAGTGGCTCACCTTTTTGACAGGTACATTTCTATGGCAACGAATCCTTCAGAACTAACCAGAGGGGTATCCTACGAAGCAAGCTAGATCTACTCAGGGTTTTCTAAAGCTAACCAGCTTCAGTTAGCATCACATTCCAACTCAGGCTTCTTCCCGGACTACGACTGGATATTGCTCATCCGCCTGCCGCTAACTAGCAGGCTTGTAACTGACGCTTGTATGTCGCACATGGCTAGTTGAACACCGAACTCATCATTTTGACACAATGCTGAAACATCAATCATTGGTCAAGTCTGTGTCGAAATCAAAATGAAAGAACAATTATTGTGCAAATTCAACAGGCTATGGTGTGACATAGGCTTTCAGAAGTGCCGTCTTTATTTTATAACTTATCGTTAATGCCGTCTTTGGTGTGCTTATCAATGCACAAGCAAATGTTTTTCCCCACTCCTATCAATATTTGTTTATTTATTAAGTCATACAAGTGTTACTGTGCGTGAAGTTTAAAATGCATTCTGTCATTACTAAATTTGTAATATGATTTATTTGTTTACACAAAATACATTTGATTAATAAAATATGGAATCAGTCATCTTCCTCAAATGAAGGGGATGATGAAATCTTTGCAAACTGGAGGGAATCTGATTGAATTAGTCCTCAATTTACAGCTCAGCCATTTCATTCAGGCTAAGTGGAGTTAGCCTGGCGTAGGTTAGTTCTGAAGGATTCATTGCCATAGAAATTGACCTGGCTAAAAGGTGAGCCACTTTCATATGACCGGGTGCCCACACGACCCCATTACACATGGTCTGCGGTTGTGAGACCTGTTGGATGTACTCCCAAATTCTCTAAAATGACATTTGAGGCCGGTGATGGTAGAGAAATGGACATTAAATTATCTGGCAACAGCTCTGGTGGACATTCCTGCAGTCAGCATGCCAATTGCATTGTGTTGTGTGACAAAACTGCACATTTTAGAGGGGCTTTTATTGTCCCCAGCACAAGGTGTAATCATCATGCTGTTTAATCCACTTGTTGATGTGCCACACCTGTCAATTGTGCTCACTAGCAGGGATGTAAACAAATTTGTACACAACATTTAAGAGAAATAAGATTTTTCTGCATATGGAACATTTCTGGGACCTTATATTTCAGTTCTTGAAACATGGGACCAACACTTTACATGTTGCGTTTATTTTTTTGTTCAGTGTAGTTCAGCATCGTCCACATTGTACAGGAAACTTCCAGCGGCAAAAAAATCACAAAGCAATACATAGAATTTGTATAGCAGTCAAAGTGAAACCGCGTTGGGTTAAATTTGCTATATATAGTGCATTCGGAAAAGTATTCAGACCCCTTCACATTTTCCACATTTTGTTACGTTACAGCCTTCTTCTAAAATGGATTTTAAAGTGGCCTTTTACTGTCCCCAGTACAAGGTGCACCTGTGTAATAGTCATGCTGTTTTAATCAGCTTCTACATATATGACACCTGTCAGGTGGATAGATTATCTTGGCAAAGGAGAAATGCTCACTAACAGGAATGTAAACACATTTGTGCTAAATCATTTGAGAGAAATAAGCATTTTGTGCGTAATGGAACATTTCTGGGATCTTTTATTTCAGCTCATGAAACATGTGATCAACACTTTACATGTTGCGTTTGTAACCGTATAACTTTAAACCGTCCCCTCGCCCCGACCCGGGCGCGAACCAGGGACCCTCTGCACACATCAACAACAGTCACCCACGAAGCGTCGTTACCCATCGCTCCACAAAGGCCACGGCCCTTGCAGTGCAAGGGGCAACACTACATCTAGGTTTCAGAGCAAGTGACGTAACTGATTGAAACGTTACTAGCGCGTACCCGCTAACTAGCTAGCCATTTCACATCCGTTACACGTTTATATTTTTGTTCAGTATTTTWTTTTTTTTAAACGTAGTGGGTGGGGATGTGTTCCAGGGAACATCACAAATCAGTACAGCTTTCTTCTCATAGAACAACCCCGTTGTGGTTTCCTCTTTTTCTTCATTAGCCTACAGTTGCTCGGGGTCATTGAAGGTTCACTCAACCATGTGTCTCTCCTATAACTTCTCAGGTCCATTTGATAGAAATGATTATTTCTGAGAAGTTATATGAGAGACACATGGTTGATTGTGCCTTTAATGTCCTCCAGCAACTGTGAGCTATAGTAGGTAAACCAGTAAACAGATCTGTCAGATTGAGAGGTGTGGGAGTGGTGTTTCTAGAATAATCTCTCTGCTCTAACATTAACACTACAGCCAAAGATCTGCATGTGATAGCCCAATGACTCCTCAAAGTCCCTCAGGGTGAATTAAGCATTATGTCAGAAGAGAAGGACATACTACAGCACTCTTCAGCATATTTCCAAAAGATTGAGGTCAAATAATAGTTCTACTGTATGTAGCCTACAGTTTAGGTCAATATCATCCATTTGTTTTTCCTTACTCATAGATCACATCCAACCTCAAATCATCTCACACTATTTGCTGTGGTCTGTTGAAGATTATTGTACTGAAAAAAGTATTGTCATTCGGCTACAGTAGCCTAATTTCAACAGAAACCAGACAAAATACTAATTGTGTGATTTACCTGATGACCTAGAGATGGTGCTGTTCACAAGTAATTGAATAAGGTAGTTGACCAAGCAACAATTGTTTGGCATAAATCAATAAAATATATTGATTCCACAGACACGTATGTTATGTCAAGTAGACTTGTAGCCTATGTGTTGAGTGATAATTAATGAAAAAGGTTTGATTCACATGGCCTGACCATAATCATCACTGTGAGCTACAGACTCGTCTCTAGCCAGTAAAGGGTTAACGCATGTAATTGGATGAATGGATATTGTAGTTCGCCACCGCGTCTAATTACACAGCGTTGGAGACCTCTCCAGAACATCCGGGAGGATTGCCTGTACCTACAGGCCCGTCGGATAGCACAAGGTTTGGGGCTTCTGTTGCACAGTTTCTGACTAAAGTACATTTAACGCCGAWGATGATATTAGGCCTACCTCGTGAATTTGAAGGGGCAGGAAATCGAATAATTATAACTTCGTTGCAATGGCAGAGTGGTATCTACGATGGCCTTCACTTTCTTCGGGAAAGTTCTTGAGCGAAATTGTTGATGCACTCTCGGTTATGAAGAGAATAATATTGTTTGCATCTCTCGCCTATTTGGTTTGATCAAGGGATTGCTTTGGGAATTTTCRCTCCGGAGTTGGTAAGCTTCTCCAGCGCCGAGTGACGAAGGATTTGAAGCTGCAACAGGTAGGTCGCAAACTGGATGGAAACAAAGTAGACACGTTCTATTCTATTATGGTCGCCAAATTGTTACAGTTTTGTTACAATTCGACTCGTGTTTGCGTTTGTTCCATTGTTGCCTTGAACAGAAGTTACATTGTGTCGATAATGACCTAGAGTTATCACCCAGGCTAGGCTAAACCATAGGCGTAACTACGACTCCATGAATGTAAGATCAAACATACATCGTGAATTGTGTTGATGGGTGACTATCTCACGGTACATTATCACATTGTTTGGATTCACATGTGATATCAACTATTATGCTACTGCTATTCGACAGCAAGCTATGTTGGAAAACATTCAAGATTTGACGGTTTGTGTAAAACTGTGAAGTGAATTTGAGATTAATAAACGTTGTGTAGGCCAACTGACAGACAAAGCATTTGCTCAATCTTTTTCAATCGATCAACAATATGTCTTAGTTGTATTGTTGAGCAGAACAACTGCCAATATCCATAGGCTAAGTTACACAGGATAAGTTGAGGAACCTCCTATTGAATATGCATTTCTCTGTTGCAATATGAGAACAACCCCACCMTTTTTAAAAGCAAGTGTAATTTCATAGAAATATAGATTTGAGTCGTTATAWGCACGACCCCTGATATGCCTGATCCCAGCATACTTTGACGAAGCAAGAAAATCGGTACAGAATATTTTAGAGTATGGCTAGTCTGATACTTGTGCTAGTTATTGTTCAGCAAAACTGCTTCCTTTATCCAACAGAATTGGATCTTATTCTGGTCTCATGTATTGCTGTGTAGCYTATATGTTTATCCTGGGAACCCCAGCCCTTCTTTGAGAACTGGTTTGGGAAACACTGGCCTGGACTTGGTACAATATGTTAATGTATGACACATCACATTGAGACAATGCCCTTGCCTAACTTTAAGGCACAATGCATTAGACCCTGTGTGTCTAATGTAGCCTGTTGTGGTCTCACACTTGCTGCCAAGCTTTCTCATTGCTTAAATAACCCTTCCTGCTGTTCTATCTTGAGCCGGGAGAGCTGTCATTGAGAATATCCTGCACCATAAGAACTGTGGTTTAGAAATGAGTAGCTAAAATAAGGCTGAATCAGCCTTTCCTTTGGCTTGTTTTGTGTAGGACAGTACTAACTGTACTTTAATTTAACTGGGCAAGCCAGTTAAGAACAAATTCTTATTTACAAATGCCTGCCTCTGCCAAACCCTGGTGACGCTGGGCCAATTGTGCACCACCCTATTGGACTCTCAATCACGGCTGGCTGTGATACAGCCTGGAATCAAACCAGGTTCTGTAGTTACGCCTCTAGCACTGAGATGCAATGCATTACACAGAACCCAAACCGGCGCGGCGCATGCAATCGTGCACAAATGTATTTTTTAGTTATTTTACCTGAATTGCACAAGGACCTCTACTCACCAATTAATCCACACATAAAACGGTCAACCGAATCGTTTCTAGTCATCTCTCCTCCTTCCAGGATTTTTCCTCTCTTGACTTTATATTGCGTTTGGCAACTTTCATAAATTAGGTGCATTACCGCCACTGACCTCGTTCGCTCACACCTGGGTAATAACAATGAGGAATTGCGCGTGAGTACCTGCTTCCAAAAACAATGAAGTGAAGGAAGCAGGATTGCAGTGCGATCTGTTAAAATAGAGCTGACTCTAATTAGCCCTTGACAACAGCAGACGTTTGGTTCACAGTAATTGAATAATATAGATTCTGAATTTAGTTGAAACGTCACAACACACGAGGAGAATGTAATTCGGCCTGTTAGACCGCTGCGCCACTCGGACCGAGTCCAATGAAGTTGACATTGATTTATAACTCCTCCTACATTAGATTATTCCACTACAATCCTTGAAACTAAAGTACAGAGATATTCAAAGTCGTGAGGGCCTCAGTACTCGTCGGTCTTTTTTTCATTGAGGCAACCTGTTTTGATATTGACACATCAGAGATTTAGCACAGATAGACTATCTTTTTAAATTCCTTGTTCTAAGTTTATCGGACATTGGTTGTGGAACAACACATCTTTGTTTCACATTACCAACACTGGGATTTGAGGCTCACTTGGCCCACTAGGGTAGGTGTACATGGAGCTGTGCTGTGGCCAAACAGTGGATCCTTTTAACTGGGGTAAGTGCCCAGGAAGATTTGCAGCAGTGCAAACCATTGGGTTGAATTGAGGTGGCATTTTAGTTATATCTGTGCGGTGTGCAACTGACCAGCCACTAAATATATTTAATCTTTCAACCAATCTAATAAGAAGTATGAGATTCACCTCAGGAACTGATACACAACATTGATTTGTAAACATTTGTCCTGGTGACAGTGAGAACAATGGGCATCACTGTCCTTCAGAGTTTCCAAAAATCTGTCCTGGGCCCCCCCCCCCCCCCCCCCCAGGTGCATATTTTGTTTTGCCTTAGCACAACAGAGCCGATACAAAATAACAAAGCTTGGTAATGAGTTGGTATTGAATCGGCTGTATAGTAGCTGGAAAACCCAAAATGGGGAAACTGTGCTATCTATATCCTTTACCTGCCTGCTATGTAATTAAGCCATGTCACTCATTAAATTAATCCATGATTCAGTTGTCAACGTGACATCCTGATCACTGAAGTCATGTGCTTCAGTGGAGGGCTCTGGATCTGTTCATCTAAGGGATGGCTTTGTTACTAATTTACTCATTTCTGATGGCTACCTAGAACGTCAACAGAAGGGTCAGAAAACTCAACGTGGGGTTTGGTTTAGTAAGAGCATCCTTGAGTGCAAAACAGTTTATGGTTGGATCCCTGTTTGCGTGCCAAACATGTCTATCAACTCAAAGTAACTTGCAATAAATGTATGGATAACTGGAAGCTTCAATTTAAGAGAGGAAATCAGTTTGACGAGGGAGATCCTCGTTCTGTAAGGCGGCCGATAGAGATAAGCGATATTTAGTCCTGATCTACGAGAGCAATGTCTAATTGCTTTGGGGGATTGCCCTGCTTCAGTTCTTTGGTCGTGTCTACACTTGACACTTGCATGCGTCGCTTCTCATAGAACCAAAGATCGCATTGAAAAGACTGGTCTAGATACAATTGTGTGGTCTGATTGTGTTCAGATCTGGCTGACCACTTCAGGAGTTGGTCGGATGCATTGTTTGCGGATTTCTCCTCATTCTGGACAGAATCAGGCTACCGAAAGCGCATACAGTGGGCGACGTCATCAGCACTCTCCCCCACAATTCTCCAGAAAACTTTAGTTTTGGGACCGAGAGGCACCTTTTCGTTACGTATTTGTCGGAATACATTCCTAGAGTATGAGGAAAGTTTTTGCTGGCCTTAATGCTATTCGCTAGCTATATTTAGAAAAACGTATTTTTGGGGGGCTAGAGTTATCTAACCCGTTTGCAATCCCTTTTTAGCGTTGCTTGCTGGCTACAGAGGTTAGGGAAAGGGGATACCTATCAGTGTCCAATTTGAATGTATTCAACTGAGTGTCTTTCGCATATAACAAACCTCTGAATACAGAGCGTTAGCTGGCTAGGTAGCTACATTATTACTACCTACTAGGTATTAAAAAATGTGTTCCAATCCTTGTTGAAATGAGAATGTTTAGTGTTCACATGTATGTTTGATTTACAACTGCAAAGACAATATTTTTAAATTAGATGTAAGATTATCACACTTAAGTAAAAAAAGCCTGGACTAAATGATTCAATAATATGGTTGAAGCAAGTGATTCTCGTTCGTATAATTTCTCACCTCTGGTAAGTTGCAGGTGCAACAAGGTAAAAAGCCATTCGACCAGTAAAAAAAAAAAAAAAAAAAAAATGTTTTAAAGGGAACTGAACTTCTGCTCCATTTTAAAGTGCAAGGGTGCCAATATATTTGACTTCATCTGTAAGTAACCATGTCTAAGCCCCCCCCAGCCCAGGGTTGGTAACTTAACATTGGGGCTGAAGTTCCAACATTTCTATGGTGTTAAAATGGATTCCTTCTCTTTATTTGATTCTTAGTTGGTTATTTTAGTTGTGATCATGACCTTCCATAGTTTGAGGGTCTCTTCCAAGACCACCACACTGCGTAGGTTTCCAGCACACCCATGACTGGTTATCCAATACTTCTGTGTGTGGCATTTCACTCTCTAATTCAGAATCTGCCACCTTTTGGAGCCAGGATGTATTATATTCATCTGACTGCCAGCCTCAGTCACACTGACCGTGAGTGGTTCTCCTCCACTGCTCATGCTGTGCTCCTCTATTCTCCCTGTCACACACTTCCTCTTTCTTCCAGTACCACAGAGAAAGCCGAGTTCCTCGACAGGGACCTCATCTTTGACCTCATCCCATCTCATTTAAGTTAATCTTGGGTAAGTCCTCTTCGGGTTCCACTCCTATGCAATTTGTGGATAATGCATTTTTTATGTAAACATTTTTGTTGTTGCTCTGACTGAATATTTTTGGATTGGGTAGTTTGTCTGACCTTTGGGGATATTGCTATGAGGTTTGTCATCTCCCTCAGTCTTCCTCTACCATACTAGAGGTCGACCGATTTTTATGATTTTTCATCGCCGATACCGATAATTGGAGGACCAAAAAAAGCCAATACCGATTAATCGGCCCAATTTTTCTTAAAAAAATATATATTTGTATTAACGACAATTACAACAATACTGAATGAACAATGAACCCTTTTATTTTAACGTAATATAATACATACATAAAATCTATTTAGTCTGAAATAAATAATGAAACATGTTCAATTTGGTTTAAATAATGCACAAACGCAGTGTTGAAGAAAGTAAAAGTGCAATATCTGCCATGTAAAAAGCTAACGTTTAAGTTCCTTGCTCAGAATATGAGAACATATGAAAGCTGGTGGTTCCTTTTAACATGAGTCTTCAATATTCCCAGGTAAGAAGTTTTAGGTCGTAGGAATTATAGGACTATTTTTCTCTACCAKTTGTATTTCATATACCTTTGACTRTTGGATGTTCTTATAGGCACTTTACTATTGCCAGCCTAATCTCGGGAGTTGATAGGCTTGAAGTCATAAACGGCGATGTGCTTCAAGCATTACGAAGAGCTGCTGGCAAACNNAGTAAAGTGCTGTTTGAATGAATGCTTACGTCCCTGCTGCTGACTGAGCGGTGGTAGGCAGACTGCTCTATCAAATCATTGACTTAATTATAATATAATAACACAGAAATACGAGCCTTAGGTCATTAATATBGTCAAATCCGGAAACTATCATTTTGAAAACAAAACGTTTATTCTTTCAGTGTAATACGGAACCGTTCCATATTTTATCTAACGGGTGGCATCCCTAAGTCTAAATATTGCTGTTACATTGCACAACCTTCAATGTTATGTCATAATTATGTACAATTCTGGCACATTAATTACGGTCTTTGTTAGGAAGAAATGGCCTTCACACAGTTCGCAACGAGCCAGGCAGCCCAAACTGCTGCATATACCCTGACTCTGCTTGCACAGAACGCAAGAGAAGTGACACAATTTCCCTWGTAAATATTGCCTGCTAACATGAATTTCTTTCAACTAAATATGCAGTTTAAAAAAAGATATACTTGTGTATTTATTTGAAGAAAGGCATTGATGTTTATGGTTAGGTACAYTGGTGCAACGATTGGGCTTTTTTCGCAAATGTGCTTTTGTTAAATCGTCAYCCGTTTTGGGAAGTAGGCTGTGAATCGATGATAAATTAACAGGCACCGCATTGATTATATTCAACGCAGGACAAGCTAGTTAAACTAGTAATATCATCAACCATGTGTAGTTAACTAGTGATTGTGAGGATTTGTTTTTTTAGAAGTTTAATGCTAGCTAGCAATCCTCGTGGATTGCAATGTAATCGGGCATAATCGCCATCCAAAAATGCTGATTACCGATTGTTATGAGAACTTGAAATCGGCCCTAATTAATCGTCCATGCCGATTTAATCGGTCGACCTCTATACCATAATTCACATAAGAATGCCTGGCCTCTAATCCGATAATTARAATGTGTGAAGTCTTTCTCCGCAAAAAAGATGTTACTCAGTCACTATCGATAGCAATCAATGATTAATATTATCTGGTGAGTTCTTACATGCCATACAATTTAATGCTTCAGTTCTATGCACCACTAGTGTTTCCTTTGCTGTGTAGCAACGCAACTGTTTGCTTTGGTTTGTGAAATTCTGTGGGAGTATCACCTTGTGTTCAGTGCACGACTGCTCTATATTTAGGAGTTGTACAGTGCATTCGGAAAGTATYCAGACCCCTTTACCACATGTTACCTTACAGCTGTCGTGTCTTTGGCATCATTAAAGTGAARACTGTTTATCAAATCAATATCAATTCTCTGTAATAATAATTACGTGATTACACTAATCATGGAAATGTAATTAACTAGGAAGTTGGGGCACCAAGGAAAATCTTCAGATTACAAAGTTATAATTTTCCTAATAACTCTTCAGATATTTAAAATCTGATCAATTAGTCGTCTAATTCATGAATTATTCTTTACCTCACGTTAGTCTCATTCCAAACATCGTAAATTGTTGGTTATCTRCACGAACCGAGCCTTTATTATGAATCATCCATACACCAATTGTCTTAATCATTTATTTACTAACTAAATAATCACAGAAATGCATAAACAAACAACACAGTAGATATGGATACAAGGAAATGATAGGGGAGGTTCCCTAGTGGGCTAAGCCGATATGACGGCTTGGTGGACAAAGGGAAGTGGGTGTGGACTGAAAAGGGCGGGAAAGACAAAAGGAGTCACTTCACAGTTGATAATTATATTAATTGAAATGCCAATCCTTTGCACATGAACGCTCACTCATTTGGGAATAATTACAATCAATATATATTTACGACCAGTGTGTCGTTATGATCTCTGTTGAAAGCATCAGTCCTTCTGTTGGAGAGTCAGTTCATCATCGTCTCTCTCTCTCTGCTTCCCTAAAGATCAAAGTCTTTCGTGGTTAGAATGGATGGAATGGATACAGTGTACCATTCAGATATGTTCTCATAGAATAGATGTTTCGGAGGTTGTCGGCATTCGCAATCCCAGGTTTACATCATTTCTAGCTGCAGACTAGTAATTAGTATCTAAAATTTGCTCTTATTCTGTAGGGATCGATAGTCTCAGTTTAACAATTTCCAGCCGTGYAGCCAATGCTCCACATGGTATGGTTAGGAATTCAATAACCTTTCGCAATCACAGCTCACGCTTTGGGTTTGCTTAGTCTTGGTACTCAAACCTGTGCCACCTCAGCTTACACAGAGGTATGCGTGGTCTGAAGAGGATTTCCTCAGGAGGGGTTTTTATTCGTAGCAATACAATTCTTTCACATTAAAGGTTTAACATTACATAATTTCACAAGAATTGGATGCRAACCCCATAATTGATAACTATCTCTCTGAATATCTACATTTATGTGTTTCCTGTCCTCTCTGAGGTCACCAAATGAAACACACTCGTCATACCCGTCCCTTAAGTGTCCANAAATGAAACACACTCGTCATACCCGTCCCTTAAGTGTCCACGGACCAATCCTACCTTCTCACAAGTGGGCATTTTGTATCAAATTCCCATTTGGGGATTTAGGAGTTCGCCATGTGAAATCCTTTGTTCTCTGTGTCTCTTTTTGCATTGCCAGGGGAGAGAGTCTCCTCCAGGAATGTACAACCTGAGACAACAGAACCTGGGTGTAGGAGAGAGAGGTGGATGCCACGATCTATACCCAGAAAGGGCCATATCATGACACAGCCTTGTTCTAAAATGTATTAAATAACACATTTTCCTCATCAATCTACACACAATACCCCATAATGACAAAGAGCAATTATTTTTGTTGACATTTTTGTATATTTATTTAAAATAAAAAATTACYTTATTTGCATRAGTATTCAGACACTTTGTATTGAGACTTSAAATTGAGCTCAGGTGCATCCGGTTTCSGTTGATCCTCCTTGATGTTTCTACAACTTGATTGGAGTCCACCTGAGGTAAATTCAATTGACTGRACATGATTTGGAAAGGCACACACCTGTCTATATAAAGTCACACAGTTGACAGTGCCTGTCATAGCAAAAGCCAAGCCATGAGGTCGAAGGTGTTGTCYGTAGAGCTCTGAGACAGGATTGTGTTGAGGCATTTAAGGCCCCCAAGAACACAGTGGCCTCCATCATTCTTAAATGGAAGAAGTTTGGAACCACCAAGACTCTTCCTAGTGCTGGCTGCCTGGCCAAACTGAGCAATTGGGGAGAAGGGCCTTGGTCAGGGAGGTGACCAAGAACCCGATGGTGACTCTGACAGTAGACTCGCCTCTGTTGAATTGGAGAACCTTCCAGAAGGACAACCATCTCTGCAACACTCCACAAATCAGGCCCTTATGGTAGACTCACAAGACGGAAGCCACTCCTCAGTCAAAGGCACATGACAGCCCGCTTTGTTTGCAAATGGCACCTAAATATTCTGACCATGAGAAACAAGATTCTCTGGTCTAATGAGCCAAGATTGAACGCTTTGGCCTGAATGCCAAGTGTCACGTCTGGAGAAGACCTGGCACCATCCCTACTGTGAAGCATGGTGGTGGCAGCATGATGCTGTTGGGATGTTTTTCAGCGGCAGGGACTGGGAGACTAGTCAGGATCGAGGCAAAGATGAATGGAGCAAAGACAGAGAGATCCTTGATGAAAACCTGCTCCAGAGCGTTCAGGACCTCAGACTGCTGCGACGGTTCACCTTCCAACGGGACACTGACCCTAAGCACACAGCCAAGACAACCCAGAAGTGGCTTTGGGACAAGTCTCAATGTCCTTGAGTGGCCCAGCCAGAGCCCGGATTTGAACCCGATCTAACATCTCTGGAGAGACCTGAAAATAGCTGTGCAGCAATGCTCCCCATCGCTGCCAAAGGTACGTTTTATAAAGTACTGAGTAAAGGGCCTGAATAGTTATGTGATATTTTTTTATAAACTTAAACTTATTTATTTGCTTAGTCATTATGGGGTATTGTGTGTAGATTGAGGGGGGGAAAATGTATTAAATACATTTTAGAATAAGGCTATATCGTAACAATGTGGAAAAGTCAAGATGTCTGGATACTTTCTGACTGCACTGTGTTGCAGAAATCCAACAAGGAAAGTATTTGCAGAACATTCTATGCTTGCTCAGACTTTGAACTGCGTTTTCAGTGAAAATAATAGCTGCACATGCTGCTCGTATACATTTAATCAGATTGACTACAAGTTTCCAGTGTGGTTTATGAGCTCTTGGCTTCTTGTTAATCTGACCCAATTTTGGAAGAAAACATGAGCCTGTGTTCATTCTCTTACTCGGTCAGCATGGGTAACATTCTGAGAAGAGCCATTTTCAGTACTCTGCATGTACATTAGAACTTAATCTCTCCAGGTAGTGTTTCTATCTCTAGATTTTGTCATTTTTGGGGGGATTAATCTAGCTGGAATGTTTGTCTAWGCAATGTAAGTTAACCAGTTCCACATGGTACATGTTCTCAAAGCCACGTCTAAGGGGGAGGGATGAAAGCACCCATAATGGGTTCTGAATGTGCTGCCATTTGGTATCCAGTTTACCTCTATGCTGTTCAGTCCACGGCCTACTTGCCCACAAATACTTGTTTCCAGCTCTGACTTGAGACGACTTGTGCCCTTTTCCATGAAGGGTTCAGCAGTGTTCGACCCAAAACCCTCTGTTAAACAGGACCTGCTGTCTTCTGTCAGCCATGCCCCCGCTGAGGATTTAATCTCCCCGAGATTTAAACAGACAAATTCCAGGTCTGCTAAGTGATCTGGATGAACTGAGCATACTGCCTAAACAAAGTTGGTGACCGGTGGAACGTAAACATCCTCTGACACAGGGATGATGTCCAAATGAAGGCCTGTAGCACATTTTTTTTTAACTAGGCAAGTCGATTTAAGAACAAATTCTTAAATCGACTTGGATAATGCTGGGCAAACTGTGCGCCGCCCTATGGGACTCTATCACGGCCGGATGTGATACAGCCTGGATTCGAACCACGGGCTGTAGTGACGCCACTGAGATGCAGTGCCTTAGACCACTGCACCACTCGGGAGCACATGGTCTGTTGCCTACAGGGCCTATGTGGAAGTTTGTTGCTCACTTATGTTCTTTCAAGTGTCAGGGGTCTTCCTTAATGCTTGTCATATACTTTGTTTTCCACAGCATTTAGGAAATCTCTTTATGGTCCTCTATAGAAAGGTTGCTTTCAAGATTTTTGTTACACAATATAAATTGAATAGAAAAGGAAGTCCGGCAAGGAATTTCATTTTATTCATTCCACCGCCTATTTTTGAGTATTGTTTTTCGACATTACTTTTTTAATTGTAATTTATAGGGTTCCAGAAATKCTAAAGATTGAGCATGTAATCTCTGAGTAGAGGCTACATGCAAAAAGACCCAGATACCTGAGTGTGTGTTTCTGCAGCCTGTCATGTTTACAGACTTAATTTTTTGTAGTATGAATTGTGTGTACTCTATAGGTGGCTGCTCTGCTTTCTGCTCTTATTCTTGTGATTTCAATATACACCCCTGATAACGGACACTATAATATCCCTAGATTCCATAAATGTATGGCATCTGTAGAAAAACATTTCATATTAGTATCTATTGAATCTGAGCCTTTGGCCCCTCCAGGGACTGAATTTGTATCAGTATGTTGAATCCAATGTGAYCTAGATTACTCAAGCTGCTGAAATGTCTTACTTACGCCGTCAGCTGGTTAGTGAATGGAGATTAGTGGTGGTTGACTCACTTGACCCCGCCTTACGAGCTGCTTGTTTTCCATCATCGTTCAGGGGTTATATTACTTGACCCCGGGGCCTCAATCACTGTTGTCGTGCTGCTTCCCCACACCACCCAACTTTTCCACTCTGAGATGGGTCCGAGATATTGACTTTTCAATTAGCAGGCCTTGCTGAAGTGAGCCTCTCATTTTCCTGTTTTGGCGTATTTGTGGGAAATGCCTCTCCTGCTAGCATACATTCCACAGCACCACCCCTCCTCTCCTTGCCAGCAGGAAGTTCAAGGATATTGAATGTCTAAACTGCAATACTCACCAAGGGTATTCTAAGGAAATTGCGATTGTAACATTTTAACATTAGCGAGGTTTCCATCCAATTGGGACACATTTCCATGTGAATTATTCTAGAATCCACATAAAGAAAATGTGTTTTTTTCCAGCCAGTGGTATGTTTACACCAAATGGACTTGTTGTGGATTAAAATCAGTGCGTGATGAAGTGCACACAATGTACCGTTAAGCTTATGTTTTCATGTACCGAATAAAAAAATCTGAAGTTCACTGTTTTCCCATTGCATTTTCAACTCTACCGATGTTTTGTTTTTGTCACAAACTGTTGTGTTAAATAGCATATGTATGTGTCTACTCTGGTCTTGGCATCTGCATTCTGGCCAGCAGCTTGCAGATACAGTGCAGGTTGGCTAGTCTACAGATTTGATATTTATGGATAAGAATATTTTTATTTGTCAAATGACAGTCAAGCATTGGTTATGTCACCAGAATAAGAGCCTCAATATTTATTGGAAAGCAGCATCAAACTCATCACCGTGCACTTTCACTGCCGTGTATTTATTACGGATCTCCGTTAGTTCCTGCCAAGGCAGCAGCTACTCTTGCTGGGGTCCAGCAACATTAAGGCAGTTGTAACATTTTTAAATGTTACAATACATTCACAACACATTAAGTGTGTCCCCTCAGGCTCCTACTCTACTACAACATATCTACAACACAAAATCCATGTTTATGTTTGTGTATAGTGCATGTGTCTGTTTGTGAAGCAACAGTCCCCRCTGTTCCATAAGGTGTATTTTTATCTGCCTTTTTTAAATATAATTTTACTGCTTACTTGATGTGGATTAGAGTTCCATGTAGTCATGGCTCTATGTAGTGCTGTGTGCCTCCCATAGTCTGTTCTGGACTTGGGGACTGTGAAGAGACCTCTGGTGGCATGTCTTGTGGGGTATGCATGGATGGTTGAGCTGTGCACCAGTAGTTCATACAGACAGCTCGGTGCATTCAACATGTCAATACCTCACAAATACAAGCGGTGATGAAGTCAGTCTCTCCTCCACTTCGAGCCAGGAGAGATTGTCATGCATATTATTGTTAGCTCTCTGTGTACATCCAAGGGCCAGCCGTGGTGCCCTGTTCTGAGCCAATTGCAATGTTCCTTAGTCCCTCTGTGGCAGTTGACCACATGACTGAACAGTAGTCAAGGTGCAACAACTAGGGCCTGTAGGACCTGCCCTGATGGTAGAGCAGTGCTTTATTATGGTGAGGTTAATTTATTTAATCTATCTTAATAAACTGCATGGTTTCCTGAGTCGTAGTGGGAGAACCAAACACCATATCAACACTTGACTCTAAATTTTTATTTATTTATTTTTATTTCACCTTTATTTAACCAGGTAGGCAAGTTGAGAACAAGTTCTCATTTACAATTGCGACCTGGCCAAGATAAAGCAAAGYAGTTCGACACATGCAACAACACAGAGTTACACATGGAGTAAAACAAACATACTGTCAATAATACAGTAGAAAAATAAGTCTATATACAATGTGAGGTGAGAAGGGAGGTGAAGGCAAAAAAAAAGGCCATGGTGGTGAAGTAAATACAATATAGCAAGTAAAACACTGGAATGGTTGATTTGCAGTGGAAGAATGTGCAAAGTAGAAAAATAATGGAGTGCAAAGGAGCAAAATAAATAAATACAGTAGGGGAAGAGGTAGTTGTTTGGGCTAAATTATAGATGGGCTATGTACAGGTGCAGTAATCTGTGAGCTGCTCTGACAGCTGGTGCTTAATGCTAGTGAGGGAGATAAGTGTTTCCAGTTTCAGAGATTTTTGCAGTTCGTTCCAGTCATTGGCAGCAGAGAACTGGAAGGAGGAAGAATTGGTTTTGGGGATGACCAGAGAGATATACCTGCTGGAGCGTGTGCTACAGGTGGGTGCTGCTATGGTCACCAGCGAGCTGAGATAAGGGGGGACTTTACCTAGCATGTACTTGTAGATGACCTGGAGCCAGTGRGTTTGGCGACGAGTATGAAGCGAGGGTATTGGAGGCTATTTTGTAAATTACATCTCCAAAGTCGAGGATTGGTAGGATGGTCAGTTTTACAAGGGTATGTTTGGCAGCATGAGTGAAGGATGCTTTGTTGCGGAATAGGAAGCCAATTCTAGATTTAACTTTGGATTGGAGATGCTTAATGTGAGTCTGGAAGGAGAGTTTACTGTCTAACCAGACACCTAGGTATTTGTAGTTGTCCACATATTCTAAGTCAGAGCCGTCCAGAGTAGTGATGTTGGACAGGCGGGCAGGTGCGGGCAGCGATCGGTTGAAGAGCATGCATTTAGTTTTACTTGTATTTAAGAGCAATTGGAGGCCACGGAAGGAGAGTTGTATGGCATTGAAGCTCGTCTGGAGGGTTGTTAACACAGTGTCCAAAGAAGGGCCAGAAGTATACAGAATGGTGTCGTCTGCATAGAGGTGGATCAGAGACTCAGCAGCAGCAAGAGCGACATCATTGATGTATACAGAGAAGAGAGTCAGTCCAATAATTGAACCCTGTGGCACCCCCATAGAGACTGCCAGAGGCCCAGACAACAGACCCTCCGATTTGACACACTGAACTTTATCAGAGAAGTAGTTGGTGAACCTGGCGAGGCAATCATTTGAGAAACCAAGGCTGTCGAGTCTGCCGATGAGGATGTGGTGATTGACAGAGTCGAAAGCCTTGGCCAGGTCAATGAATACGGCTGCACAGTATTGTTTCTTATCGATGGCGGTTAAGATATTGTTTAGGACCTTGAGCGTGGCTGAGGTGCACCCATGACCAGCTCTGAAACCAGATTGCATAGCGGAGAAGATATGGTGGGATTTGAAATGGTCGTTAATCTGTTTGTTGACTTGGCTTTCGAAGACCTTAGAAAGGCAGGGTAGGATAGATATAGGTCTGTAGCAGTTTGGGTCTAGAGTGTCTCCCCCTTTGAAGAGGGGGATGACCGCGGCAGCTTTCCAATCTTTGGGGATCTCAGACGACACGAAAGAGGGGTTGAACAGGCTAGTAATAGGGGTGGCAACAATTTCAGCAGATAGTTTTAGAAAGAAAGGGTCCAGATTATCTAGCTCGGCTGATTTGTAGGGGTCCAGATTTTGCAACTCTTTCAGAACATCAGCTGACTGGATTTGGGAGAAGGAGAAATGGGGAAGGCTTGGGCAAGTAGCTGTGGGGGGTGCAGTGCTGTTGACTGGGGTAGGGGTAGCCAGGTGGAAAGCATGGCCAGCCGTAGAAAAATGCTTATTGAAATTCTCAATTATAGGAAACACTTGTCACCACCGATAAATCCACTATCTTCAGTGCAGTGGGGAGCTGGGAGGAAATGTTCTTATTCTCCATGGACTTTACAGTGTCCCAGAACTTTTGAGTTTGTGTTGCAGGAAGCAAATTTCTGCTTGAAATAGCTAGCCTTGGTTTTTCTAACTGCCTGTGTATATTGGTTTCTAGCTTCCCTGAAAAGTTGCATATCACGGGGGCTGTTCGATGCTAATGCAGAACGCCATAGGATGTTTTTGTGTTGGTTAAGGGCAGTCAGGTCTGGAGAGAACCAWGGGCTATATCTGTTCCTGGTTCTAAATTTCYTGAATGGGGCATGCTTATTTAAGATGGTGAGGAAGGCATTTAAAAAAAAAACAGGCATCCTCTACTGACGGGATGAGATCAATATCCTTCCAGGATACCTCGGCCATGTCGATTAGAAAGGCCTGCTCGCTGTAGTGTTTCAGGGAGCGTTTGACCGCTGACCCATTACGGATGCAGGCAGTGATCGCTGAGATCTTGGTTGAAAACAGCAGAGGTATATTTGGAGGGCAAGTTGGTTAGGATGATATCTATCAGGGTGCCCGTGTTTACGGCTTTGGGGTGGTACCTGGTAGGTTCATTGATAATTTGTGTGAGATTGAGGGCATCAAGCTTAGATTGTAGGATGGCGGGGTGTTAAGCATGTTCCAGTTTAGGTCGCCTAGCAGCACGAGCTCTGAAGATAGATGGGGGGCAATCAGTTCACATATGGTGTCCAGAGGGTGGTCTATAGCAGGCGGCAACGGTGAGAGACTTGTTTTTAGAGGTGGATTTTTAAAAGAAGTTCAAATTGTTTGGGCACAGACCTGGATACTAAGGACAGAACTCTGCAGGCTATCTTTGCAGTAGATTGCAGTAAATTTACTTCGATATGATGGCTATTATATCAATATTTGCACATAAAGGTGTTTCCACTCCCAWTTCTGGCATAATTAATATAACATTTGTTTTTTTCCTTTTCCTAATTTTGTCATTTAACTGCAAGATGTAAATATTGTGCTTTTTATTGTTCCTGGATGCTGTTACCATAGTGATAACCAAAAGATACCTGTTATTCGGCCTTTATAAAATTACACCAAAACTTACGGTTTCCTTCAGCTGTCGTGATTTTCTTCTACGTACGATATGACTTCAATAAAACTGGATGGAATTATGGTTGTCTATCATATTTGTAGGTCCATTACCTATATAAATTCTCAGAATAAGGGTGTAGCTAGCCCATGTACAGTACATGACCTGCTCGTCGAACATCTCGTTCCAAAACCATGGGCATTTAATATGGAGTTTGTCCCCCCCTTTTCTGCTACAACAGCCTCCACTCTGCTGGGAAGGCTTTCCGCTAGTGTTGGAACTTTGCTGCGGGGACTTGCTTCCATTCAGCCACGAGCTTTAGTGAGGTTGGGTGACCTAGGCCTGGCTCGCAGTCGGCGTTCCAATTCCTCCCAAAGGTGTTCGATGGGATTGAGGTCAGGGCTTTGTGTGCAGGCCAGTCGAGTTCTTCCAAACCAATCTCGACAAACCATTTCTGAATGGACCTCGCTTTGTTAATGTGGACATTGTCATGCAGAAACAGGAGTGGGCACAGAATCATCTAGAATGCCCTTGTATACTGTATCGGGCCGAGACCGAATCTTGAAAAATGGCCCCAGACCAATATTCTTCCACCAAACTTCACAGTTGGCACTATTCATGTAGCTTTCTCCTGGCATCCGCCTAACCCAGATCCGTCCGGCAGACTGCCAGATGGTGAAGCGTGAATCATTTCTCCAGAGAACACATTTCATGAAGCTTCCGACGAACAGTTATTGTGCTKATGTTGTTCCCAGAGGCAGGTTGGAAATGAGTGTTGCAACTGAGGACAGACAGCGGTCCCCTTCTGTGAGCTTGTGTGGCTTACCACTTCATGGCTGAGCCTTTATTGCTCCTAGACATTTCCATTTCACCATAACAGCACTTAGTTGACCGGGGCAGCTCTAGCAGAGCAGACATTTGACCAACTGACTTGTTGGAAAGGTGGCATCCTATGACAGTGCCACGTTGAAAGTCACTGAGCACTTCAGTACGGGCCAATGTTTGTCTATGGAGATTGCATGGCTGTGTGCTCAATTTTATACACTTGTCAGCAACGGGTGTGGCTGAAGTAGCCAAAGCCACTCATTTGAAGGGGTGTCGACGTGTGTGTATACACTGAACAAAAATATAAATGCAACATGCATCAATTTAATGTTTTACTGAGTTGCAGTTCATATTAGGGAATCAGTCAATTTAATTAGGCCCTAATCTATGGATTTCACATGACTGGGAATACAGATATGCATCTGGTCGGATGCCTTTCAAAAAAGGTAGGGGCTTGCCTCAGAAAATCAGTTAGCATGTGGTGTGACCACCATTTTGCCCCATGCAGTGCGATGTTAAGTGTTGGTCCCATGTTTCATGAGCTGAAAGAAAAGATCCCAGAAATGTTCTATAAGCACAAGAAGCTTAATTCTCTCAAATGTTGTGCAGGAATTTGTTTACATCCCTGTTAGTGAGCATTTTCTCCTTTCCCAGATAATCCATTCACCTGACCAGGTGTGGCAAATCAAGAAGCTGATTTTAAACAGCATTGCACAGGTGCACCTTGTGCTGGGAACAATAAGGCCACTCTAAAATGTGCAGTTGTCACACAACACAATGCCACAGATTGTTTAGTGTTGCGTTTTTAGATTTTTGTTAAGCGTTTGTGCTGTACGAAGTCCACAGGTTTGTGGCCAAATCCGTTTGCAAAGTTACTTTTTAAAATGAATTTTTCCTTTCAATTGTGAGTTTTCAGACTTGATAGGGAGGCGGCTGGTGTTTAGCAGTGCAAAGTCACACCGTATAGCTTTGGTAATGAATGTCCCCAGAATCCCCAGTCTTCCTTCCAAGTTGTTGTCTGTCAAAGGAAGCAGTTCGACCTTGGCACCACTAGCTAATACAATCAGGAACGGGACCAGGGGAAGTGGATGTATAGGGAAGTGTGAACTCTGTACACGGTTCATTTTTTTTGAGTTGGGAATTTTAAAAATGGATCTAGATTTTGTTTTGACCATTGTTTTAATTTAAATTCAATATTAAATAATTTGGTCAATTGACCATGCAACAAGTGTTATTTTCAGGCATATGCGAGCTCAAGGAATGTGGATGTGTTAGAGTTTTTGCTCTTGAAAAACAATTTTTTGGTTGGCATTAGATAAGACCTGCTATTAATATGGCTGACTAAGTGTGGTGGTGGGTTAACCTCAATGACAGGTCGTCATTTATCTATCTCATGCAACCCCAGCCTGGCTGAGTGTCTGTCTCTGTCAGAGGATTGAGCCGAGGCAGACTAGTTTTAGAGGTGAGACCTGCTCTGTTACTTTCTCTCCCCTCACCCTACGGGATTACTGGATTACACCTTTAGGGTAGACTCATTAGCTCTGTGAGGAGAAGCTATGGGGCCTTTTCTACAGACTAAGGATGTGGCGTAATGCCAGTGGATCGCTTCATCAGAAAATACATGAAAGTTAGCAGGGTCAGGGTGAAAGAAGGGGGGAAATAAAAATACCGTCTAAATACTTAATACTGTTTAAAAAATATATATATATTCTGCCCAGCCACTGCTCTGGTATTAACCCTATGGATGCTTGCCAAGTAGGGCAGTGATTTACTTTTCCCTTGTGATGACAYAGTAGTTGCTGCTGTTGCTTTTGGCAATTTTTCCTGCATTTTTTTCTCTTGAATTTGACTCCCAGAAGTTTGAGTGGGTTGCACATAACTATATCCAGCTCCATAGTCCATCGACAGTCTTACATGTTGTTCTCGCCTCGGTTGTAACAGATAGCCGCCATCATTCTGTGCTGTAAAGGCGACCCCGAGATGTCTTCCAATGGAGACCTGCGAGACGTCGGGAGCTGCGAAAGCTTCTGGGAGGTAAGCTCGACAACTGCACCCTACACCCTCAGGGCTGCCAACCCTGTGGAGCTGACCAATCTAGTGTGGAAGTGGGACTACCACGGGACTGCCCCCTCGGGCAGCCTTCCATCGTTCGCATGGGCAACACGCATAATGAGTCCCTGCTGATTATACATTTCCATGTACCTAGCTACAAGAGGTTCCTCCCCTCATTAGCTCCTCTTTTKCCCCACCCCATCAAGTTATCACTTGCTCTGAGGGAAACTAGCAGCACTAGTCACCTGCTCTATGCATTAAAGGGTCCAGTGGTTGATTATGTAATATGTCTCTCAATTCAAGGGGCTTTATTGGCATGGGAAACATATGTTAACATTGCCAAAGCAAGTGAGGTAGATAATAAACAATAAAAATGAACAGTCAACATTTAACATACAGAAGTTTCAAAAGAATAAAGACATTACAAATGTCGTGTGTGTGTATATATATATATATATATATATATATATATATATATATATATATATATATATATATATATATATAGTGTTGTAACGATGTACAAATCTCTCTCCCTGGCCTGTGGCATTCCCATTTTAACCAGCAAACTAATCCGTCTGATTTTTGTGTGCTATGTTGACAGGTACAAACGTGTTAAAATTTCAGCTCATTTTGAATGGCTTCATAGATACGTATCCTCTGCAGCAGTCAACAAAATAAGCTGAGGCATTGACAGCTGTTTAAGTCTGACATTTACTGCAACCTAAGGCCACTCTTGATGACTGTCCAGATGTTCATGTGCTCTCTGTATTCAGAGGTCAACTGTGGGTTGTCAAATTTTCCCAGTCTTCTCTCTAACTGGTAAATTTGACTAAACCACAAGTCAACGGCCATATTTCCACAACTTTCTCCCTATTTAGCAGATCTTTCTTACACAAGTATATGTCCGTCTTTACTTAGCCGGGGCACTACAAGAGGACGGTGAAGCGTATCGACGATGGACACAAGCTGTGCAACGAGCTCGTCAGCTGCTTCACGGAGCGGGCCAAGATTGAGAAGGGATATTCCCAGCAGCTGAGTGACTGGGCCAAGAAGTGGAGGGGCGTGGTGGAGAAAGGTGAGTTGGCCTGGTAGTGGGGGGACTTTTTAGTTAAAACATTTTTTTAATGCGCAGCACAGAAAGTCCAATTCACTTATCAACCGAATGTCCCTGGTCAACCCTACAGCCTCTGGTCTGGCAGACTCACTAAACACACATGCTTCGTTTGTAAATTATGTCTAAATGTTTGAGTGAGCCCCTGACTTTCTGTAAATAAAAAAAACAAGATGGTTGTGCCATCTGGTTTGCTTAATATAAGGAATTTTATATTTTTACTTTTGATACTTAAGTATATTTTAAACCAAATACTTTTAGACTTTTACTCAAGTACAATTTTACTGGGTGACTTTTACTTGAGTCACCTTAATTTAAAATATCTTAAAATGTTTTGGTTACTACGTGATTTGTGTTATTTAATAGTTTTGATGTCCTAACTATTATTCTACAATGTAGAAAATAGTAAAAATAAAGAAAAAAACCTTGAATGTGTAGGTGTTCTAAAGCTTTTGACCGGTAGTGTAGTTTACTGGTTGGATAATGACTTGACTCTCATTGAATGACTTGGAGCCATGTGTTATTGGAGTGAAACGTGTCCGTTAACCCTGTGACTTCTCCCTACCTGAAGGGCCTCAGTATGGCACCCTGGAGAAGGCGTGGCATGCCTTCATGAATGCCGCTGATAGGCTGAGTGAGATCCACATGGAGCTGAAGGAGCACCTGGCTGTGGAGGACAGCGACAAGGTCCGTAACTGGCAGAAAGATGCCTTCCACAAGCAGATGATCGGAGGGTTCCGGGAGACAAAGGATGCAGAGGAAGGTTTCCGCAAGGCACAAAAACCCTGGGTTCGGAAACTGAAAGACGTGAGTGTTGCTCTACTTATTTTGCTTTTTTAAACCAGTTTAATCTTCGTACATAATCAACCCTGAATGACCAATAATAGATTAGTTGTACATATTGTGGTTAGATCTGTTTTTTTATTAGGATCCCCATCAGCTGTTGCGAAAGCAGAAGCTACTCTTCCTGGGGTCCACACCAAATATGACATAATACAGAACATTAATGTTGCTTGTCCCGTGTGGCTCAGTTGATAGAACCTGGATCTTGCAACGCCAGAGTTGTGGGTTCGATTCCCACAGGAGACCAGTATGAAAAATGTATGCACTGTAAGTCGCTCTGCATAAGAGCATCTGCTAAATGACTGAAAATGTAAAAAAAAAAAAAAAAAAAAAAGAATAATTAATTGACAAGAACATTCTCATCCATTTTAAAATGGCACACAGCTTACATACTTTTGTGTGTATACAGTGGGAAGAAGTATTTGATACACTGCCGATTTTGCAGGTTTTCCTACTTACAAAGCATGTAGAGGTCTGTAATTTTTATCATAGGTACACTTCAACTGTGAAAGACGGAATCTAAAACAAAAATCCAGAAAATCACATTGTATGATTTTTACGTAATTAATTTGCATTTTATTGCGTGACATAAGTATTTGTTACATCAGAAAAGCAGAACTTAATATTTGTTACAGAAACCTTTGTTTGCAATTACAGAGATCATACGTTTCCTGTAGTTCTTGACCAGGTTTGCACACACTGCAGCAGGGTTTTTGGCCCACTCCTCCATACAGACCTTCTCCAGATCCTTCAGGTTTCGGGGCTGTCCCTGGGCCATACGGACTTTCAGCTCCCTCCAAAGATTTTCTATTGGGTTCAGGTCTGGAGACTGGCTAGGCCACTCCAGGACCTTGAGATGCTTCTTACGGAGCCACTCCTTAGTTGCCCTGGCTGTGTGTTTCAGGTCGTTGTCATGCTGGAAGACCCAGCCACGACCCATCTTCAATGCTCTTACTGAGGGAAGGAGGTTGTTGGCCAAGATCTCGCGATACATGGCCCCATCCATCCTCCCCTCAATACGGTGCAGTCGTCCTGTCCCCTTTGCAGAAAAGCATCCCCAAAGAATGATGTTTCCACCTCCATGCTTCACTGTTGGGATGGTGTTCTTTGGGGTTGTACTCATCCTTCTTCTTCCTCCAAACACGGCGAGTGGAGTTCAGACCAAAAAGCTCTATTTTTGTCTCATCAGACCACATGACCTTATCCCATTCCTCCTCTGGATCATCCAGATGGTCATTGGCAAACTTCAGATGGGCCTGGACATGCGCTGGCTTGAGCAGGGGGACCTTGCGTGTGCTGCAGGATTTTAATCCATGACGGCGTAGTGTGTTACTAATGGTTTTCTTTGAGACTGTGGTCCCAGCTCTCTTCAGGTCATTGACCAGGTCCTGCCGTGTAGTTCTGGGCTGATCCCTCACCTTCCTCATGATCATTGATGCCCCACGAGGTGAGATCTTGCATGGAGCCCCAGACCGAGGGTGATTGACCGTCATCTTGAACTTCTTCCATTTTCTAATAATTGCACCAACAGTTGTTGCCTTCTCACCAAGCTGCTTGCCTATTGTCCTGTAGCCCATCCCAGCCTTGTGCAGGTCTACAATTTTATCCCTGATGTCCTTACACAGCTCTCTGGTCTTGGCCATTGTGGAGAGGTTGGAGTCTGTTTGATTGAGTGTGTGGACAGGTGCAGTTAATACAGGTAATGAGTGGAGAACAGGAGGGCTTCTTAAAGAAAAACTAACAGGTCTGTGAGAGCTGGAATTCTTACTGGTTGGTAGGTGATCAAATACTTATGTCATGCAATGAAATGCAAATTAATTACTTAAAAATCATACAATGTGATTTTCTGGATTTTTAGATTAGATTTTAGATTCCATCTCTCACAGTTGAAGTGTACCTATGATAAATATTACAGACCTCTACATGCTTTGTAAGTAGGAAACACTGCCGATTTTGCAGGTTATCAAATACTTGTTCTCCCCACTGTATATAGTGTATGTGGACACCCGTTCAAATTAGTAGATTTGGCTATTTCGTCCACACCCAGGTGTATAAAATCGAGGACACAGCCATGCAATCTCCATAGACAAACATTGGCAGTAGAATGGCCTTACTGAACAGCTCATTGACTTTCAACGTGGCACTGTCATAGGATGCCACCTTTCCAACAAGTCAGTTCGCAATTTCCTGCCCTGCCAGAGTTGCCCCGGTCAACTGTAAGTGCTGTTATTGTGAAGTGGAAATGGCTCAGCCGCGAGGAGGCAGGACACACAAGCTCACAGAACGGGACAGGCGAGTGCTGTAGCACGTAAAAATTCTGTCCTCGGTTGCAACACTCACTACCGTGTTCCAAACTGCCTCTGGAAGCAACGTCAGCACAGTAACTGTTCGTCGGGAGCTTCATGAAATGGGTTTCCATGGCCGAGCAGCTTGTGATCACCATGCGCAATGCACAGTGACGGCTGGAGTTGTGTAAAACTCACCGCCATTGGACTCTGGAGCAGTGGAAACATGTTCTCTGGAGTGATGAATCACGCTTCACCATCTGGCAGTCTGACAGACGAATCTGAGTTTGACGGATGCCAGGAGCGAGCTACCTGCCCCAATGCATAGTTTAATGGAGGAGGTATAATGGTCTGGGGCTGTTTTTCATGGTTTGGGCTAGGCCCCTTAGTTCCAGTGAAGGGAAATCTTAACGCTACAGCATACAATGACATTCTAGACGATTCTGTACTTTGTGGCAACAGTTTTGGGAAGGCCCTTTCCTGTTTCAGCATGCCAATGCCCCTAAGCACAAAGCGGGGTCCATACAGAAATGGTGTGTCGAGATTGGTGTGGAAGAACTTAACTGGCCTGCACAGAGCCCTGACCTCAACTCCATTGAACACCTTTGGGATGAATTGGAACTGACTTGCTGCACCCTCGACAACTACTGTGATTATTATTATTTGACCGTACTGGTCATTTATGAACATCTTGGACATGTTCTGTTATAATCTCCACCCGGCACAGCCAGAAGAGGACTGGCCAACCCTCATAGCCTGGTTCCTCTAGGTTTTGGCCTTTCTAGGGAGTTTTTCCAAGCCACCGTGCTTCTACACCTGCATTGCTTTCTGTTTGGGGTTTTAGGCTGGTTTTCTGTACAGCGCTTTGAGATATCAGCTGATGTACGAAGGGCTATATAAATAAATTTGATTTGAACGCCGACTGCGAGCCAGGCCTAGTCGCCCAACATAAGTGCCTGACCTCACTAATGCTCTTGTGGCTGAATGGAAGCAAGTCCCCGCAGCAATGTTCCAACATCTAGTATAAAGCCTTCCCAGCAGAGTGGAGGCTGTTATAGCAGCAAATGGGGGACCAACTCCATATTTAATGCCCATGATTTTGGAATGAGATGTTTGTCGAGCAGGTGTCCATATACTTTTGGTCATGTAGTGTATCAAAACATTCACATGAAATATCTAGGTCAAATAGGGGAGAGGCGTTGTGCCGTAAGGTGTTGCTTTATCTGTTTTCCGAAACCAGGATTGCTGTTGATTTACGCGATGGGAGTTCCATGCAATAATGGCTCTATATAATACTGTACGCCTTGAATTTGTCTCAGAGCTGTGTGTTAGTTGAATATGCAAACATTTAAGAATTTTCAACACTGACTGCGTCCCTTCTTTCTATAAACAGCCTCGCCTCAACTCTTAGCCAAGAGAGACTATTTATATTATCCCTCTGATTACAATGAAGAGCAAGATGTGCCTCTGTTCTGGGCCAGCTGCAGCTTAACTAGGTCTTTCTTTGCAGCACATGACCACGACCGGACAATAATCAGCATAAGACAAAACTAGAGCCTGCAGGACTTGCTTTTTGGAGTGTGGTGTGAAAAGCATTTTATTTATTATTGACAGAACTTGCCCCATCTTTACAACCATTGAATCTATGTTTTGACAATGACCGTTTGCAATCTAAGGTAACACCCAAGTAATTTGTTCTCATCGATTTGTTCAACAGCCACACTATTAATTACCAGATTCAGCTGAGGTCTAGATCCTAGGGAATGACTTGTACCAAATACAATAGATGTGTGGTTGGTGATGTAAACAGAGGAATTCCCCTGTCCAAGGTGGAGTCGTCTAAGAAGAGTTACCAGCAGGCCCGTAAAGAGGAGAAGACTGCTTTGACTCGCGAGACCCATGCCAAGGCTGACCCCACCAAGTCACAGGAAGAGGTCCGCAAATTTACAGACCGTGTTGAGAAATGCAACCAGGAAGCAGAGAAGGTACTGAAACTCCACATATGTGAACAATAAGTGTTCATCTAGGTAGTCATCAGGTTCCATAACATTTATTTTAGTCAAGAGGCTTGAGGTCATTTCGTTTTTTTTTCTTCTTTTCTTACATGCTGTACTTTAGCTGGAATCCTGATCCTTTATTTGAACCTACTGTTAACCCATGAAAACAAGTAACAAGCCAACCTCTTGAGGATTCAATATGTTTTTTCTACCAGCCTTATAGGTTCAGCTAATGGGACCGTCCAGTCTAAATAGCGGATGTGTCGGTGGAATTAGTGCAGTTACAAAGCTTTGTTTTAGTTGGTGTGCTGTCTAGAGGCAGCCTGTCATCAAGTGTGAAATTGTGGGTGGGGAAGCACATACCGACGCGCCTTTTAAAAAAAAAACATAACTGTTTGGCGTGATGAGGCTTGTCAGGTGGCAGCCTTGCAGTGACAAGCAGAAAGACCGAGAGCTCTTGTTTTTTTTGACTGGCTGGATCTGTGGAGGCTGTTAGTCTTCCACCATGTCTAAACTATAATGAGCTGTAGGATGTGCACTGTAAGGTCCCATTGAAGTCGAGTTAGTAATCAAAAGCTGTCCTATAAACAGAGCTCCACCTAATTTAAAATGTTGGGATAGTTTGTAATTTATACATTAAGTCCTGAGAAACTGGATTTGTCGGTTTACTTGCCCACAGCTAATCTCTTGAGACTACACCCCGTAACGGCTCTCTGTTTGCTCAGGGACGGCAGGCTCCTTCTCTGATAACCAACATGCCGAACATCATTAGCCACACCAAAGCCAAGTGCTTCCTGGCATCTGACAGGAAGTCTTTCAAATTTTATAAATATTTCAAATGGTATAACAGGACAAAGTACATAAACGTATATGGCTAATGCGCTTTTACCAATTACTCCCATTTTTTTTTTTTGTGCACGTAAAGATGGCGATGCTGTGATCTGTGTCTGAAGCTAGATGTATAGTGGGTTGTGTGTCTGGTTTTTAACTCCAGGCAAAGGAGCGCTATGAGAAGGCTTTGGAGGAGCTGAACCGCTGTAACCCACGCTACATGGAGGACATGGAGCAGGTGTTTGAGATCACCCAGGAGGCCGAGAAGAACAGACTGTGCTTCTTCAAGGAGGTCCTGCTGGACATTCACAAACATTTGGACCTCTCCAGCAAGGATGGGTATGACAATCACTCCTTCTGCTGACTAGTACCTCTACCCTTGTAAGTCAACTGTGAAATATCTTGAGTGAGGTCATCTTTTTGGTTTCCGGACACATCTATTTATAGTTAACAAACGTATCTTGGTTCATAAATATATTTCTTCAAAAATCAATCTTCCTCGTCTTGAGTTGGGCACTGGACATTCTTTGCCGCTTACAGGTAGGACGTTGAGACATTAGTCATGTTTAACAGTTGCATAAATTGCACAAGATTGAACAGTTAACTTTGGGCATCTAATAGTGCAACTAATTCGTAGAATTAGCCTACGTTTCTGTTCAACAGTATGTGTACACAAGGAGGGAATGTTCAACCGCTGGTGTTGTCCATTAACTACCAGTCTTTCATAACAGGACCTTACTCTATTTAGACAAGGGCCAGGTCACCATGGAACTGTTGATGGTTGGTCTGGTCTTCCGGCTGAGCAAATATTCAGTGAAATTTTGTCTTATCGCTTGTTATTACCAGAGATTGAGACGAACCTAGTAAAGTAAAAGTTGAGCTATGGGTTTGACTGGATGAAGTCCACCAATCCCACAACAAAAACACCCTCCGTCACACATTCCAACAAAATGTTACTGTGATTTCAGTTTTATTTGTGGAGCTCAGCATATCCTCCCCCCTTTTTTATTATTTTTATTTTTATTTTTTATAAATGTTCCTATAATGAAATGTTTTTGGGAACGTGTGCCCTCATTTTTCCACATACCCCTGTTATCCTGTGTATTCATACCCAAGATGTTCACATTAGATAATTGCGCTTTGCATCCGCACACGTGTTGAACCATCTTGCTCATTGACCACAGTATTGTGTTAAGTGCGGATAATGTGACTCCGGTGATTTAACAGAGGAATTTGTCCCTTAGATTCAAGGTCCTGTACCGTGACCTGGGCCAGACCATCACTGCAGCCAATGACAGCGAAGATCTGAGGTGGTGGAGAAACACCCATGGGCCTGGCATGAGCATGAACTGGCCACAGTTTGAGGTGAAGGACATTGTCTGTCTAACCTTTTTATGTAAACAAATTGTCTATTGACTTTGAGCAAACATGAGTTACAATGCAAATTGCATACTGTAAGCTTATAATAATAAATATGTTGCCTACATTTACTGATTATCAAATAGTATATATGAAACCCAAATGATCTGGTAAAGAAATGTTGTAAAAGGTGTTCACTGTTCATATAAATAAGAAATCTTCCCCATAGAGCCATATTGAGCTTTTGCTTAAACTGTTGGTAAATTCCAAATTGGGATGACACTGAATGGGCCCTTGTGTGACATGTGGACCTGAGTTGGTTCTGCAATGCTGTAGTGCGTTCTCAGAGCTGAAGCCTGCGCTGACCACCCCACACACTGCCCAAGGTTCCTAAGAACTGTCCATTTTTAAAACGGCTCCTCAGTCACCACCTTAACTCTACTGCATATGCAGGAGGCAATTTTTCTATTTTGTGGAAAATTCCAGCTACTGTGAACAAAAAAAATCCTCTACTTCATAATGATCAATTTAAAGCTGGCGATAGCTGGCTGGCACGCAGGAGCATGTTGATCTGGAAACCGGCATTGGTTTACAGTTCCAGGCAAAGCCACTGTGACGCTTGTGGAGAATGAGGCAGCTCTCCTCTGTCGCCTTAGGAATCTTTTGGCATTCCCACTGGTTTTCCCCAGACACAGGGGCCCCTTTGTCCTGGCTGGGGAGCAGCATAGCTCTCTGTAGTGGATCCAGCACTAGGCACAAGGCTTCAAAAGCCCTCTGGTTATTTAGTATCATCCCAAAGATGATGCATCAACATGTGACTGGTGAAACTGTATCCTCAGTTAACTGTTTTTGTATTATTTTTTTTTCTCCGCTTTTCATTTGTATGGTGATTTGGTTTAGATTACAGGTCTGTGAGGTGGCTGTTCTTTTGTGGTGTTTGGGTGTGGTTTTGACGGTATTGATTAAAAAAACACACTAAGCCAGATGAGTACAATAGATATTTCACTCGGTGGTGTTCAATATAAACTATACTGTTTAGAAGAAGCCTCTGTATGTGTGAGTAAACGGTATGTTACCAGCTGGTGATAGTTAGAAAACATCAAATAGTTCCATGCTTTTTGAAGTCTCATATAAATGTTTGTCCAGGAATGGTCCCCTGAGTCAAACCGCTCCATCTCCAACCAGAAGGCGAGGAACAGCCGGGCGGAGGACGTGGTCACCCTGACCAACATTGTCCCTTCAAGCGAGGAGGCACCCCAGACCCCTCAGGAGACCACCAGGTAACTGTGCGCTCTGTGACCTGCACATGACCTATCCGCCCTGCACTATCACTGTAGCTTCTGTACCAAATGAGTTGTTCAAATGTAGAGCTAGAGATGACTCTTTGTCCGACTGCACCACTATTCATGAATTGTCTTCTCAGCTTTAGGACAGGTACTTAACAATGTTAGTGTGACATTCCTCTTCTATAATACAATAGCTGCCTTGTGCATGGAGCAGGAAAGACTAATAATAGTAGTGGAGTACAGTGTCTTGTTATTCTGACTCACTGTTCCCACGGGACAATGGCTGTTTGAGGAGTACTTTATTTTTTATTTGTAATAAAGAATTAACACTGGTACTTGAGGCCAAGTGTTTTTTTTTTTTTCAATAACATAACAAACAAAAGGATGACATAATTATTCTTATGTTAACTTCCTGTTGGTTTGCGCCAACGACGTATACCTCTGAGGTGTTTAAACTCCAATTATTCCAGCTTTTTGAAAAACTGTGTTTGGCTTCTGCTACTATATTCGTCTTGTGTTCTTAACTCCATGGGGGACCACGGTTACTAACTTCCTGTATCCTCAGAGAGCTGCGGCCTCTAATTAGTGTTTGTACTAGTGCTGAGTCAGAGGCCTTGTGTCTGTGCCTGTTTTCATGCGTTTTGAATTTAACCTCCGTGTTCTGTTAAACATACATACACCAGTCACAGTAGATGTTCATACAGTGTCGCTCTAACTTGGCGTGTGAGCACGGAGATCAAATGAAGGTACATTGATTTAATGTGTCACCTTTCATAGAACTTGTTGGGGGGGGGGAAAACCTGTGGTCGCTACCACCCTCTGTTGGTTGAAGTTATTGCTACAGTGATGTAACGCGGGGCCATGTATTCTCATTATAAGACATTTTGTTTGATTTCTGGTTGAAGTCTCCATGTATGGAATCTAAAATGACACTTTAATTGTTTTCTTCATACAGTCCTTGTAGGACTACACAAAGTAATAGATTTGTTTAGCTTTTTTTGCCAAGGTATACTAACCCTCTGCCCTTTTTTTCCCCTTTCCTGTCAACAGAGGGGTGAAAGACTACTCATCAGACTGGTCTGACGAAGACATCCCCAGAAAGGTCATCGCTGCTAATGGGTTAGAGAAGGAAGAGGAGAAGGTAGAAGGTGTACGAGTTAGAGCGTTGTATGATTACACTGGGCAGGAGGCGGATGAGCTGAGCTTTAAAGCAGGTATTAATCCCTACTAATGCTTATTAATGTCACTGGACATCAACACAGACACACACACACACACACACACACACACACGAGGACCAATGTCTGCATGGCAGCCACAGCTCACTTTGTCTTGTTAAACTAGTGGCGTGGATATTAATTCACCATTTGTGGGAAGAAAAAATTATAATAATTTGTTAATTTGGTCAACATGGTGAAAATTTAAGGACAAACAACAGTGGGAGAATTAATACAAGTGTGATTTACACAACATGAGCATCAGATTTGAAGACACTGCAGCAATATAATTTGTATCCTACCACTTACCTTTAAAAAAATATATATATGTATTGTATAGGATCAGCCTTGGTTCCCGTTGGTCTGATTTATTTCCTGATATATCCTTGATATCATTTTCATAGGATATCCTGTTTGAAACATTATTGTATTTACAGCTTTGGTTGAAGATACTCATCCTAATTCTGGATGTTTAACATTCAAAATGGATGTGTACATAATAAGAATGCAATAAATGGTGTGTCAAGCTAAATGATTATCCTTTTTACACTCCTACACCTCAACACTGCAGGTAAGTGTTGCAATTGATAGTCATGACGATTATGGTTTTTGAAATGTGTATGAATTACCTTGAACTGAACCACGTCATTGGTCGAGACTTCACAAAATGCACTTCTTTATCCTAGAATGATTCCTGCCAGCCAAAAGGCACAGGGTAACGTTGTCCGTTATTTTGATTAGCAGCTAATTCCCATGATCACGACGACCCCAGGGGGACCCCCTTGTTATGCTAGTGAAAATAAAGCTGTCGTTAAGGCAGTGCTTGGCCCCTCTGATTGGTGGGGTCACACTCCAAAGTCTCCCTCCCAGTGGAGCTTAACCAGTCTGAGCCCCCGTTAGAGCCCAGTCTAACTGCGAGCTAATGTCCTTGTCTGGGGCGATCTCCTAGATTAGTAGATGTCTACACAGAGGGCGGTCGTGTACCCTTGGATTTGGAGAGGATAATAGGAGTTGAAGTGCCCATGTAGAGATATCTTAGTAGACCTTACTTTAACTCTGATCTGTACTGTGGCCTTGCTTTTGGTCTACTTTGGTTCCAGTCTTGATGGATCACAAAAATCCAAATGATTTGAAACAGGGCAGGGGTTAACAATCCTTTGGAGAAGGAATAAGCCCTTACACAATAAGCTGTTGCTTTCTTGAAGAGCACCTCAGACTAAACTAAGAGATGATATAGTCAATAATTAAGTAATTTCATTTGGATATGGCGAGAACATGATGTACACAGGTAATTATGTTGCCGCCTTGTGGTGGTCCCTGTAACAGATTCAGAAGTACATTACATGAATATGGATGCATGAAATGCACTGAAGATGTTTCACACTCCCAACAGGTGGTGTCAGTGGAATATTCTAGAAATGCATGGGACTGGAAGAAACAGTGTGAGTTATTATTAAGCATGTTCCCCTGTGCTTCCTGCTCTCTCATCACTCAGGTGAAGAGCTAATGAAGATGGGTGAGGAGGACGACCAGGGCTGGTGCAAAGGGCAGCTGGCCAACGGAGATGTGGGCCTTTACCCTGCTAACTACGTCCAGGTCGTCACATCCTGATGACCCACCCCCTTCCTGGGCAAAAAAATGCAGCCAATGGTACCACAGAGTACAGACATCATGAGAATTACCGACAGCAACACCAGCGCAGACAGTCCCCCAGAAGACTGCTTGTTGTATTTGTCGAGACAGCTGTTGCTCTTAATTTCAAGAATAATGAAACGGGGAATACAGTCCAAATTTTWAAACTGTTTCCGTAACTACTAGAGGATTAATACCAAGAATGGAGGTCATTATCCCATGGACTTTATCCTCTGTTTGTGAGAGACATAACCAGTACAGTGCCTTTTGAAAAGGATACCAGGGAAGGATGTCATCCTCTGCCATGTGACTGGCAGCACTCGGCAGTGGTTTAGGCTGGGTGACGATATGAGCGACCCCTGGAGGACAGGATGGTACACAGCAAGTTAACCGATCACGAGAGGGTGCCTCTGCAAGGATGCAGAAACGATCTCACACTTCAGTTGTGCGTCAACTTTTGACATTTCAATAGCTTTCACTCAAAGCACAATTCACAATTCAAGTATTTATTAAGATGAGATGGTATGCACAGTTTTTCACCTGTTACTTGCGGTTTCTTTACAATATGTTGTGTACTTCACATGTTCATTTTCCATAACTTTTAGTATGTAAAAGTACGTAGATACACATAATATTGATAAGGGTATGTTTGGGATAGTTAGTAGATTAAGGTTACAATGCATTCAAACCCACATTGGTTCGATGTGCTTGCTTTTTTTTCAGTCAAATAGCCATACTTGTTAGATGAGGGTATGAGAGTAATTCCATATCGCAAATTTTTACCTACAGTCACTTTTATTAGCATTATAATTTATTTTTCTTGTTTAAATCATTTTAATTATCATTTTTTGCATATGAACTAAACCAACTAAACCAGGGAGAGTAAGACTTGTATAAGTTGATTTAAACCTGTGGGAAGAAGTGAGATGCAGATGTGTACAGCTATGAGACTGTTTTGAGGGCGATGTGAACATGTCTGTCTCCACTGCTCTGCGCTCACTGTGAACATGGTTTTACATGAAACTACTAACAAGCAACAAGCTAATCTATGTACAATTCAGAAATAAACCGTTTAAATCATATCCCAATCCACCAGCTGACTTATTTTCACTTTTTAATCAAGTAGTATTGTCRAATGGATTCTTATGCTTGGAAATGAGTTGTGAACCACAACCATCTGTCTGGAGTTTAATAGAAAAAGTGAGATGAAGTAAATATCACATTTTCTCATTACACATCTTACTGAAGGATACTTTTTAAGACTAATGTCTAGACATTCATTGGTGAACCATGCCCTGTGAGAAACAGAATGGTGATTTACTATAAACCAGTGAACAAACAAGCCATTAAAATTACTGTGTCACATGGGCATAAAAATATTGGAACTTCCTGGATATTAGTCTGCACATTTGTAGTAGGTAGTAAATCTACATTTGTGCTGATAACATGACCTTGAACCCCTTGCATTCCCTGGAGTAGTGTACAGAACCATTTATATAGAATACATTTCCTTCAATGTAGTGACTGAGTTGCTTTGCAATAGCATTGGACTTGTGTGTTCGTTTGAACCAAAACATAATGAAAACAAAGACGGTGTTTACAGTAATGATGGTTATTGTTTCTAAACGAATTCTGAAATCATTTTATTTCTAAGGGATGTATGTATTGAAGTTGATGTTTGAATGTTAAAGTTTAAAAACTTGAATATAAATGCAAAAAATAGTGTGAAAAGCATCAACTGTAAACCATCGTTTTCATACATACACTGAGTATACATAACGGTAACACCTGTTCTTTCCATGATATAGACGGACCAGGTGAATCCAGGTGAAAGATATGATCACTTATTGATGTTAAATCCACTCAGTGTAGATGAAGGGGAAAAGACGGGTTAAAGAAGGATTTTTAATGCTTGAGACAATTGAGACCTGGATTGTTTATGTGCCATTGAGGGTGAATGGGCAAGACAAAAACTGTTGATTTTGAACAAGGTATGGTAGTAGGTGCCAGGCTCACCGGTTTGCGTCAAACCCAACAGCATTGCAGTTCTTTTCACGCTCAACAGTTTCCCGTGTGTATCAAGAATGGTCCACCACCCAAAGGACATCCAGCCAACTTGACACAATTGTGGGAAGCATTGGAGTCAACATAGGCCAGCTTCCCTGTGGACCGCTTTCGACCCCTTGTGGAGTCCATATCTCGACGAATTGAGGCTCTTCTGAGGGCAAAGGAAGGTTTTCCTAATGTTTGATGTACATGGCAATTTAGAGGAAGGATTGTTTTGGGGGGGTGCATGTCTGCAGACTATTTTGGCTGCACATGTCTGAGATGAGTGTTATTGATTTATAAAGTGTCAGGCAATTCAAAATGATTTATCTAAATCATCTGTCAGGATATATTTATGGTTTTTCTATGTTTATTCCACAACCAAAACATTCATTGATATTTTCAAAGACTATTTTATTTGGTGAAATAACTATTTATATTAAATGAACTCTGGATTATGGCTTTGACAAATGTGTGATAACCACAGAGACCTGGGTCAAGTACATTTATTTGAGGTGCACCTAATTTAGCTTGGAGTTTGCAATTTTGGTACTATTCCATTGGATCTATTCTTCAGGTCAAAAATTTGTCAGACAAAGACAAATATTTTAAAGTATTTGACCCAGGTTTGGCTAAATAATAAAATTAAATAATAATTTGCTATCACCTGTCTTGGAAGGCTACAGTAACCTGCACCTTACCAGATGTTTTAACTGCTGAGTGGTTATCTACCTAGATTCCAAGGAACCATCACAATCTCTCACGTTTAAACATTTTTATAATCTCAGTATCACGTGATCCATATCTCAAACAAATTAGTTGATTAAGCTTAAATAGGTAACACATTCCTACTTTGCGGTATCTGTGTATAACAGCAGAAGAGATCGTGCTCATCACTTCACCTGCAGTTTTTCCTACTTCAGTGCTGAACTGCTCAAAGCTAGCACAACTAYCAGTAAGAGTGTCCATGATTGAGTCTTTGAATCAAGAGATGGAGATAAAACTGTCCAGTTTGAGTGTTTGTTGCACCTCGTTCCAGTTGCTAGCTGCAGCGAACTGAAATGAGGAGCGACCCAGGGATGTGTGTGCTTTGGGGAACTTTAACAGAATGTGACTGGCAGAATGGGTGTTGTATGTAGAGGATGAGGGCTGCAGTAGATATCTCAGATGGGGGGGTGAGGCCTAAGAGGGTTTTATAAATAAGCATCAACCAGTGGGTCTTGCGACGGGTATACAGAGATTACCAGTTTACAGTGGAGTATAGAGTATGTGTCCTATAAGGAGCATTGGTGGCAAATCTGATGGCCGAATGGTAAAGAACATGTACCCGCTTGAGAGCACCCTTACCTGCCGATCTATAAATCATGTCTCCGTAATCTAGCATGGGTAGGATGGTCATCTRAATCAGGGTTAGTTTGGCAGCTGGGGTGAAAGGGGAGCGATTACGATAGAGGAAACCAAGTCTAGATTTAACTTTAGCCTGCAGCTTTGATATGTTCTGAGAGAAGGGTAGTGTACCGTCTAGCCATACTCCCAAGTACTTGTATGAGGTGACTACCTCAAGCTCTAAACCCTCAGAGGTAGTAATCACACCTGTCGGGAGAGGGGCATTCTTCTTACCACACCACATGACCTTTRTTTTGGAGGTGTTCAGAACAAGGTTAAGGGTAGAGAAAGCTTGTTGGACACTAAGAAAGCTTTGTTGAGCATTTAACTCACAATCCGGGGAGGGGCCAGCTGAGGATAAGACTGTATCATCTGCATATAAATGGATGAGAGAGCTTCCTACTGCCTGAGCTATGTTGCTAATGTAAATTAAGAAGAGCGTGGGGCCTAGGATCGAGCCTTGGGGTACTCCCTTGGTGACAGGCAGTGGCTGAGACAGCAGATGTTCTGACTTTATACACTGCACTCTTTGAGCGAGGTAGTTAGCAAACCAGGCCAAAGACCCCTCAGAGACMCCAATACTCCTTAGCCGGCCCACAAGAATGGTCTACTGTATCAAAAACTTTGGCAAAGTCAATAAAAATAGCAGCACAACATTGTTTAGAATCAAGGGCAATGGTGACATCCTTGAGGACCTTTAAGGTTGCAGTCCATAACCTGAGCAGAAACCAGATCGCATACCAGAGACAATACTTTTTTATTCATTATTATTTTACCCCTTTTTGTTCCCAATTTCATGGTATCCAATTGGTAATTAAAGTCTTGTCCCATCGCTGTAACTCCCGTACAGACTCGAGAGAGGCGAAGGTCGAGAGCCATGCGTTCTCCGAAACACAACCCAGCCAATCTGCACTGCTTCTTGACACAACGCCCGCTTAACCCGGAAGCCAGCCGCACCAATGTGTCGGAGAAAACACAGTACACCTGGCAACCATTTCAGCGTGGATTGCGCCCGGCCCACCACAGGAGTCGCTAGTGTGCGATGAGACAAGAACACCTCTGCCGGCCAAACCCTCCCCTAACCCGGACGATGCTGGGCCAGTTGTGCACCACCCCATGGCTCTCTTGGTCGCGGCCGGTTGCGACAGAGCCTGGACTCAAACCAGGATCTCTAGTGGCACAGCTAGCACTGCGATGCAGTGCCTTAGACACTCAAGAGGCCCTGCCAGAGAGAATACTATAGACATCAAGAAAGCCAGTCAGTTGATTACTGACAAGTTTTCCCAACACTTTTGATAAACAGGGCAAAATAGAAATAGACCTATAACAGCTAGGATCAGCTTGATCTCCCCTTTTTAAATAAAGGACGAACCGTGGCTGCCTTCCAAGCAATGGGAACCACCCCAGAAAGGAGAGAAAGGTTAAAAASGTTGGAGATAGGCTTGGCGATGATAGGGGCAGCAGCCTTAAAGAAGAAAGGGTCTAAACCATCTGACCCAGATGTTTTTTTKGGGTCAAGTTTCAGGAGCTCCTTTAGCACCTTGGACTCAGTGACTGCCTGTGTAACAGTATAGCTTCTGTCCCTCTCCTCGCCCCTACCTGGGCTCGAACCAGGGACCCTCTGCACACATCTACAACTGCCTCCCACGAAGCATCGTTACCCATTGCTCCACAAAAGCCGGGGCCCTTGCAGAGCAAGGGGAACAACTACTTCAAGGTCTCAGAGCGAGTGACGTCACCGATTTGAAACGCTATTAGCGCGCACCCCGCTAACTAGCTAGTCATTTCACATCGGTTACACCTGTAGGGTGAAATTTTGTAGCGGGGCAGGGGAAAAAGAGGGAGAAGCATCGAGGATAGTATCATTAGAAGGGGTGGGAGATGAGGAAATGTTGGACGGGCAAGGAGGCATGGCTGAGTCAAATAGGGATCCTGACTTAATGAAGTGGTGATTAAAGAGCTCAGCCATGTGCTTCTTGTCAGTAACAATCATCAACATTAAAGAACATGGGCAGCTGTGAGGAGCAGGGTTTATTCTCCAGGTCTTTAACTGTTTTCCAGAACTTCTTGGGGTTAGACCCACAGAGAGAGAACTGCTCCTTAAAGTAACTAACTTTGGCCTTCTGGATAGCCTGAGTGCACTAATTTCTCATTTGCCTGAACGAGAGCCAGTCAGCCTGAGTATGCRTGTGCCAAGCCTTTCGCCAAATGCAATTCTTGAGGTGGAGTAACTCTGCAAGATCACGGTCGAACCAGGGGCTGAACCCGTTTTTAATTCTCATTTTCTTTATGGGGGCTTGTTTGTTAACACTACCACTGAAAATATCAAAAAAGAAGGTCCAAGAGTCTTCGACAGAGGGGATCAAGCTGATTCTATACCATTTTACAGAGGCCAGTTCATGAAGGAAGGCTTGCTCATTAGTTTTTTTAGCAAGTGTCTATGACAAATCAGGACAGTTCGTTTCACTGAGAAGCCATTACGAACACAGGCTGTAGTGAAACAAATATTATGACTGCTTCCATTGCCATACTAAATAAATTGCATGTGTTATTTTATTGGTTGTAATTATGTAGTATCTTGTTTTTGCAGGATTTGAATGAGGTGACAACTGGAAATGAGGACATATACACCACAGGTAGGCCATAAATCATATTTTCTTGTAATGAGAAGACAAGCCAAGATAACATCTGAAACATTAATTCAACCTGCTACATGATCCAGTTATTGTACGATGATTACTCTAGATTGCCTTTCATGTTTTGTCTTCGTTACAGATACATTTGACAGTGATCTTGACGTCTCCGACRTAATTGAGGCAGCGAACGAGAACTTAGGTAAGATCTTACTTTAAGGATATGTATACAATCTATTGGATCTTGTGTCCACTATGCTGTCCGATGCACAGAAATATGTTTTCATTCTAATTAATATTTCTGTGGTCCAATAATGACACAAGGTGAAACCATGGCAAAGAACTCTGGATTGATGTTTACCATTATTTCCTACCATAGGCATTGACAGTCATGATCCACTCATCCTATTTGGAGACATTGCTATGGAAACTGGGGTCGGAATGCTTCCCCATGCACTGCTAGAGATTGCAAGTGGCCCAAAAGCAGGAATGGGGTTGTGCCTGTGTATATCTCTTCTTCATATAGTAAGTTACTTTCATTATGATTGCTGTTTAATTTCAAGGGTCCTAAATTCAGTGCTGTGAACATCGTCTTATTCTTTCTTTGCAGCTTTAGAGCAGCGAGATATCATCATAAAAGGACTGATCTCCTTCCACCTGTCTACCTGCATCCAATTTGTGTGGTGGAAGCAGGATCAAGATTATTTGCATTTCCACCCTGGAAATGAGTATGTTACAAGTAGACATTCGCACAGGGAGCCATACAAGCTAGAACAGCCACTGCTTTCAGGTATGCATTCTCAAAATTATGGTAAACTGCCAACCATCATTCCAAAGCCAGAATCTAATGTTCAAATTGGTAGGGCTCGACAGATGACTTGCCTGGACATCGTGAGGGTCAACAGGTTGTACTACTGCAGTGAGTATTTGGCTTTATTTGACTATATCTTACAATAGAAAATAAAAGTTATCTTTCAATTAGGGATGCACGATATATCGGTGAACATATCGGAATCGGACGATATTAGCTAAAAATGCCAACATCGGTATTTGCCCGATGTGTAGTTTTACACCGTTGTTAAAAACCGATGTCAAAGCTACCGTGCATACCTATATAACTTAGATACAAAACTACCGCCGCCACGTAAAATGTTGTGCAACACAGCATTCCTAACCTAGTCCACAATGTCTGCTGTGTGGATCGAGCAGTCAACAAGTCCAGCAGTCATTTGAAAGAGTAAGAAAATTTCAGCAAGACAACTCAAAGGCGAAATCCATTAAAACCAAGATAATGGATTTCATTGCCCTTGACAATCAACCGTTCTCTGTCGTGGGTGATGTTGGCTTTCCCCGACTGGTCGAGCACCAGTACACACTACCAAGTGCGCTATTTTTCAGATGTTGCCCTACAGGAGTTACACAGTAATAGCATCACTGCTATTAGCTTCACAACATACATACTATGGAACGCCGTTTGGGTCTTTGCGTGTCAAAAAAGATACAGTAGCACTGTCAAAGCTGTGCAAAAAAGTCTGCAAACCAGCAAACACCGCCCATGAACGATGTGTCTACAATACCGCGTTGGTAATAAAGCATAATTTGTTCGACCACAACTTCTGGGCTAGCTAGATTTAGCTTTGTACCTAGCTAGCACCAATACAACCAGCCTGAAAACAATGACCAGTAGAAACTGCAGTCATTTTCATTGTTCTTAGCAATGATTTAGGAATTCTTGTGAGTAGGTATTAGCTAGGTTGCCACTTTTTGTTCGCTTATTGAAATTGAACTTCAGTTCAGGAAAATAAATAGCTAGCCAGCTACTTAACCCTGTTGCCCAAAGCTAACATTTTAAGCAGCCAGCTAGCTTCATCTGGCTTGATCAGACTTGATCAGACCGGGCTATGTGCTGTGAAGCTAGCCACAATAAGGATTAGGCACAATAGTGGAATTTGCGGTTTGCTTTCAAAATAAAAGTATGTCATTGACAGTGATGCAAATGAATACAAATAGTAGAATTATGCAAATAGTACAATTGACTTAATATTGATGTCTGATAAATCTAAAATATCTCAGAGTGGAGTAATAGTCTATGGAATCAGTGATCATTTTATTACATTTTGCACAAGGAGGATTTTTTAAGATRCATTTAAGTGTCACAAAACCATTAGAATCGGAGGACTCAGAAAATACTGTGTAGAAAAGTTTAGGGAGGAAGTGGGTAAAATTGACTGGTCACCTGTGCTATATAGTGTAGGGGTAGACAGTGCCTGGGAAGTATTTAAATGTAGATTCCTTGATGTGGTGAATGTGATGGCTCCCATGGGACGGGTCAGGGTAAAGCAGAGATCTAGCCCTTGGTTTAATCATGAGATTCTAGAATCTATCCAAGCAAGGAATAAGGCCTTTAAAAAATTTAAGAACTCTCAAGAACAGCCTGATTTTGTCCTATATAAACGTCACAGAAATGAAGCACAGAGGAGGATGGATGAAGCTAAGAGGGGTTATTTTGCTTCGAAAATATTTGAAAACAAAAATGACCCTAAAAAGCTTTGGAAATCATTTAAGGAACTAGGCTGTAGTAGTACTACCAAAAATAAACTAAACAGTATTAKRCTGAACATCARRGGGGAGATGGTATATGAAAAAGCAGAGGTTGCCAATGAATTCAACTCTTTTTTTACTTCTGTTGCCAGCAAGCTGGTTAGCAAGCTGCCCACCAGTTCTGGTATGTATGGAAGCAACCAAGTCAAGAAGTATTATGTAGAGTTAGGGTTTCAGCCAAACTCTTTTTCTTTTGCAAAGGTAGCAACAGCCAAAATAGTCAGTATACTGGCAGAGTTTAAATGCTCCAAAGCCACAGGCCTGGGTAATATTCCTGCAAGGTTTCTAATAGATTCTGCTGATCCTGGAGAGAATTGTACATGAGCAAATGTATGAATATGTTAACAAACAGGGTCTAATGTATGATTTTCAGTCGGGTTTTAGAAAAACATACTCCACTGATTCATGTCTACTTTACTTGACTGACTTCATCAGGAAAGAGATTGATGAGGGAAATCTATGTGGAATGGTACTGCTTGACCTACAGAAGGCCTTTGATACAGTTAACCACTGTCTCCTAATCTCCAAACTGGAGGCACTGGGGTTAAGCAGTATCCCTCTAGGCTGGGTAAAGTCCTATTTATCAGGAAGGGAGCAAGTAGTAGAGGTTAATGGTTCACTGTCTCAGGCAAAACCACGTTTTCTTTATGCGGATGACTCTACACTTCTGGTSTCTCACAAAAGTAAAACTATGTTGGAGAGCATACTTAGCACAGAGCTTACTAACATTAGCAAATGGCTTGGAGATAATAAGCTATCTCTGCACTTAGGGAAAACTGAAGCAAGTATTTTTGGATCCAAACCTAAATTGTGTAGGTCGTCTGAAATCAGAGTGGAGTTAGGGGGTGAGGTGCCAACTACTAAAACCTCTGTCAGCTACTTGGGATGTATCCTTGATGGAAGCTTGGGAGGTGTGAGCATGGCCAATAAGGTGCTAGGGAAGGTTAATGCCAGGACTAAGTTTYTGGCTAGAAAGTCCAAGCTGCTTGATAAGGACTCCATGAAAGTGCTAGCTACTGCCCACATTCAATGCCATTTTGACTATGCTAGTACTTCCTGGTTTGGGGGCTTATCTAAATTTATGAAGGGGAAGCTCCAGATAGCCCAGAATAAGCTGATCAGGGTAGTATGAAGGTGAATCCACGTACTCACATAGGCAGGAGCTGCTTTCAGGAACTAAACTGGCTGMCTGTTGAGGCTAGGGTGTCCCAGATTAGACTAGGTTTGGTTTACAGGAGTATTTATGGTCCTGCTCCCAGATATCTAAGTGATTACTTTCCTCGTGTTAGGGATGCACACTATCACAGCACCAGATCAGGTGTTGCTGATGTGTGCTTATACAGGTTCAGGAGTAATGCTGGGAAAGGTACTTTCTTGTATACTGGAGCCTTAGAATGGAATTAGTTGCCTCTGCCTTTAAAACAACGTCGTCTCTGGACAGCTTTAAAAAATAAAGTAAAAATATGTGCCTTCTGTGCCCATATGAATAACCMCTATGATGTAACTGGAATGATGAGGTAGATGTTCTTCTTCTATGTTTTTGTTTTATTATTTCACTGCCATTCTGTGTTCGATCTTGTGTCAAGAGGACCACAATGGAAATAAGTCCCAGACTTTATTGTGTGTTATCCTCGATGATTTTATTCATGGGCATGTATGGCTTTTAAGTTGTATGTGTGCTTGTTTTTTTTTAAATGGCCGAATTAATWAACTAAACTATTCCATACTTTTATTTTGAAGGCTAACCGCAAAATCCACAATTGTTGCTAATCCTAATTGTGGCTAGCTTCACATAGATGGGCCAGACCAACATTATTCAAAGAATAACTGTTTTATAAATTAGGGTTATTTTAGATGACACCTAGCTATATAGTTAGCTAACTATAGCTACTGAAACAGATTATGTAGTTTTGCTACATAGTGTTTGGGGAAGTACATTGTTTGCATCCATGAGCTAGCTAGCTTTTTTTTATGACCAGCACTGTAGGTGCGCGAGACAACTTTACCAGCATCATAGCATATGTATCGATGCATCGTTGTGACATATGAAATACGAGTGATAGTGTAATCAATGTGTAATAACTATGTAAAAAATTTATGAATGCGTTAAATTATTATGTGACATGAAGTCATATTCAGGTCCTGATTAGTCAACAAGCTTATTTGACACGTCAAATAGTGTTATTTGACACGCAAAGACCCAAACGCCGTTCCATAGAAATCCTGGTTGAGAATGAAACGACTGAACAAATTAACAACGAAACAGCACAGCAAGTAAGTGAAATAAATAGATTTAGTTGATGTTTTACTGGTAATGGGGACAAAATAACCTTTTGGTTAGTGTGGTGTGTGTGTGTGTAACCTTTATTTATCTAGACAAGTCAGTTAAGAACAAACTCCCAATCACGGCCGGATGTTAATACAGCCTGGATTCGAACCAGGGACTGTACTGATGCCTCTTGCACTGAGATGCAGTGCCTTAGACCGCTGCATCCATGTGTGTGTGTTAACTATTTAACTGTACTAGAATGCATAAAAGGCAGATAAAATTCTACATATCGGTTATCGGGTATCGTTGTTTTGGTGCAATGAAAATATCAGATATCGGTAGTGGCCAAAAATGTAATATCAGTGCATCACTACTTTCAATCATGCATTTCATAACTTGAGAATAAAGGATTGCTTTTGTCAACTTTGTCAACACTGCTGATGGTGTGTCCCTTTTTAGTTTTTTGTATTTTCACCCCAATAGGAGGACACTTGAATAAATACATTTGGAAGACTACATCAGAGATTTCAACCAACAACTATTCGAAACAAAATCAAATACCAGCTAATCAATTAGCTTCTGAATGAGGTCAAATTCACTTCGCACAATACTCATCCCAGTCATTGCTTTAAATTGTGTTGTGGATGCTTCACCACCCAATTTGTGTCATGTTGACACTGTTATTGTGGATACTATTTTGGGTGATTGTAAGACATTCAGTAATCATTGTTTTATTGGGTTGGTTGTATGGGTAATGTTAATGTGATTTCATATCCCATGTTTTTATTTATTATTATTTATTTATTAGAATTCGGGAATCTTTACTATTACTGTACTGTATCTAGCTGCATTCATATTTGCTCAAAAAAATGTAACTGTATATACGCCATATTCTCTGTATTCCTTCCACTAGGTGGCATCTGAATCTCATGTACAGTTTATACATTATTTATTTAATGTCTTAAAACCAACTGTTTCCGTTACCGTAGAGAATTCCTTACCATTTGGACAGATTTTGTGGCTTCCCCTACACCTCCAATCAAACCAGGGACTTTTCTACAAAAATATAAGCACAATAAGTAAGGTAATATAGTGAATGCATACCACACACACACACACACACACACACACACACACACAAACACACAAATGGGTGTCAGACATGAATAAGCCAAACATACAAAAAATATATATAATCCGTACATCCAAGCATCCATAAATATACTGAAAAATGTCTGCCTCATCTTCCAAGAGTTGAAACCTTTCCGTAGGTTTCCAGGTAAGTCACACTGTTGGGATCTGTCAGTGACTCGCTGGTACCATCATCAACCTGATAATTGGTCTCACATTCGGTGATGGGTTAGAAGGAGGCCGCAAAAAAAAGGGGGAAACGAGTCAAGTACTGTACCCATACAGAACTATTTAGACCTAGAAGAACAGGGACAATGAAAAGAAAACATTGCACCAAATACAATTGTCCCTTTTTTTATGTGCAGCATCTACAAGTTAAATGGGCTTGTATAACTATCTTATGTTCCTCCACCTTAGCTATTTTTAGAGAAAGGAATGCGAACGTTCAGTAGATTGGACACAAAATGTGACGATATTGTAAAAGGATGGCAAAGTAAATGTGGTTGTGTTACTGCTGTAAGCCGTGGCAGGATGCTTTGGAGTGAGTGCTGAGCTTAGCAAGCCCGGAGGTGTTAGACAGCGCACAGTCCCAATTTACTTTCAGCCTCAGCACCTCCTGCTCGGCTCCGACTGTGAGCTGGAGAGGAGGGGTGTCTGGCACAGGGATTGAAAAGTGGTTCAAAGCACAGCGGAATGTTCATCCATTGAACTGATAAAATAACTTTAATCATCCCTCCCTTGCACAATCTCTCTCTTTCTCTCTCCTTTCCCTCCTGCTGCTCTTGTTTTACTTGAGTTAAATGACTCAACACACTAGCAAATACATTTTATATGAGCCTTTCACTCCATACTCTGCCATTTTTTTGTCATGCTTTGAATTAATTTGAGGTACAGTCATGTATAAACATCAACAAAAACTCTCCCGCAGAGCTGGAGATTATATTTTGGAGGCGCATGTTTGCTTGTCAACTCTTGCAAACATTCTGTAACCTAAGTGGTGTTTACTGTTAATACACACACCAAATGGCTCCAAGGGTCTAATAAACTGGCCTGTATTTTTCCTCTAATTATTAACTGTGTAAGGAAACTAGTTGAATTTATATTATTTATGATGATGACAGACTGCAGCTCCCAACATTAGGCTTATAAAGGAAGAGCATAGAAGGATGTGTGCGGATAGAGTATTTTGAAACCCTTATAGGTCTCATGATAAATGATTAATGTACAAACTTCCCATGTGATCAATGGCACCTTAAGTTTGCCTATGCCAGTCATAAATATGCAATTAAAATCCATTATCTAACCAGGAGGACTTAGGTTGTGTGATGGTTACAGATGGGCAATGGAGGAGAAAGACACTGAACCAAATAGCGGTTTCAAATGACATTAAAATAAAATGACGTAATCACTTTTTTTTGTCAAGTGGCATACATATTTAACATTCAGTAAATTTTTTGGTCTGCACAAATTATCCAGTTAATTTATTTAATACAATTAGGTATTCTTTCTAGTTATTTGCCATTTAAATTACAGCCATCAGGTTTTACAAAAGCTGTTGACCTAACTCCATGTGCACCGGAATAGCCTTGGATCCTCCCTATATGCCACTGACCAATATGAGTGTCAAAACCCCATGGAGAGCCAATGGCACAACACACGTACACATGAATAATTCAGAAGTTGTATTTTTTGGTCTTTGACAATATTGGATGTCGAATGGGTACCGTATGCTAGGCCAACTAGAGAGGGCTCTCTTAGTGACAATAAAGCTTGCCAGCTTGTAGCTCTAAAAAACAGAAATTAGTCACTGGTTCATTCAGCCATTCCAATGGGGGAAAGAATAGGGTTGTGGAATAAATGCAGAAATAATGTCTGAGGTTAACACAGGCTTAGGAGATCTTATACTTTTATGAATAATGAAGCCTTTATGTGCTTTAAAAAAATTACATAAATGCTTTAAAATTCAGAAAAAGTGACATTAGCTGATGAAGATGATCTATTAGAACAAAACGTATAAGATCTCCTAAGCCTGTGTTTACCACAGATCTTATTTTCAAAAACTCAATTTCCTTATTGGCTTTGTCCAACGAGCCGTGGCGGAGTTTTTGCCTACAAAAAGACGCCATTAATAGTTGTTCTCTTTTGCTTCCTGAATTTTCTTTAGAGAAAATAATGCAAATCACTCTTTGAATAAATCATGTAGATAATCATGGTTATAGAAAATGCCAGATTTCTCTCCCACCAAACAAAAACCTTTCTTATGAAATCCTGTATGGAGATGTGGTTTTTTGTGGCACCAGATAGGAATGGGGGGTTGAGATGAAGAGCCCTGTGTAGGGACCCCTTCTAACCCAACCCTATTTTCTCTACACTTCATGAGTTTACAGTGTTGAACATCAGATGAGGAGGGGTCTGTGACAGGGAACATGCTCACTCTCAGAGTGTGTGGGAGTGGGGAGTGAGAATGAGGAGGCTGGTTGGTCTCTTAGCAACAGCACGTTAACAGAGAAGAGAGAATGTCGAGGAAAACGATGCTCCAGAGTCCTATAGCGAGCTTCCACATAGTACATTTTATGAAAGGTGGATAGCCATGGAATGATAGCTTACTACAGTAAAGAGAAAAGGCTATTTATTTCTCATCCCTTGAGAATCAGTAAAGTAGGCTGCTTTTGAAAGCAATTGCCTACATGATACTTTGCTAGCCATATTTGAACTAAATGTTCTTGATGGCATGTACACTCAATGGCCAGTTTATTAGGTACACCACACCATTCACAAAAAATGAATCGCTCTTACAGAGTCACGTAGCCATGGCTTGCTATATGAAGCAGGCAGACAGGCATCGAGGCATTCAGTTACTGTTCGATTCAACATTAGAATGGGCAAAACGAGTGACCTAAGCGGCTTTGAGTTTGGTATGATTGTCGGTGCCAGATCCAGTATCTCAGAAACGGCCGCTCTTCTGGGCTTTTCACACGCGACAGTGTGTAGGGTTTACCGAGAGTGGTGCGACAAACAAAAAACATCCAGTCAGCGGCATTCCTGACAGCAAAAACAGCTCGTTGATGACAAAGGTCGAAGGAGAATGGCAAGAATCGTGCAAGCTAACAGGCAGGCCACAAACAGAAAAATAACAGCGCAGTACAACAGTGGTGTGCAGAAAGGCATCTTGGAAAGCACAATTCGTCGATCCTTGTCACAGATGGGATAATGCAGAAGACAACCACACCAGGTTCCAATCCTATCAGCTAAAAACAAGAAGAAGCAGTGTGCACGTGATCACCAACACTGGACATTTGAGGAGTGGAAAAGCATTGCCTGGTTGGACGAATCCCGGTTCCTGTTGTGTCCTGCTGATGGCAGAGTCATGATTTGGCGTAAGCAGCATGAGTCCATGGACCCTTCCTGCCTGGTGTCAACGGTACAGGCTGGTGGCGGTGGTGTACTAGTGTGGGGAATAATTTCCTGGCACACATTAGGTCCCTTGATACCAACTGAGCAACAATTGAACACCGCAGCGTATCTGAACATGGTTGCTGATCAAGTGCATCCCTTCGTGGCGAAGGGGGGTCCGACACAGTACTGAGTGTATTTGCCATGGTTTGAAGTCTAACTACAATTCCAGAATGTCTCACCAATCATTGTTTTCTTTCTGTTTTCTACCCCCAGTAGGCTATATTGTACTTAATGACCATAACAAACTATAGGTTTGAATGAAATGTATTTGGAACAGCAGCTGGGAACTATTTTCTCTCCCTCCACTCCCTGTATTCTCTTTGTAGCCCACTTTCACCATAGTAGTTCCAGTTCCAATACCTTTCTCTGTTTCTGTATCACTTTCCGCCAGACCTCTCTACATTATGTCCCTCCACCACCGGGGTGAAAATGGGCTGGAAGAAATCTCCCAAGTATTGGGTCAGTCTTGCCAGTCTACTGGCTTTTTACACCAAGGATAAGAGAAGGAGGGAGGGGTGGTTGATGAGAAGTGTATATTAGAACCTCAGCTGTACTGTCTCTCAAAAAAAAAAAAAATCCACTGGGAGTATTTATCTCATGCAAGGCCCTTGAGTGTGATATTACTAATTATTATAATTTATTAGGAGTGGTATTATAATTTACCAAATATCTTTTGACCCTATTTCAACATTTAATTGAATATTTTCTAGTTTTGTTTCAAAGGACCCTTGATAATTTGCTGCATTTTTTTCATTCATCACTTTATCTTTATGCATTCTTTTCTGGACGCAGTGCTTAACAAGCTCACCACAGATTATTAGTGCAAAAAATAAAACACTCAATTAAATAAAAACTGAACCTCAGTATATCTCTATTGAGTTACACAAGGATGAGAAGGAAGAAATGTGGCTGTAGATGGGTTGGCAGCTGTCTGCCACAGTACAGAGAGAATCTATAATTGGGCACCAAGGAGAAGCGCTTACATTTTTAAGATTATGCAGTCTGAAAATATTGCCACCTTAATATTCCTTGGTAATCTCTAAAATACTGTAGTCATAAGTGTGCTGTAAGATAATAACATTCAAGTGAAACCACATCCTCTGTAGATACAGTAAACTGTACACAGTAAGATACAGTAAGCAATGGCACATTGCAGGCTTTCTATTAAGTAAAATAGGATTGTCTACCAAAGATCCATTTCTATAAATATCCTTTTGTGAAACAATAACTGATTCCTCAGGGGACTGAGAGAAATTTGACACCCCACATTTCTCCCTCCCACAAAACTCAGTAGCCTGTAGATAAGCAGAGAGAATCAATCACACTGGTCTTGGGGATAATATTGGGAGGGAGACACTTAGCCGGTAAGGTCACTTTATTTCCTGGTTTGTGCCAATCCAATTGAGAACTCTGTCATTTCTGTCTTTCTCTGTCAGAATAAGTCAGACTCCTAATTAAGGCAGATAAAATCACACAAACTATTTTAGTATTCTACTTGTAAGGCAAGACAGCAAGGTGCAAAGCAAACATTCACAAACAGGTTCAAAGGCTCCTTGTTTTATTCTTAAGTCCATTGAAACCAGGCTTCCCACAGCGCTACTTTCATTCATCTGCTTGCTCTGTCCTCATATTTAGCCTCACATTGAAGTGTTGTACCATTTTCTTTTCAGGACAACAAGTAGAACACAAAACAATTTGACATAAACAGCTGCATTTGAGTTTTATTGACAAATGGCGACATAAATAAATGCATTTATAAGAATGCTGTAAGTACAGAAATTGTTGTTGATCGTCATAGAGGTGTGTGTTCRTGAGAGTCTCAGCTTTTCATAGATGGGTCATTATAATTTGTAGCTCAAACCACTCTGACTTTTCAGACATTTTTGTGAGAAGACCGTTTTCGGGATCCACCCTTGTCTAGCTCAGCGCCTGATAATCACACGACTAATGATTGGTATCGGCGGTTGTAGAATAAGTAGATGAGTCCAGTGCAACAGCCCAACAGTCTGTACCAAATCCTTTTAAGATGGTCATACCAAGGATCACATAGCTATTTGATTTTGAATTTTAGGACCCCTTTAGAATATTAAAAATATATATACTGCCATTAGCCAATAGAAACCCATTGAATAACAGATTCATACATGGAAAAACAAAGTCAAAAAATATCAAAAGGAAGTTTATTTTAAAGTGTCTGTCCTATGTCTGAGAGGTACTGTATAAGAAAGATCAGGAAATTATAATTCATTTTTTTACCCATATTTAACCCCTTTTTTGGTGGGGCACTAAACTAATTCCATATATCCATATATATACAGTACAGTATTTACATTTTTTTAAATTATTGGTAACTGGCAACCTTCAGAYGAGTCTCGTGAGGCTTGTGGGCACCCTAAAGCAAAACTTGTATGTATTCGTGAGAGCCTCATCTTTCCATAGAGGGTTCATATTAGTAAGTAGTCCAAGTTGTTTGGATGCTACAGACAGAAGTTGTCAGATCGGCGGTGCAGACTTCAGACGAGTCCCGTGAGCTTGTTGGGTCGTGGAGTTTCATCTTTCCATAGAGTGGACATATTGTAGGCCAAACCGTTAAGATCCTACAGACGTTTTCGTGAGAAGACTGATTTTCGGGATGTCTCATGCAGTGGAGACCCATCATTCAGGGCAGAGCCCCACCTCATTTAAGAAAAAATTAACAAAAATAATAATTTGCCTGTTTTACATGTTATTTTGCCATTCATTCATGTTACATATCAGTTTGCAATCAATGTAAAAAATAAAATAAAAAAATCCTTAAGTTAATAAAGCCGCATACAAACATTCTTGAGTAAGGCAGCTCCAAAATGCCGGTGTTTCAGCCTGGCTCAGTGCTTTCTGTAGTGGAGGGGCAGCCAGCAAAAGCACAAAGCTTTGGTAATCAAATCAAACTTTAGATGTCAACAGTCTTTAGAAATTGTTCAATGTTTTTCATTTGAGAAATTAAGAAGTAGTCCTATTCATTCCATGTGTCACTCAGAAGGTCTCTAGTCTTTTGGTGCGCGTGTTGTTTTTCTTCGGTATTGGAAACTGTTTATCCCGTCTTAAATTGTATCGATTATTTACATTTTAGGGTACCTGAGGTTGGATTAAAAACGTTGTTTGAAATGTTTGGACCAAATTTACAGGTAACTTATTAAATACTTTGTAGTCATGTTGGTCAGTCAAATGCGCCAAATAAATTGACATTTTGGGGATATAAAGAAGGAATTTATCCTTCTATATAACAAAACGACCATTCATTGTGTCACTGAGACATTTGGGATTGCAAAAAAATGAAGATCTTCAAAGGTAAGGCATTTATTATATCATTATTTCTGACTTTTGTGTCGCACCTGCCTGGTTGAAAAATGATTTTCGTGTTTTTGTATGCGGGGAGCTGTCCTCAGATAATCGCATGGTGTGCTTTCGCCGTAAAGCCTTTTTGAAATCTGACACAGCGGCTGGATGAACAAGAAGTTAAGCTTTATTTTGATGTATTACCCTTATATTTTCGTGAATGTTGAATATTTATATTTCTGTAGTTTGAATTTGGCGCTCTGAAATTTCACTGGATGTTGTCAAATCTATCTCGCTAACGGGATTGGCGCTTTAAGGGATCCCTAAGAGGTTTTAATGGGGGCCTGTTCGGCCTTGCTTTTCCTGTAGTCAACGATCAGCTCCTTTGTTTTGCTCACATTGAAGGAGAGGTTGTTGTCCTGGCAACCCACTGCCAGGTCTCTGACCTCCTCCCTATAGGGTGTCTCATCGTTGTTGGTAATCAGGCCTATCACTGTTGTGTCATTAGCAAACTTAATGATTGTGTTGGAGTCGTGTTTGTAGTGTAATCTTTAGTTGTGCCGTGATTGGCTCAGTGTTCTGTCACTCATTGGGACACTACTTCCCTACAGAATCTACAGGGAGAGCTAGGCAGTTCACCTTGGGCCACAGTTAAAATGATGTCATATCTACCGTAGCTTTGATTGGACTGATCATGTCAACATCATACTTTCAAAATCTTAGCTAGACAAACAGTCATCATCATGAATCATGTCGACTATCTGATGCAAAATACTTTTCAATCCTTGTCATATGAAGAGAAATTATAGATAAAATGTATCGGTGCTCATTGGCCATTGGACATAAACATTACACAACAAGTCTGACATCTCAAATTCAACAATGAGTGGTTTGGAAGGAATCAGTGGCTAACTGGGAGTGTTGCAAAGCAATCACTATTTTACTTCACCTGCCTGATATTCAGTGGAGAGGGTGTGTGGTCCAACTCTGGATTTAAGGATTTAAAACATCTGTGTGAAAGGGTTTCTTTTCCAAGAACACCATGAGCCAGAAATGGTTGAATACATTGGCCATGCTGTCAATCCAGCATGACTTCTGCTGCATTCAAAACAACTTGCAACTGGGAAATCTCCGACTTCAGTCCATTCAAGACAACTGGGAACTTTTTTTTGTTCCTACTTATCTTGAAAGCACCATAAATCCAGATGATGACAAAGTTTGCTCACAAGAAGGACCGCTGTGCCACCTTCCTGTTCAAGTGAGCACAGCAACAGGGAGTCCCAAAATATGTCTTGTATGCTGCTGCATAAATTGTGTAATATGCCAGGATACTGTATGTATACTGTAGCTAGGAAAGTAATACTAAGTGTATGTTTAAGTGATAATGCCCGAGAAGCCAGTGTTTGTTGGATATATTGGTACGGGTGTTGTCTCGGGCCGGCAAACTGTGCCAATATATCCAACAAACACCAGCTTCGAGGGCATTATCACTTTTATACAACAGGTAACCAACATATTCAAATAATGATTGACATATTTTCATWAAAAAATGATTCGTACTATTTCATCCTTCCACAAGATATAGTCCCAACACTAGAGACGTGACCCAGTCGTTCGTTCTTTTTGTTCTGTGTCTATGGACACGACCCAGTCGTTCGTTCTAAATGTTCCATTGCCATACTCACGTCAAAAGGTGCAGCCAGAATAACAGCAAAGTAGCTGCATTTGCATTTGTTTAAGCTGTTTTCTAGTTAAGATGTATTGCATTATAATGGTTGTTTTATTCGACAGAATAGAATATTCTGTTAACTATTGTGTGTGTGTGTTCTACTGAGGATGGGCCTCTATGAGATAACACTGACAGAGGAGATTTACGATGTCTTTGGGTGATAAAACCTAAAGAGCATTCCAGAGAACATGAGCTAATGGTTCTGTTCTATGCCGTACCAGGGAGAGACAGTTCTCTTTTGGAGTAAGAGGGCCAGACACTGGTCTTTACAATGAAAACTGTTGACACAGCAGTAACTGTCTGCTATGTTTTTTATATATCTTTCATACAACTCTTAACCTTTGTGAACTGTTCCTAAGATCTGTGGTTCGTCATGTAGGTTGAGAGGGGTGTATCTTGGCTATAAAATACTTTTGTACTTTTCAATGGTTCATTATAAATAGAGCATCATTGAGAGTCAAAAAGGCTATTGCAAAGCTCTTATTATTAAAGATGTAGTTTAAGTATAACTCTGACTGGTGTGTGAAGTTTGTAACTCTCCTCATTTGATAATGCAGAAATATGCCATCACAGTTCTTAGGGTTGTTGTCCTTTTGGAAGGTGAACCTTTGCCCCAGTCTGAGGTCCTGAGCGCTCTGGAGCAGGCTTTCATTAAGGATTTCTCTGTACTTTGCTCCGTTCATCTTTCCCTCAATCCTGACTAGTCTCAGTCCCTGCGCTGAATAACATCCCTACAGTATGATGCTGCCACCACCAACTCTAGGAAGAGTCTTGGTGGTTCCAATCTTCTTCCATTTAAGAATGATGGAGGCCACTGCGTTCTTGGGGACCTTCAATGCTGCAGAAATGTTTTGGTACCCTTCTCCAGATCTGTGCCTCGACACAATCTTGTCTCAGAGCTCTACGGACAAATCCTTCGACCTCATGGCTTGGTTGTTGCTCTGACATGCACTGTCAACTGTGGGACCATATAGACAGGTGTGTGCCTTTCCAAATCATGTCCATTCAATTGAATTTACCACAGGTGGACTCCAATCAAGTTGTACAAACATCTCAAGGATGATCAATGGAATTAGCATGCACCTGAGCTCAATTTCGAGTCTCGTAGCAAAGGGTCTGAATACTTATGTAAATAAGGTACCTGTATTTTATTTTTAATACATTTGAAAAAAAATCAAAAAACCTGTTTTTGCTTTGTTATTATGAGGTATTGTGTGTAGATTGATGAGAAAAAAAGTWATTTAAGCAATTTTAGAACTAGGCTGTAATRTAACAAAATGTGGAAAAAGTGAAGGGGTCTGAATACTTTCCAAATGCACTGTATAAGGGCAAACATTATGAATTTACTAAACATAAATGTAATAATGTTTGTGTATGGTTCAAAAGTCAAAACTCATGTCGGCATTCTTTATTACTGAAGGAGAATGCGGTTCTTATCGAGTTACAGAAATCCACAAGGAGTCAGTAGAAACCATATTTACAGTATTTAAGCAAGTCGGCCATATCAGCTTTGTTTTTGTTTTTTTAAAGGTAGTAAATGAGGCCGAATGAACTGTTTCACTGCCAGACAAGGCTCCGCTATAGCCAGGTGTAGCGGTGGTAAGCATTCACTCCATGGTACTCAAAGGAAAGCTCCACTGTCAGGACAGCTTTATGTAGGTGCCGTTATAGTGCAATTAATGTACAGTTGAAGTCGGAAGTTTACATACACTTAGGTTGGAGTCATTAAAACTCATTTTTCAACTACTCCACAAATTTCTTGTTAACAAACTATAGTTTTGGCAAGTCGGTTAGGACATCTACTTTGTACATGACACAAGTCATTTTTCCAACAATTGTTTACAGACAGATTATTTCACTTATAATTCACTGTATCACAATTCCAGTGGGTCAGAAGTTTACATACACTAAGTTGACTGTGCCTTCAAACAGCTTGGAAAATTCCAGAAAATGATGTCATGGCTTTAGAAGCTTCTGATAGGCTAATTGAAATAATTTGAGTCAATTGGAGGTGTACCTGTGGATGTATTTCAAGGCCTACCTTCAAACTCAGTGCCTCTTTGCTTGACATCATGGGAAAATCAAAAGAAATAAGCCAAGACTTCAGAAAAAAAATTGTAGACCCCCACGAGTCTGGTTCATCTTTGGGAGCAATTTCCAAACACCTGAAGGTACCACGTTCATCTGTACAAACAATAGTACGCAAGTATAAACACTATGGGACCACGCAGCTGTCATATCGCTCAGGAAGGAGACGCATTCTGTCTCCTAGAGATGAACGTACTTTGGTGCGAAAAGTGCAAATCAATCCCAGAACAACAGCAAAGGACCTTGTGAAGATACTGGAGGAAACAGGTACAAAATTATCTATATCCACAGTAAAAGGAGTTCTATATCGACATAACCTGAAAGGCCGCTCAGCAAGGAAGAAGCCACTGCTCCAAACCGCCATAAAAAAGCCAGACTGTGGTTTGCAACTGCACATGGGGACAAAGATCGTACTTTTTGGAGAAATGTCCTCTGGTCTGAGGAAACAAAAATAGAACTGTTTGGCCATAATGACCATCGTTATGTTTGGAGGAAAAAAAGGGGAGGCTTGCAAGCCGAAGAACACCATCCCAACTGTGAAGCACAGGTGTGGCAGCATCATGTTGTGGGGGTGCTTTGCTGCAGGAGGGACTGGTGCACTTCACAAATAGATGGCAACATGAGGGAGGAAAATTATGTGGATATATTGAAGCAACATCTCACGACACAGTCAGGAAGTTAAAGCTTGGTCGCAAATGGGTCTTCCAAATGGACAATGACCCCAAGCATACTTCCATAGTTGTGGCAAAATGGCTTAAGGACAACAAAGTCAAGGTATTATAGTGGCCATCACAAAGCCCTGACCTCAATCCCATAGATATTTGTGGGCAGAACTGAAAAAGTGTGTGCGAGCAAGGAGGCCTACAAACCCAACTCGTTCACCAGCTCTGTCAGGAGGAATGGGCCAAAATTCACCCAACTTATTGTGGGAAGCTTGTGGAAGGCTACCCAAAACGTTTGACCCAAGTTAACCAATTTAACGGCAATGCTTCCAAATACTAATTGAGTGTATGTAAACTTCTGACCCACTGGGAATGTGATGAAAAGAAATAAAATCTTAAATAAATCATTCTCTCTACTATTATTCTGACATTTCACATTCTTAAAATAAAGTGGTGATCCTAACTGACCTAAGACAGGGAATTTTTACTAAGAATAAATGTCAGGAATTGTGTAAAGCTGAGTTTAAATGTAGAAGGTGTATGTAAACTTTCGACGTCAACTGTATAGTTTAGTGTTGTGTAGTGGCTTTGCTGGCATGCATCTAAAATAATTGGTTGAGTTTTACATGCTAAAATCGCAACTGGTCTTATGGCCTGACAAACACTGCTGTAGCTTGGCCACCTTCCACCTCAGATGCGGATGTCTGCCATTGACGGAAGGCCACCATTGGCGGATGTGTTGAGATGCTGCATCTCAATCCAAAAATATATCTCTAATTTAAACAGACGGATTTTGATGTGGATGTTTTTATTATGCTACTTTGATTTTTGCAGGGGCGCGGACATCAACTCTAGGGTGTTTAAGACCACTACACTTGCCCCAAAAAAACGTCTCCACCTAAAAACATTCACGTGCATAGATCTACGCACATAAACATTTCTTTTTTCTTCAGAGGTTAGAAGTCCAAAACGCTCCTGCGTCATGGTGGGACTCAAGAGCTTTAGGGAACTAGCATGAAAATAGCGGAAATCAACAAAAGTAATTTACCCGCAAATGAAGAGTTTAATTCCAAAACACTATATATCAATTTTCAAAAATGTTGGTAAATGAGCTTTTATTGTTTTAAATAACTTTTGAAAGAAATTTGTGTTTTTTTACTATATTCATGACATGCGGTTTTTCAGTGACAGACATATATTTGTTTGAAATCTTTCATTTCAGAGTGACAAATAATCCCCCAAAAATTGCTAAATGCTATATATCCGCCTCACTCTGAGAAATTAGTATAACTGCTAGGTTTTACAATGTAACAAAGAACTACATGTTTAATAAAGAACTGTACAAATTATACATTTGTGACATCAATATATTAAAAACAAAATGTATAAATACAATAATATGTGATCTGTATGCAAAAAATTTACATTTGACATTTTATTTATTTAGCAGATGCTCATATCCAGAGCAACGTAAAATGTGTGCATTCATCTTAAGCTAGCTAGGTGAGAAATCCACATATTACAGTCAAATATACATTATAGAACGTTCCATTCCAGCTAAACAACGGATATGTATAATTTAGCAAAATAACACATTTTGAATACACATCTAAAATCTATTAATTAAAAATATGAGAGCAGAAATGTTTTACACAAACATAAGCAATCATTTCTGATGAAAAAAACACAAATGTAAAAAAATTGTGGATACAGTGTTTTGGTACCACGTGCTCCCAACTTGACCCGGTGTCTGTTGAATTTCATTGTTCCGGTAATTGAATGTAGAGARAGGAAAGTCAATTATAATATTGGGTTGTTCTGAAGCTGTTATCAGCCACAGAGGCAGGACGCTCTAGCCTAGATGAGGAAATGAGCTACAGAAATGACTGTTTAGGTCGGGGGTGGGGGGTTTGGGTGATGAGATGAGCAAACAAGAAAAAGCTACTGCAAACTTCTCAAACTTCATTCGCTACTGTTTAAGAGATACTCAGCCAGCCTCAGTTGTCCTGAGGACTAGCATGAACAGTTYTTGACAGTTCTAGACAAATGAATAAATAAATACACAACGTGTGAGCWTTGACAATGATTAAATATGCACATRGCTCTGTCTTYGATGTGGAAACAATATGCACAGCATCACATTTGAATTTTGTCCAGCAATTGTTTTTGCTTGTTTGAGCGTGAATGGTGCTGTATGACTGTTTGCACTCAGCATTGATGCTCATTATACAATGTAAAGTGCTGCACCATTCCTTTGCATAATTCATTCATGCTTATTAAGTGGGCAAGGTTGGTTTGCAGCAGCAGAATCATTAACAAAGCCAAACCCTGTATGACCAACTTGAGAGGAGACATTTTTTCACTGCTTTAAAAGATTTGGATTCTTCCAGCCCTCTGGTCTCAAAGTGTATAGAACTGTGATTCCAGTGTAGCAATACTTTTGAAGTATCTGATGTGGCAGGTGTATAGACAATTAGTTATTTGAGTGCATGGGAAACTGTGACACAATTTGAGCGAGCCCTTCATATCTCATGCATATTTGACTCTTGAGAAATCACTGGAAAAATATATAATTGAAATGAAGATGTGAATGGTATAGTGTATCTCCAATAGCCATGCCCACCAAAGTGTGTAACCACTGCAGCTTATAGACTAGAGTTGTCAGATCCTATTAGCGAGATAGGGCAGAACAGATCGAGGAGACATGCAAGCCTATTGGAAAGCCACAGGAGAGCTACGTGTGAGTCATGCGAGGAACCAATAGCACCGGGGAACTGCACACATGGTTGACCTTGAGAAAGGCATGAAATTCTTAAATATTGTATGACTACTAGCTCTCTATCCTCCCCTTCGCTCCCATTCAGGTCTCCCCTCTTGCCACCCATTTTTTTCTGTTGCAGTTTTAGCAAGATATTCATTATCGCTTGATGGTAATGATATGGCCTTTCTTGTCCAAACACTTACCCCTTAAACTGACATCATTCGTAGTGTGTAATTATCTAGGTAATTATCTAATGTGGTAGTTTTCACAGTAACAGCCTTCTCTCTTAATTGAAACAGTATCCCGAGACTTTGTATCCTTTGAATGGTTCTATCTATGACAATATTTCCATTGATATCCCTTTAAGAAGCAGATGACCATCAATTTCAAAGTATTCCTCATGTGTAAAGGGATCGATTGAGCAATTAATAAATTGCTCCCTGTCTTTTCCTGCATTCAATTCTAAATAGGTGGATGCTACATTTGTGTGTTCTTAATATACATCATATTCAGCCACTGCTGCAAATCACATTGGCTTCACTGCAGACCACTGTAGACCTTGTCCCGACCCTACTGGATTCTGAAATGCCTCACTGCATGACTTTAAAACGTCTCTGAGCTCTAATTTGTAACGATTGTCGTCGGGAGAAGGAGAAGAGGACCAAGGTGCAGCGTGGTAAGTATTCATAATACGTTATTTTAATAAATATGAACACTCTAACAAAACAACACGACAAACGAACAGTTCTATAAGGTGACGAAAACACTAAACAGAAAACAATCACCCACAACTCAAAGTGGGAAAACAGGCTACCTAAATATGGTTCTCAATCAGAGACAACGATAGACAGCTGCCTCTGATTGAGAACCACACATGGCCAAACACAAAGAAATAGACAACATAGAACACCAGGCATAGAATGCCCACCCAAACTCACGCCCTGACCAACCAAAATAGAGACATAAAAAGGATCTCTACGGTCAGGGCGTGACATAATTTATTGGAAGAGAATCTCTTCAGCCCTCTCCACATGAGGCCTTTAGTAATCTTACATGTCGGGATAATGTTCCAAAGACCTGGATTTACGACCATGATGTGAATGTCTTACTAAAAACGAAACTCATGTCTAATCAGTCAATCATCATTGTATTTCACTCTATATACCAAAAGAAAAACACATGCCTCATCCGATAGCTATTTGTAAACTTGTGACCTGTCTGCATGCCTGCCTGTTTGTAATAAGGCACCTCACCTCACCTGCACAGCTTGCAACCAATAGGCCATCTCCCCACTACTGATAGCATGTGGGGAAGTGAAACTGAGAGACTTTGAAAGGAGCAGATATTTATTTTTTTATTTTTGGGGGGTTCAATTTAACTAGGCAAGTCAGTTAAGAACAAATTCTTATTTACAATGACGGCCTACACCAGCCAAACCCAGATGACACTGGGCCAATTGTGCGACGCCCTTTGGGACTACCTATCACGGCCAGTTGTGATACAGCCTGGATTTGAACCAGGGTGTCTGTAGTGATGCCTCTAGCATTGAGATGCAGAGCCTTAGATCACTGTGCCACTCAGGAGCCCGCAGGAGTTTATAGAGGCATGATAATTGCCGCTCCATCTGCCAAACTGTCAGATGTTATGGGAACAGGGATTCATAACTTCCCTCCCTGTGCCAGAATATTAAAGCAGAAAGCAGTATGTTAAAAAAAAGTTACATAAAATAGGGAATAAATTAAGTCAATTGAGGGTGTGAAARAATCTCTTCCAATAACTGATTCATCATGCTGTTGTCATTCTTGTGAATAGAATAGAGTAAAGTGGAGAAAATCAGACTCCCTTTGTCACGATACCCTTTTCTCCTCTGTAGGGCAAGGCTATGTCACAGCCAAGCTGAAGTGAGTCATAGATTGATGATGGCTGTGCTTTTGAGGTTRGACAGTGGACTGCTTATACCTGCAAGGGCATCTTGTTAATGCCACCAAGCCTGTACAGTCTGTTCTTCTACACTGAGGAAGAACTGTRTCTGTCAGTCCAGTAGATCTAAGTGTTATGGTATGTGTCCTCCCTTTGTCGATATATTCATCCTTAAAAATTCAGTGTACATTCCTTGCTGTAATATATATCCTAATTACATCAATACAGATCATGCTCAATTAGATTACATGGATCAGATTACGAAAATCACATTGTTATTTTCATAGCAGGTGGAATAATTATGCCTGGAATGTTAGCTTACTTTGGAGATGGGGATGAGATAGGACAGGCGTGTGAAATCCCTTTGGTTTTGGGTGAAAGCACTTCCGTATGTAACAAGATTATAGACTGGAGTCAGGAAATGATTCTTCAGAATGTGAAGCATGAAGGCCACAATTTGTCAGGTGAGAATGAAATAAATCAGAACCATAGGACAAGAATGACGTGGACATGGGGTTGTGGATTCTCTTTCCAGGGATGATATTCACCTCGGTTGAATATTCCTATCGTGTGCAGATTCCAACACTACACTCATGACCAGCGTTATTTCTGTATTCCATCGTTGCCTCTTGCTGTGGCTAATCTGTCTTCATTTCAAAAGGATCATCTCGAATCTCCGTAAGATCCATTGCCAATAACAAATTGTGTACCAATTAGTTCCTCAGACTGTTCTACAAAAACAGCTAATGAGGAAAGTAGGCCAGCCCAACTCTCAAACAGTCTATGGTCTTAGGTATACGGTCTCAAAGGGTCCCCATGCCACCTCCAACAGTACGTACATTTCAAAGGGGCACGTGGTTTGTAGAACAATACTTTCCGCGCGCAGCCTTGTGAGGCCTGAAGATAGAACGGATGCTCCTTTCATCTCCTTCATGTTAATTGTTGAGATTAAAAACATTTATGAGTAGCGTCATTTTATGACACACATAAACAGTGCACATTTAGGAGAGATGTGAACAATAGGCGAAAAAGCACTGGCTTTTGACTGTGTACTGTGACTGCGTTCTTATTATAAATCAAGAATACAGAAACTATTCGGGACAGTATTGAGGTCCTTAGTGCAACATTGAGTAACCATTTGCAGATTGCTACCCTGAATTATTAACCAGGGGGAAATTGTGATCGCTTTAATGGAAATCACTTGTTACATCACTGTCCTATGGGAATATTCCATCCTCTTCTGCTGATCAAACCAGTCCTTCCTTTGCTCATCTCATCTACTTGCACATCATCTTCTGCACATCTATCACTCCAGTGTTAATGCTGAGTTGTAATTATTTCGCCACTATGGCCTATTTATTGCCTTACCTCCCTAATCTTACTACATTTGCACACACTGTATATCGATTTTTCTTTTGTGTTATTGACTGTACGTTTGTTTATCCCATGTGTAACTCTGTTGTTTTTGTCGCACTGCTTTGCTTTATCTTGGCCAGGTCGCAATTGTAAATGAGAACTTGTTAACTTGTTTACCTGGCTAAATAAAGGTGAAAACCTTTTTGTATTTTTATCCACATGCCACCAGCAGATACCTTCCATAGATGGGGATCCTAATAAAATAACAAATAGATCCCTCTGCATTACATTTTTATGCTTGGCATCCTTGAATAAGTGTTCGCTCAATAGGCCCTGATTTGAAACCAGAAGAGATATATTTAAGCAATAAACACGTCAGGTTTTTCCTCATAAACATTCCCTCCAACTTTMTCCCCTACCCTCCATAGCCATGATGTCAAAGTCATGTGTGACATGTTACACCAAGGAGAAAAGGAGGATGACAAATGCTAGGATAGAAAAGGCTCAGCATCCCTAGCCACGTCCTCCGAGCATGCGCAGACCAGCTGGCCGGTGTGTTTACGGACATATATCAATCGCTCCCTATCCCAGTCTGCTGTCCCCACATGCTTCAAGTTGGCCACCATTGTTCCTGTTGACTATAGCTCAGCATTCAACACCATAGTACCCTCCAAGCTCATCATTAAGCTTGAGGCCCTGGGTCTCAACCCCGCCCTGTGCAATTGGGTCCTGGACTTCCTGACGGGCTGCCCCCAGGTGGTGTAGGTAGGAGACAACATCTCCACTTCGCTGATCCTCAACACTGGGGCCCCACAAGGGTGCGTGCTCAGCTCCCTCCTGTACTCCTACAGGGAGGAGGTGAGGGTACTCGGAGTGTGGTATCAGGAAAACAACCTCTCACTCATCATCAATACAACAAAAGAGATGATCGTGAACTTCCGGAAACAGCAGAGGGAGCACCCCCCTATCCACATCGACAGGACAGCAGTGGAGAAGGTGGAAAGTTTTAAGTTCCTCAGCGTACACATCACGGACAAACTGAAATGGTCCACCCACACAGACAGTGTGGTGAAGAAGGCGCCTCTTCAACCTCAGGAGGCTGAAGAAATTTGTCTTGTCACCTAACACCCTCAAACTTTTACTGATGCACAATTGAGAGCATCCTGTCGGGCTGCATCACCGCCTGGTACAGCAACTGCACCGCCCACAACTGCCGGGCTCTCCAGAGAGTGGTGCGGTCTGCACAACGTATCACCGGGGGCAAACTACCTGCCTTCCAGGACACCTACAGCACCCGATGTCACAGGAAGGCCAAAAAGATTATCAAGGACAACAACCACCCGAGCCACTGCCTGTTTGTTCAACCTGCTACCGTCCAGAAGGCAAGGTCAGTACAGGTGCATCAAAGCTGGGACCGAGAGACTGACTGAAAAACAGCTTCTATCTCAAGGACATTAGACTGTTAAACAGCCATCACTAACACAGAGTGTCCATGTATGCAGCCTACATACGGACTTGAAATCATTGACCACTTTAATAAATCGATCACTAGTCACTTTAATAATGCCACTTTAATAATGTTTACATATCTTGCATTACTCATCTCATATGTATATACTGTATTTTATACCATCTATTGCATATATGCTCATCCATATATTTATATATAAACTGCTCAAAAAAATAAAGGGAACACTTAAACAACACAATGTAACTCCAAGTCAATCACACTTCTGTGAAATCAAACTGTCCACTTAGGAAGCAACACTGATTGACAATAAATKTCACATGCTGTTGTGCAAATGGAATAGACAACAGGTGGAAATTATAGGCAATTAGTAAGACCCCCAAAAAAGGAATGGTTCTGCAGGTGGTGACCACAGACCACTTCTCAGTTCCTATGCTTCCTGGCTGATGTTTGGTCACTTTTGAATGCTGCGGTGCTTTCACTCTAGTGGTAGCATGAGACGGAGTCTACAACCCACACAAGTGGCTCAGGTAGTGCAGCTCATCCAGGATGGCACATCAATGCGAGCTGTGGCAAGAAGGTTTGCTGTGTCTGTCAGCGTAGTGTCCAGAGCAGATGGGAGGCGCTACCAGGAGACAGGCAGTACATCAGGAGACGTGGAGGAGGCCGTAGGAGGGCAACAACCCAGCAACAGGACCGCTACCTCCGCCTTTGTGCAAGGAGGAGCTCTCCAGAGCCCTGCAAAATGACTCCAGCAGGCCACAAATGTGCATTGGTCTGCTCAAACGGTCAGAAACAGACTCCATGAGGGTGGTATGAGGGCCCGACGTCCACAGGTGGGGGTTGTTCTTACAGCCCAACACCGTGCAGGACGTTTGGCATTTGCCAGAGAACACCAAGATTGGCAAATTCGCCACTGGCGCCCTGTGTTCTTCACAGATGAAAGCAGGTTCACACTGAGCACATGTGACAGACGTGACAGAGTCTGGAGACGCCGTGGAGAACGTTCTGCTGCCTGCAACATCCTCCAGCATGACCGGTTTGGCGGTGGGTCAGTCATGGTGTGGGTGTGGCATTTCTTTGGGGGGCCGCACAGCCCTCCATGTGCTCGCCAGAGGTAGCCTGACTGCCATTAGGTACCGAGATGAGATTCTCAGACCCTTGTGAGACCATATGCTGGTGCGGTTGGCCCTGGGTTCCTACTAATGCAAGACAATGCTAGACCTCATGTGGCTGGAGTGCGTCAGCAGAGGAAGGCATTGATGCTATGGACTGGCCGCCGTTCCCCAGACCTGAATCCAATTGAGCACATCTGGGACATAAGTCTCGCTCCATCCACCAACGTTGCACGTTGCACCACAGACTGTCCAGGAGTTGGCGGATGCTTTAGTCCAGGTCTGGGAGGAGATCCCTCAGGAACCATCCGCCACCTCATCAGGAGCATCCCAGGCGTTGTAGGGAGGTCATACAGGCACGTGGAGGCCACACACACTACTGAGCCTCATATTTTTCTCCCCAATTTTTGTGGTATCCAATCGCTAGTAATTACTATCTTGTCTCATGCTACAACTCCCGTACGGGCTCGGGAGAGACGAAGGTCGAAGCACAACCCAACCAAGCCGCACTGCTTCTTAACACAGCGCGCCTCCAACCCGGAAGCCAGCCGCACCAATGTGTCCTACTGAGCCTCATTTTGACTTGTTTTAAGGACATTACATCAAAGTTGGATAAGCCTGTAGTGTGGTTTTCCACTTTAATTTTGAGTGTGACTCCAAATCCAGACCTCCATGGGTTAATAAATTTGTGTGATTTTGTTGTCAGCACATTCAACTATGTAAAGAAAAAAAGTATTTAATAAGAATATTTCATTCATTCAGATCTAGGATGTGTTATTTTAGTGTTCTCTTTATTTTGTTGAGCAGTGTATATATTCTTATTCCATCCCTTTACTTAGATTTGTGTGTATTAGTTAGTTGTTGTGGAATTGTTAGATTACTTGTTAGATATTGCTGCACTGTCGGAACTAGAAGCACAAGCATTTCGCTACACTCGCAATAACATCTGCTAACCATGTGTATGTGACCAATAAAATTGGATTTGATGTCACTTTACATTGTAATAACCATATTTTGTTCTCCGACTTTAAAATGATTGCTCATTACTGTCAACGTTGCCCTGAACTACCACTTGTCAATGTAATTTCCCATTCATAATAATAATAATGTTTTTGTTGAGATTACTTATCTYGCATTTTACGATATTTCAATGAGATTCTGTTTAAACCAGAACACATACCAATACATTTTCAGTAAATATTTTTTAAATCCACACTAGAGACCATTAAACGCCCATCAAACGTCAACCTGAACCTCTATGTGCCAGCCATTACCAGGCATGCAGCATTTATATTGACTCCGGTCTTATTGATTACCCAGGAAAGTGGAGGAAGAATGGAGGGCTACTGATCACAAAGAGTGAGAGAACGACAACTTTGGTGGCATCATCTCTGCCCTTGTTTGTTCTGAGCCAAAATTGGTCCTTTGCTGCAAACATAAACAGAATGGAGGTCTACATGGTGCTGAGTTAGCAGCACCTGCTGCTGGAACACTGTGTGTGCCAAATCCTGGGAAAGTTACACGTTGAAGGATTGCTCATTTAAATACGTGCAGTAGGAACATAATGTGACATTTGAATGAGAATATAAAATAAGTATTGTCAGATACATTTCAAATTGAGGGCATTACATGCTATCCTTCTTCCACCCTCTTCCCCACTGAGAATGAGGATAATGACTATAACAATGTGGATGAGTGTGAAATTGGCAACATTGTTGCAATATAACAAAGCCCTTCAGTGATTAAACCCTGACAGGCTCTCTCCTCCCCTTTCATGTGAACACGCACGCACGCACACACACACACACACACAGCCATTATGCACACACGCAAACAAACATTCACAAACATCCAATTAGAAAATATAGGCACATTCTGCAAACACTATCTGTTTGAGATACATGGAAGATCATGCCAAGATATCACATCAAAAATCCCCCCCACCTTTTCCAATCCCCCCTTGTGTCACCCCGCTTCCGAAAATGCCTTAGTAGAGGAGCGCTCTGCACTTCCAGAGTCTCCCTGATCAGATGAGGAGCCCCTTCATCACTCTCATATCCTCCAGTGAGTGTGTATATATATGTGGGTGTGCTGCTTACACAGCCTCCCAGACAGCAGCAGCAGGTTGATTCACACAAAGACAGTGAACGCTTCCTGGTGCAGAGCTCTTTTGGAGAACTTTTAGCATTTCTCTCCTACAACACAGTCTACTACAAAGAGGTAAGGACACCTTGAATGAAGGATTACTGCAGTATAGAGGGGGTTACTTTTTTTTCTCTTGCATGAAGTAGATGTTGTGCATTTTTAGAATCTTGTTGCGTCTAAGCAACATGCGTTATTTGTCTGCACCGATCTACAGCAACATCAATACGGATTCTGGACGGGGTGCCAAACACTGCTGAGTAAATAGGACTGTATCATTTTATCTATCATGTACCCCTCTTCATCTCAGGGAGGTGAGAGGATCGCTGTAGCCTTGAGATTGTGGTTTATTAGGTGACTCCAGCAACAATGCTCTCTGCCTATGCACATCCCCTGCTGTATTCTCAATTTCTCTTCCTTTGTTCATATTTGAGTGTTTCCAATGCATAGACCAGAAGAAGGTAATAACATCTCGCAGGAGGATGCGTGGGCATGGTATATAGAATATTCATCTACAGCACATGGAGAATGCTATCATCTCCCACCCAATCCCTGGTTCAGGTTGATCTGTCAACAGCAGTGGGAGGTATAGAGAAGAAAGGAGATGATAAAACGCAGAGGGGGCTTTAATCTTAACCAATTCCAATTGGTACATAAAAGCAGAAAGAAACATAGAGACAAACGCAAACTCGGTCAGGCAGGTGTCCTAGTCAGAGGGAATTAGTGTTTTCATTTATTTTTTCAAAATGTGAGTGGGAGGATTACAGTCTCAGTCATACACACATTCGGCAGAGTTGTCACTACGCATGTAGCTAAGTATCTAGATCTCTGGTTTTAACCACAAAAGTTTACAATACAAAACAAGACTGTTAAACGACAAAGTGTTTGATATTTCACACAGARGTAATATCAATGTCATTATGGTATTTTATCTTTTGTTGCTAATATTAAATCTTCCTAATTTTAAAATGTTCCAACGCAACTAATCTTGCCCTACTGCAGAGGTTTATGATACTGTAGGATAGAGGGATCTGGAAGGATAATTGTGCATAATTTACTGCATTGATTGATAGGAACTAGGAACATAAGCATTTCGCTGCACACACCAGAACACCTGCTAAACTGTGTACGCGACCAATACAATTTGATTTGATGATAATGCTGATGGGAGTATCATGTATATTGAGTACCCATACCATGTYCATCAAGGAAAGAGAGAAGTGGGCCTGACAGTTTCATCAATGGTGTAAAGTACTTAAGTAAAAAATACTTTAAAGTACTACTTAAGTCGTTTTTTTTTTGTATTTATATTTTTGACAACTTTTGCTTCACTACATTCCAAAAGAAAATAAATGTACTTTTTACTCCATACATTTTCCCTGACCCACAAAAGTACTCGTTATATTTTGAATGCTTAGCAGGACAGGAAAATGGTCTAATTCACACACTTATCAAGAATCCCTGGTCATCCCTACTGCCTCTGATCTGGCGGACTCACTAAACACATCCTAAAGTTTGTAAATTATGTCTGCGTGTTAGTGTGCCCCTAGCTAGCTGTGAATTTAAAAAAAACAAGAAAATAGCACTGTCTGGTTTTCTTAATATAAGGAATGTGAAATGATTTATACTTTTGATACTTAAGTATATTTAAAACCAAATACGTTTAGACTTTTACTCAAGTAGGATTTTACTGGGTGACTTTCACTTTTACTTGAGTCATTTTCTATGAAGATATCTTTACTTTTACTCAAGTATGACAATTGGGTACTTTTTCCACCACTGAGTTTCATACATTGTCCCATGGGCAGTGGTTGTTGTGTAGAGGTCCCTTCAGTCCCCAAACAGTGGCTGTGTTTGATACTCTTTGCTGCGAGTCTTCCTCAGCCCTTTAAATCTTGAGATCCATTTGAATCCAGTCCAACTATGGACCCGTTTGGGGAGCTGTCAAGTCAACTGCTCAGTGAGCCTCTTCTCTTCACACAATCAATATGTGAGATACTCACCAGGTGTCTTGCTCCTGTTGGTAGGGTGTAGATCGAACACAAACCGTGCTTCGCTGTTAATGGACTGTGTCTGTGTACTCCTGAGTCATTACTGCTGTCCCATTATAAATGATGGGACTGTGCATCAAGGGCCAGTCCAGGGAAAGCTTTTCCTCTCCGTTTTTATCATGGTATGGTATGCGCAAAACGTCAAATAGTTTCACAGATACAGATTCATTCTCAAGCCTGACATTTTAAAAAGCTCTTTGCTCTCATTTCCCCCTGTTCCTGGTTCTTTCTCTCCTACCCCGTTTGAGCCAATGACCCCAGATGGTGACAGATCCATGCCTCGTGTTAAGGCTCCACTTGAGCAGTGAGATGACATCTGGCGAGGATGTGACTAATAAGAGGGACAGAAGCGGCAGGGACCCGTCATATGATCTCAGATACCAGGGTCCTCTGAAGTCTTCACTTTGATATGCATCCACACTCAGGGGTAGATGTACTAAAATTGGCTTAACCATTGGTCAGTCACCTGCGCTGTCGAAGAAAATATCCATCTGATCCCCAATGTCAGTGGTGCAAAGATAATAAAAAACATCCTTATTCAAAGCAGATATCATGGCACAAGGCGAGACCCAGATGCAGACACAGGAGGCAGATGGTTGGAGTTTTACAATATTTATTAATCCAATAGGGTAAGGCAAGAGAATGATCGCGGACAGGCAAAAGGGTCAAAACCAGTTCAGAGTCCAAAAGGTACCGAAGGGCAGGCAGAATCAAGGTCAGGGCAGACAGGATGATCAGGCTGGTGGGAAAGTAGTCCAGAGTCAGACAGGGGTCAAAACCGGGAAGACTATCAAAAAGAGAATAGCAAAAAGGGGTACGGGAAAAACACACTGGTTGACTTGACGAACATACAAGACGAACTGGCACAGAGAGACAGGAAACACAGGGTTTAAATACACTGGGGGAAATAAGCGACACCTGGAGGGGGTGGAGACAATCACAGGAACAGGTGAAACAGATCTGGGCGTGACAGCAGAAGTAGGTGATGCTAAGCAGAAATGTACATTTTGGAAATGCAGAGAAGGGTGGTGAGTTTATTGAGAGGAAAATCTACAGTCAACACTTAACTTTAGCTTAAATTTACAATAACATGTAATATACGCACATCTTCCATTGATAAATGCACCAACTAAGCAAATGAACTGTTGTTCATAGATCAATGATAGGATGACAAAAGTTATGGTATCAGCCATATGTCTGGTGCCTACAGGGTTGTAACTATGGCATAGTGGCGGTACACCTCATTGTCATGCATGATTTACATGAATTACCACAGATAGCTGACAGAAGGATGCTATTATGCTGGAATTAGGATTGAGCAGGTTATTTTCAGAGGCTGATCATATGGGAGAGAGGGGACTATTTCACCACTTTATGCCTATGAGAGAGATTGAGTGGCTCGCTCATTGAGATTGCCTCTCATTACCTTCAGGTTGTGTGGCAATGATGTTCTTTGAAAGTGTAAAAACACATTTCACACATACATCTAATTTTAGTTACTATGAAAATGTAGGCTTTTAACTTGTTTTTTCTCTGTTGATTTTCACGAGTGGGATATACAGTATTATCCTCTGTGTAGTATATCCTGTAAGTGGAAATATAATAAGAAGTATAGAATAAAAATAGGAATAAATAAGAGAAGCCACTTCTCACATTTGAAAGTAGACCAAAGAAAAATGAGAACGCAATAAACAAATATAGATTTTGGTCAAATTTTGAATATGGATATGATTCCACTGTGTTTCTGTGTGCCTATTTCATTTAAACCTTGTGTATCATATAACATGAACCTGAAATATGCTGTAGCAACATGATGTCTGATTAACATAATCCTATATAAACAACTCCTGGTTGGCTGTTACTTTTAGGTTCTTTTTAAGAGGTGGTTATGCTGGGTTATTGAAAACCTAAATATCAGGGCATTATTATAAACACTGTTGATGTTTACCCTTGACAGCAGTGCTATTGCCATGGTCATGTGCTTGCGAAAATTAGTTTGTGCTTGATTACATGTTTTTGTGGGTCAATGCCAAATGTTGAGGTTTTTGTGATCCTGTCTTCCTGCTTACAAGATTCAGCAGACAAAGTGTTGTCCCGAAGCCACTCCTGCGTTATCTTGGCTGTGTGCTTAGTGTCGTTGTCCTGTTGGAAGGTGAACCTTCGCCCCCAGTCTGAGAACCTGCTCCAGAGCGCTCAGGACTTCATCAAGGATCTCTCTGTACTTTGCTTCATTCATCTATCCCTCGATCCTGATTAGTAACTCAGTCCCTGCCGCTGAAAAACATCCCCACAGCATGATGCTGCCACCACCATGCTTCACCATAGGGATGGTGCCAGGTTTCCTCCAGACTTGCTTGGCATTCAGGCCAAAGTGTTCAGTCTTGGTTTCATCAAATCTAATTGTATTAGTCACATTCCTTGAATACAACAGGTGTAGACCTTACAGCTTACTTACGAGCCCCTAACCAACAATGCAGTTAAAAAAATATATAGAAATAAATACAGATAATAAGAAATAAAAGTAACACGTAATTAAAGAGCAGCAGTAAAATAACAATAGCGAGACTATATACAGTGGGGTACTGGTACAGAGTCAATGTGCGGGGGCACCGGTTAGTTGAGGTAATATGTACATGTTGGTAGAGTTATTAAAGTGACTATGCATAGATGATAACAACAGAGAGTAGCAGCGGTGTAAAATAGGSGGGGGGGGGGGGGCAATGCAAATAGTCTGATTAGGTGTTCAGGAGTCTTATGGCTTGGGTGTAGAAGCTGTTTGGAAGCCTCTTGGACCTAGACTTGGCGCTCTGGTACCGCTTACCGTGTGGTAGCAGAGAGAACAGTGTATGACTAGGGTGGCTGGAGTCTTTGACAATTTTTAGGGCCTTCCTCTGACACTGCCTGGTATAGAGGTCCTGGATGGCAAGGAGCTTAGCCCCAGTGATGTACTGGGCCGTTCGCACTACCCTCTGTAGTGCCTTGTGGTCGGAGTGCCTTGCGGTCGGAGGCCTGAGCAGTTGCCATACCAGGCAGTGATGCAACCAGTCAGGATGCTCTCGGTGATGCAGCTGTAGAACCTTTTAAAGATCTGAGGAAAAATCTTTTCAGTCTCCTGAGGGGGAATAGGTTTTGTCGTGACCTCTTCACGACTGTCTTGGTGTGCTTGGACCATGTTAATTTGTTGGTGATGTGAACACCAAGGAACTTCAAGCTCTCAACCTGCTCCACTGCAGCCCTGTCGATGAGAATGGGGGCGTGCTCGGTCCTCTTTTTCCTGTAGTCCACAATCATCTCCTTTGTCTTGATCACATTGAGGGAGAGGTGGTTGTCCTGGCACCACACGCCCAGGTCTCTGACCTCCCTATATGCTGTCTCGTCGTTGTCGGTGATCAGGCCTACCACTGATGTGTCATCGGCAAACTTAATGATGGTGTTGGAGTCGTGCCTGGCCATGCAGTCATGAGTGAACAGAGAGTACAGGAGGGGACTGAGCACATACCCATGAGGGGCCCATGTGTTGAGGATCAGCGTAGCAGACGTGTTGTTGCCTACCCTTACCACCTGGATCCAGTTGCAGATGGAGGTGTCTAGTCCCAGGGTCCTTAGCTTATTGATGAGCTTTGAACACTGAGCTGTAGTCAGTGAATAGCATTCTCACATAGGTGTTCCTTTTGTCCAGGTGGGAAAGGGCAGTGTGGAGTGCAATAGAGATGCATCATCTGTGGATCTGTTGGGGCGGTATGGAAATTGGAGTGGGTCTAGAGTTTCTGGAACAATGGTGTTGATGTGAGCCATGACCAGCCTTTCAAAGCACTTCATGGCTACAGACGTGAGTGCTACGGGTCGGTAGTCATTTAGGCAGGTTACCTTAGTGTTCTTGGGCACAGGGACTGGTGGTCTGCTTAAAACATGTTGGTATTACAGACTCGGACAGGGAGAGGTTTAAAATGTCAGTGAAGAGAATCTTGAGAATCAGAGAATATTGTTTCTCATGGTTTAAGAGTCTTTAGGTGCCTTTTGGCAAACTCCAAGTGGGTTGTCATGTACCTTTTTAATGAGGAGTGGCTTCCGTCTGGCCACTCTACCATAAAGACCTAATTGGTGGAGTGCTGCAAAGATTGTTGTCCTTCTGGAAGTTTCTCCCATCTCCACAGAGAAACTCTGGAGCTCTGTCAGAGTGACCATCGGGTTCTTGGTCATCTCCCTGACCAAGGCCCTTCTCCCCAATTGCTTAGTTAGGATGGGCAGCCAGCTCTTGGAAGAGCCTTGGTGGTTCCAAATTTCTTCCATTTATTAATGATGGAGGCCACTGTGTTCTTGGGAACCTTTAATGCTGCAGAAATGTTTTCGTACCCTTCCCCAGATCTGTGCCTCAACACAATCCTGTCTCGGAGCTCTACAGACAGTTCCTTCAACCTCATGACTTGGTTCTTGCTCTGACATGCACTGTCAACTGTGGGACCTTATATAGACAGGTGTGTGCCTTTCCAAATCATGTCCAATCAATTGAATTTACCTCAGGTGGACTCCAATCAAGTTGTAGAAACATTCCAAGGATGATTAATGGAAACAGGATGCACCTGAGCTCAATTTTGAGTCTCATATAAAATGGTCTGAATACTAATGTAAATACGGTATGTGTTTTTTATTTTTAATACATTTGCAAAAAATTCTAAAAACCTGTTTTTGCTTTGTCATTATGGGGTATTGTGTGTAGATTGATGAGGAAAAAACAATAATTTAATACATTTTAGAATAAGGCTTTAACGTAACAAAATGTGGAATAAGTAAAGGGGTAAAGGGTGAATACTTTACGAATGCCCTGTATGTTGCACATATAACATATTATATTTGTTATATATTATGTGACATTTTACTTGAGTATACGAGAATATACTTCCAGAAAGTGATTAATATCATTGCAAACGTACGATTGGCTAATATTTACATTTAAGTAATATCCCTTCACTGAGAGTCTACGATTGCACTTATCTAAATTAACATTCTACAACCTATGCCCACTTATGGATCCATCGACACTCCAGGGATGAGACTATTTGGCCACCATTGGGACTTATTCATTTCTGAGCATTTGTTTGTTGTCACCTCTAGCAGATGGCTCAGCGTGGTGGAATGCTTTTCACCAACAGCATTAAAGTGAGGAAATGCTGCTCACTCTTAACTTATTTTGGACTCTCATAGCCCCTGGTTATTGCACAGTGTCCTGAAAAAAAACATGCACACACTCAAAATAGATTTCAAAATATTAAATAATTACCAACAAAGCTATCAACATTCAAAATAGAAGTGATTATGTATTCTGCTGATATTAGGTTGAATCGAAAAACATAATTGTAAATGCCTCCAATGTAATTAAAGATGTGATGAATATCTACACAGACAATGTCACATTCACTGTAAGGGCAAGACTCAGCCCTCAGTCAGCTTGCCATTTAGATTTATTCACTAGCGATTGATTCGTCTTTGGATGGAAACAGGGATGCTGCGCTCATGGAGCAGGTTTCAACATGTCACTCTGCATCAACCATGAAGAAATGAGCAACCTCTTTGCAGCAGGCTAGTCAAATGCAGAATGCAACAAATCTTTGAGGCTGCTGTCACACAATACTAGAACTGTCGTTCACTGATAGCCTCACAGCAGCTGAACCCCTCCCCCCCCAAAATATGTATCTAGTTGAAAACGGCGTATGTTGCATCGATTTTAGTCAGTGTACAAATGTACTACAATGTGTAAATAATATAATTTTTTATCATAAAGTCAGTATCTTCCAAAACTGAGATTTGCAACAGCTGTTATAATGAAAAAGGTTTGATTCACATGGCCTGACCATAATTATCACTGTGAGCTACAGACTCGTCTCTAGCCAGTAAAGGGTTAATGCATGTCATTGGATGAATGGATATTGTGGTTCGCCACCGCGTCTAATTACACAGCGTTGGGAACTTCTCCAGAACAACCAGAACAACCGCATTCCAGTGGCAGACTCAATGATCACTGTTTTGGTCAAAATGAGAATTGAGACGTTGCGCACACAACCCAACTACTTGTCAATATTCCAAAATGCATACCAATTTGCAAGCATCTTGTTGTATAACATGATTTGCTATGAAACTCTGCCAGACGGACACTCCGGTAATAGACAGTGAGAAAGTTGAAAAAATCAAAAGTCCAAATTAATTAGAGATTTCTTGATTTATCTTAGATTAATTCGGACTATTTTTGAGGGCGAAATCTTGCGACCGTGACTCGAGAAGGACAAGCAGCGATAACTGCTAGAGTACAATATAGCAAACATAACACCCACATCGAAACACACCGCCAAGACGCAAATCTCGTTCAACCCCCCCTTCAATGACAGAGGAAAGGAAGATAACTATGTGTATTGTGTTCATGTCAGTCCAAGTGCTGTTTATAAATAGTAATATCAATCCCATGGGATCTCATGTTTTTCTGTTTAATTCCTTCTTTTCTGTTTGAAATTATAAGACTCCCCATGGAATAACCTATTGTATGTTGATAAAGTCAATTTAAGACATGGTCTGAAACTCCTTCTGACAGGTCCACTTCTGTTATGGCTTTAGTGATGACTCCACACAGGCAGGAAGAGAAGATCTCATTAGTGTTTTGAACTTTAGTAGCCATACTAGGAAATTACTGTATGATATCGAAATCTGCCTGCATTGATCCTAAAATCAATATTTACTGCAACACACACAGACATTTGACAGATGACAGGACCTAGTAGACCAGACTTTGTTTACCCTCAATAAAAAAGAAACAGTCCGATTAGTGTGATTTGGATCAAGCCTTGACGATGATCGCTGGCGTGTTTCAAAGCAAGCCCCTTTGTCAAAGCACTATCACATTTACAAAGATATTGGGATCAATGTACTGTAGTGATGAGACAGGAGAGAATTAAGTCGTGATATAATTGATGTTGAGTAAACGGATGACTTTGGGTGAAGATGAATGTGTGTTTTCTCCAGTTGGTTTGGCACCTCGGCCAGCGGAGGGCAAATATTCTTGTCTATCTTTTTGTTCCTTCATTAGCCCGAGTAAAATGAAATGCTAATTAGGGACGTATTAAATGCTGCTTCCGTTTGGGGTAAACATATTTTCAAAGCAAGTGTCTCAGAGAAGATTGAATCCTCAATGGATCCAGGTGGTATTGAATCACGAATAACAATCTCACTTGTATCTGATTTTACTTCTCAATAGAGCTGGCAAAGACTTGAGCTATTCGATTGTTGACATACAGTCAATTTATATATACCCTGCACCATGGTATCTCGCTGCTACGGAACTGCTTTTTAACATGCACACAGTGCTCTCTTTTGGTCTGTTATGGTATATCTGTTGTGTATTATATTGAGATTAATTATACTGACTTTGTTGTTTAATTAACTGGGCCAAACTTTTTCCCAACAGGAAAGATGACTATATCAGCTAGCCGTCTCCTGATTGGCCTGATGTGTCAGGTAACCTGCACGTGGGCCTTCGCTCGCCTGCCCGAGGATGCAGAACTGCGTTCTGCCTTTTCAGTGGCACGCACCAGCAGCATGGAGGGTGGACCAAAGATGGTGGTGACCTTTGACAAGGAGTATGTTAACATCGGTGGGGACTTTGATCCAAAGGCAGGCATGTTCCGCTGCCGCATCCCGGGAGCATACTACTTCTCCTTCACAGTGGGGAAGTTCCCCAGTCGTGACCTGTCAGTCATGCTAATGAAGAACAGGAATGAGGTGCAGGCAATTGTGTATGATGAGAATGCGGGAGAGGAGCGTAAAGTGCAGAGCCAAAGCGCCATGCTGCAGCTGGACTTTGGTGACACAGTCTGGCTCCGCCTTCACGGTGATCCCCGCTATGCCATCTACAGCAACACAGGTCACTACACCACCTTTAACGGCTACCTAATCTACCCTGACACCTACACCTTCCAAGACCCCAAGCACGAGGACCCAACTCCCATGTATGGAAACGAGGCGAATGCCAATGACCACACCCTAACAGACCARGATRGGCTRGGAGAAAGGGACAACGTAGAGAAGAGAGAGGAKGTAGAGGATRAAGAGGAGGACCAGAGGTCAGCYTTCTCYGTTGGCCGCACTCAGAGCATCGTAGGGGTGGACCAGGGCTTCMCAGAGCACCGTCCTATCGCCTTTGACACAGACTTTGTCAACATTGGCGCTGACTTTAACGTCACCGAAGGTGTATTCACCTGCCGTATTCCAGGAGCCTACTTCTTCTCCTTCAATGCTGGCAAGCTTCCCCACAAAACCCTGTCAATCAAGCTGATGAAGAACCACCTGGAGGTGCAGGCCATGATCTACGATGACAGTGATACTGAGAAGGCTCTGCAGAGCCAAAGTCTGATGCTGTCTCTGCGCCGTGGTGATATCGTCTGGCTTTATAGCCACCAACGCAATGGCTTTGGAGCATACAGCAACCATGCCAAGTATATAACCTTCACTGGCTTCCTGGTCTATCCAGAAATACAAAAACCAGCCACCAATCAGCAGTAACAGCAGAGCCGGAAGGGACAGTGTCAAGAACACAGTTGGCTGTGGACCTACTACACTCAATTATTCTATGTCCAGCTAATTCTTTCAATGGGTGTACTTTGTCAAACTCCAACTTGCAGTCTTGCATTAATGAAGATGTTACTATGTGCTAGCATTTCTGATATTTTCAGGATATGATGTCTCAGTTAATACTTATTTGGATTTTTAACATACCTTTATCAATGTCTTGAAAGGCATGGTCAAATAATGGGGACACTTGTTTTGTGTCAAAATGAGTATTTTTCCTTCATTTCAGAGTGAGTTTCTGCTAAGGCCAGTGTCTGATCACAATGAAATAAAATGGCATTTTGAACCTAAAAGCATGACCAACATTTAGAATAAATGTCCTCTTACAGTGCAGGGCTGTCCATTGGATAAATAGACACCATACTCATCCTGGTTGTAGCTTGAAGTCTGAGCACATTCTCACAGAGCACATGCTAGTTTTGGACCCCGGGGCACCAGGCTCATAATTTGATTTCTAACTTAGAGTTTAATTTATTTCCTCAGATGGTGACCGCTGTGGAGAAAATTGAATTGCCTATATCATCCCTTATGATAATCGTGCCGGTTTAATTCACACACCCCCAAGAGAGAAAAATGCTGTTAAGATTGTGCCAGACTTCAGCAAATTACAGTCTCAGTTTGAGATTTTAAACATATAAAAATAGCATATAGTCCAATTGTAATGTTAATTTTACACTCCAGCAAATACTGTATTTTGATTCTCCACATGTCACACCCTGATCTGTTTCACCTGTTTTGTGCATGTCTCCACCCCCCACCAGGTGTCTCCCATTTGTCCCCATTATCCCCTGTGTATTTATACAAGTGTTTTCTGTTTGTCTGTTGCCAGTTAGTCTTGTCAGCGTGTTTTCCCTGTTTGAGTCGCTGTTTTCTAGTCTTCCCAGTTTTGACTGCTCTGACCCTGCCTGCCGTTCTGTACCTCCTTGACTCTCCACTGGATTACTGACCTCTACCTGCCCCCTTGTATAATAAATACGAGAACTGTACTATCCGCCTCCTGTGTCTGCATCTGGGTCACATCCTGAGTTGTGTGGGCCTATTGGGTTATGTACACCATCTCTGGGTAGTGTTCCTTCTCAGTTTGAATTAGCATCTTATCAAAAGGAATAAACACAAAATGTGACACTTGCTGAATAATGAGACTATTTCAGTAATAGTTAGTCTCCCAATTAATGGTAATCTACTATGCGAACAGCAGGTTGATGTTTGTCATGAATCTTGCCCTGGAGGCAGAACTGAGCCATTTCCGCTAGCTGCAGTCAAAATGTTATTTATAGGCTTTAGGGTTAGCAGTGTAGTTAAGGTTATGTTTAAAATCAGATTTGTATGACTTTGTGGCTGTGCCAGCTAGTGACTACTCAGCAGAGCTGCCTCCAGAACAAGATTCTTGAAGAATAATGCTTACCTGCCTGTGATTGCAGTGTCAGGCATATACTCACTCCTGTGGTGCTGCTGCCCTTACACAACCTACTTTTGGAGCACATCCTTCGTCACACTCTTGACTCCCTAATGCCCAAGTGTCACTAATTGTGGCAACTTTTGTACCCTGAGGCTGGAATGACTTTTTCGATACAGCAAATTTATTAAATATGAAACAGATGTATAATTTTTCAATTTGTATGGGAAAATTGTAGTTTAGCATTTGCTTTGTAGTTCTAATTTTAATCATTATGTGCATGGGAAATAGTCCTCATGTTGAGTGGACCAAATTTGTAGAACAGCTTTAATTATATTTAAAAACCACTAGCATGACAACTTTTGAGAGATTAACGAACCCACAAAAAGTATTATTTCTTAGAGCTCAGTGAGATCAATTTCCAGAGAGATAACCGGCATTATGATATTGGGAATTGAGTCTTGGAGAATATTTTGACTAATAATTTCATGCATGCTGTCATGGAGAATAATCGTCTAACAGCTTTGAAGATCTTTGTAATGAGACCGTATTTCTATCCATAACTTTTTGTTGTTGTAAATAACACATTGGTGACCTGTGCTTATATCTTTGTCCTTACAAAGGAATGATTGTAAACTGCATAAAATTTTGCCCTGGGTACATTCAACCCATGTGTTAGTAGTCTGCTTCTTGTTGGCTCCTTGAGATGTTAAAAATATTTCTTATACAATGGATGCTTTGGAACATGTGAAGCAGAATAAATAAAGTTAATGCTTATTTTTCTGTACTCTTATTGGTAGAAGGCACATCTATGTCAGTGAACTTGAACATGCCCGTAGAGAGAGCTTATAGCAGCATGATGCTAATCGACTCATGAGACATTAAACCTCAACAATATTCAAAATATACAAATCAATTTAATCCAATAATAACATTTAAATCATTTGTGGTCTTGAATATAAAAGTGTTAAAAAAATTCTATATAACCTGTACGGAACTGCTTTTTAACATGCACACAGTGCCCTCTTTTGGTCTGCTATGGTATGGCAGGTAAGGTCTGTTTCTACTAGTGCTACAGTCTACTAGAGTTTAAACATACAGTCAAAATGTAATCTCTACTCAGCACATCCAACTAATAAATAAATATCAAAGACAAACAAATAAATGTTTACCTTTTGTTTTTATTTACATAAATATTTAAGTGGGCTCAAGCGGGACATGGGTCCATCAACAGTACAGTCATTATATATAGGTGTGGGCATTTTATCTCTGGTAGATGGTTACTTGTCAGCTGGCTTATCCCCAGCTGGCAGCTCAGGTGCCTTGGCCTCACGGTGGGCTGGGAACACCTCCCATGGGCTGTTCAGGTCAAACTTCCGAAACTCCTGTGAGAGCTCCACAGGCTCTGCCACCACACGCTTCACCTCATCATCATAACGCACCTGAGATGTACCAGATGGACAGAATGAATAATATGGTAGATACCAGTGGAGGTTGATGATGGTAGAACAGCTCATAAGAATGGCTGGAACAGAGCAAATGGAAATGGCACCAAACACATGGAAACCATATGTTTGATGCATTTGATACCATTCCACTCATTCAGCCATTGTCACGAGCCCGTCCTCCCCAATTAAGGTGCCACCAACCTCCTGTGGTAGATACAACACTTCAGTAATGTGAAGTCACATGTACAGATCTTAGGATAGCATTAGGTTATAATTCGGCCTTTAATGCATGTAAACTACATGGGACACTTCTCAGCATTCACATCTGACCTTACCTCCACAAATCCAGACAGTGGGAAGTCCTTCCTAAATGGATGCCCCTCAAACCCATAATCTGTCAGAATACGTCTCAGGTCAGGGTGGTTGGCGAAGAAAACTCCATACATGTCCCACACCTAATGACAAGCACAAAACATATCCTTTCATAGTGTTGGAAAGGGAGGGTATATTTCTGAAAACTTTCTAAGTTTCCCAGTAAACTACCAGAATTTTGGTAACATTCATGTTGTTTTTATGACATCTAGTGGCCTTTTTGGGTACTTCAGATTATCCAGGTGTCTGTAGTTATAGCTGGCCCTCTGTGTGGCCTTATACTCTGTGGGGCCATCAACTTAGTGAATATCATTGTTGTTTAATATATGAGTTTCAGTATGAAATATCCATTATATTTCCCCCCCCACACTTAATTTACTATGTCAATATGTATTTGTTATAAATATATTGGTGCCAAACTGCTGGCAGTTGTGAAAAATGTCAATAGTTGGAAAAATTAATTAATTAAAAGAGTTAATTGAAATAATGCCATTGTTGATTAGATGCTCTTTATCAATAATTATGTATTTTCTCTTGAACCATATGGCCTCCACTAAAAACTCATGTAGAATATGAACAGATACAAAAATGTATACTATGAGAATTTTTTATTTTTTATTAGAGTATAACTGACCAAAATTACAATAGATTTCCATAGATTACCTGTTAATTACCGAAGATTCCAGTAACTTTGGTAAATTACTGCTAGTTTTACAAACCTATCCTTTCATGAGCATTTGCCTTTGGCAGGCAAAACATAAATCCTGAGCTGCCAACACAAAAAAATGGTACATTAAAATCTTTTAACCCTTCAAGCAAAGCATTCTTACGATGTCACTGTCAGACTTACCTCCCTCTCGTACCAGTTGGCTGCGTTGTGGACTGACACAGAGGAGTCTACTGGGGTGAGCTCGTCGGTGTAGGTCTTCAAACGGATCCGGGAGTTGTAGCGCAGGGAGAGCAGGTTGTACACAATCTATTCACCATCAAAGAAAACAGACTTAGGCATATATATAAAAAAAAAAAAAAAACTCTGAATAGAGATCAGGGTTCGTCAAAACAATCTGGTTAAATTCTTACTTATGGGGCTGGGGGTATGGAAGGAATGGTACCTCAAAGCGATTCTGGCGGGTGGGAATGTCCACTGCAGTAAGGTCAATCATGTTTCGGAACTGAGCGTTGCTGTGGTCTCTCAGAAAGGTCAACACAGGGACGACCCCGTCAGGATGGATCATCACCTCCAACTCATTGTAACACGTCACCTGAAGATATAACATGCATCCTTGTGAAGCTCATATGGCTTCAAAATGACATACAACTAGCTATACAAAACATCAAGCTTTCTAAGAAGGTAAATTAAGATTACGATTACTTTAGTGGTCAATTGTACACAAGGTCCAACCGAAATTAACTGCTTTTAACCCAAACCCTCAAATTTTTGGAGAGGTGCGGGGGGCTGCCACACTGGGTGCCCGGGGACCTGTTGTTGTGGGGGGTTAAGGGCCTTGCTCAAGGGCACAATGGCATCTAGGATTTGACACCAGCAACTTTCCGGTTGCCAGCTTAATTCCCAAGTGTGGGCTCCTTTCTAGCCTTATGTGTATGTTCCCAATGTTTTAGATGCACCATACGCATTTAGGATTTACAGTATAGTTTCCCTAAATGGTTGCTCAATCATGGTATGATTGTGTGGATGTCTTCGTGTTAAAGCTGACTGTATTCATTACAGTTGGTGCAATTACATTATCTTACCTGGACTTGCTGCACATATTTAGGAAGCATTTCAGCCACATATTCTCCAAAAGTAGCAAGTTGGTTATGGGTGACCGCATCCTTGGGTCTGACAGTGGCTACATAGAGATGGGCACATGAAATTGATTCAAATAAAGGAAGAGGCGATACAGTTATTGTTGCACTCAATCATTACATTTACATTACATTTAAGTCATTTAGCAGACGCTCTTATCCAGAGCGAATTGTATTCAGTGTCGCAAAGATCACTGACGGAATTGAAAGCTAAATGGTTAGTTAACTATACTACATTGGGGATGGACTAGGACTTTGCGGGTTCAACATACTGATGATGATGATTATCTGCAATGTACACCATAAAGACAAATGCCACGGCCTGGGTGAATTCTATTATACACTGGTATACTCACGTTTTGTTTCAGTAGTCTCGGATCTCGCTTGCACGAGACATGGGCTTTGATTGGCAACTGTAACATATTACATAAAATAGCATTACATACACAATGGCTAGCTAATGTTAAAACAGGTTGGATTACCAGCATGGTCCTCTCCTCTGAGCTAGTTGACTGCTCGCTAACTAGCAGCTAAGTTACTAACACTTTCACGTTACTTGACTCAGTTATGGCTACATAACATTGTCATAACAAGAATATTGCTAGCTAATACACTACATGACCAAAAGTATATGGACACCTGCTCGTCGAACACCTCATTCAAAAATCATGGGCATTAATATGGAGTTGGTCCCTCCCCCATTTGCTGCTATAACAGCCTCCACTTTTCTGGGAAGGCTTTATACTAGATGTTTGAACATTTGCTGCGGGGTCTTGCTTCCATTCAGCCACAAGAGCATTAGGCATGGCTCGCAGTCAGCTTTCCAATTCATCACAAAGGTGTTCAATGGGGTTGAGGTCAGGGCTCTGTGCAGGCCAGTTAAGTTCTTCCACACCAATCTCAACAAATCATTTCTGTATAGACCTCACTTTGTGCAAAGGGGCATTGTCATCCTGAAATAGGAAAGGGCCTTCCCCAAACTGTTGCCAAAGTTGAAAGCACCGAATCATCTAGAATGTCATTGTATGCTGTAGCGTTAAGATTTCCCTTCACTGGAACTAAGGGTCCTAGCCCGAACCAAGAACAGCCCCAAACCATTATTCCTCCTCCACCGAACTTTACAGTTGGCACTATGCATTAGGGCAGGTAGTGTTCTCCTTGCATCCGCCAAAACCAGATTTGTCTGTTGGACTGCCAGATGGTAAAGCGTGATTCATCACTCCAGAAAACACATTTCCACTGCTCCAGAGTCCAATGGCAGTGAGCTTTACACCACTTCAGCCAACGCTTGGCATTGGACATTGTGATGTTAGACTTGTGTGGCTGCTCGACCATGGAAAACCCATTTCATGAAGCTCCCGACGAACAGTTCTTGTGCTGACATTGCCTCCAGTGGCAGTTTGGAACTAGGTAGTGAGTGTTGCAACCGAGGACAGACGATATTTACACACTAAAGCACTCGGTGGTCCAGTTCTGTGAGCTTGGGTGGCCTGCCACTTCCCGGCTGAGCCGTTGTTGCTCCTAGACGTTTCCACTTCACAATAACAGCACTTACAGTTGACCAGGGCGGCTCTAGCAGACAAACTGACAACGGTGCCACGTTGAAAGTCACTGAGCTCTTCAGTATGGCCATTCTACTGCCAATGTTTGTCTATGGAGATTGCATGGCGGCGTGCTCGATTTTATACACCTGTCAGCAAAGGGTGGCCGAAATTGCCGAATCCACAAATTTTAAGGGGTGTCCACATACCTTTGTGTATATATAGTGTATACAAGGCATACATGCCTGTTAGTGTCAGTTTATAACTGACATTACAATGTGCGTTCCAGACGTCGTCTGTTTCGGTCGTACTGCGCAGATAATCAAAATCGGACTTGCGTTCACAAGCTTCTAGATGGGCAGTGACAACTAAAATCCCGACCTGGAACATAACCACTGACTTGCTAGTAAATTTGATGGAAGGTCAAGTGAGAATCGGCCGACTACAGATAGCGCGATCTTAACAACAATATAAGTACGTTATCACGCACATTAACTAAACATTAAGACAGCATGTTAGTGCACAGTTACCACTCGAAATGTACTTACGATTCAAAGTCCTGCTGAAACCTCCGCGAACAAAACGCACTAACGATGCCGCCATGTTTTTTCAATGACGTAATCCATTTTCTTCTGTTTTTTTTTTATTGCACATCCGCATTTTAGAGTAGGCGTTCCCTGGCGGAAATATGCAGATGAGTGCTAGTACGCGCGGATAGGATCTCGCTAGGTCGTGCTTGGCTTTGCTTTTTCTGCCCACTATGACTAATTTGTTCACGTTGTAAACGACAGGCTGTGGTCCATCTTGGTTTAGTTATATAAATCTTTGTTAAAAGTTTTTGCATCACCGCCATTTACAGATGAAGTGATGCAGTAGAATCAACGGTTGATGGTCTTTGTTTTACCATTTACTTTTAATGCAAATTTCAGACAGGTAATTTAACATGGGATAGATCTCATCAAGAGCTATCTGATACTATACTAATTTTTATCCAAAATGTATACTAGCCTGGTTGCTGGTCTCTGTTCAGGTACATTCAACTCCTTGTGGAATGTTAAGACTGATATCCAGGGCTACACGTAGTCTGCTGTTGTGAGGCCAGTAGCAGGTACTGCCAAATTCTCTAAAACGGTGGCTTATGGTTGAGAAATTAACATAAAATTCTCTTGCCACAGCTCTGCTGGACATTCCTGCAGTCAGCATGCCAATTGCATGCTCCCTCAACTTGCGACATCTGTGGCATTGTGTTGTGACAAAACTGCACATTTTAAAGTGGCCCTTTGTCCCCAGCATAAGGTGCACCTATGTAATGATCACACTGTTTAGTCAGTTTCTTCATATGCCACACCTGTCAGGTGTAAGGATTATCTGAGCAAAGGAGAAATGCTCACTAACAAGGATGCAAACAAATGTGTGCACACAATTTTAGAGAAATAACCTTTTTGTGCATATGGAACCTTTCTGTGATCTTTTATTTCAGCTCATGAAAAATGGGACCAACACTTTACATGTTGCATTTATATTTTTGTTCAGCATAATTCGATACTGTCCTGTGGATATTGCCTCACATTCTTACCGCCAAAAGGACCAACTGCACAAACTGCTTAAGTACGTTAACATATCATTTTATTCAACCTCCTGGTTGAATATCGTGAGAGAACTTTCCTGATTCAAACGCTCATTTCAACATCGGCTTTCCAGATAATTAGGCTACATGTTCACTCCGGTTATGTTTCCATGGATGAAGTATCAATAGCTATTCTTTTATAATAAGTCATTATTTTCCAATATATACAGTGGGGAGAACAAGTATTTGATACACTGCCGATTTTGCAGTTTTTCCTACTTACAAAGCATGTAGAGGTCTGTAATTCTTATCATAGGTACACTTCAACTGTGAGAGACGGAATCTAAAACAAAAATCCAGAAAATCACATTGTATGATTTTTAAGTAATTAATTTGCATTTTATTGCATGACATAAGTATTTGATACATCAGAAAAGCAGAACTTAATATTTGGTACAGAAACCTTTGTTTGCAATTACAGAGATCATACGTTTCCTGTAGTTCTTGACCAGGTTTGCACACACTGCAGCAGGGATTTTGGCCCACTCCTCCATACAGACCTTCTCCAGATCCTTCAGGTTTCGGGGCTGTCGCTGGGCAATACTGACTTTCAGCTCCCTCCAGGGAAGGAGGTTGTTGGCCAAGATCTCGCGATACATGGCCCCATCCATCCTCCCCTCAATACGGTGCAGTCGTCCTGTCCCCTTTGCAGAAAAGCATCTCCAAAGAATGATGTTTCCACCTCCATGCTTCACGGTTGGGATGGTGTTCTTGGGGTTGGACTCATCCTTCTTCTTCCTCCAAACACGGCGAGTGGAGTTCAGACCAGAAAGCTCTATTCTTGTCTCAGACCACATGACCTTCTCCCGTTCCTCCTCTGGATAATCCAGATGGTCATTGGCAAACTTCAGACGGGCCTGGAAATGCGCTGGCTTGAGCAGGGGGACCTTGCGTGCGCTGCGGGATTTTAATCCATGACGGCGTAGTGTGTTACTAATGGTTTTCTTTGAGACTGTGGTCCCAGCTCTCTTCAGGTCATTGACCAGGTCCTGCCGTGTAGTTCTGGGCTGATCCCTCACCTTCCTCATGATCATTGATGCCCCACGAGGTGAGATCTTGCATGGAGCTCCAGACCGAGGGTGATTGACCGTCACCTTGAACTTCTTCCATTTTCTAATAATTGCACTAACAGTTGTTGCCTTCTCACCAAGCTGCTTGCCTATTGTCCTGTAGCCCATCCCAGCCTTGTGCAGGTCTACAATTTTATCCTTGATGTCCTTACACAGCTCCCTGGTTTTGGCCATTGTGGAGAGGTTGGAGTCTGTTTTATTGAGTGTGTGGACAGGTGTCTTTTATACAGGTAACGAGTAGAGAACAGGAGGGCTTCTTAAAGAAAAACTAACAGGTCTGTGAGAGCCAGAATTCTTACTGGTTGGTAGGTGATCAAATACTTATGTCATGCAATAAAATGCAAATTAATTACTTAAAAATCATACAATGTGATTTTCTGCATTTTTGTTTTAGATTCCGTCTCTCACAGTTGAAGTGTACCTATGATAAAAATTACAGACCTCTACCTGCTTTGTAAGTAGGAAAACCTGCTAAATCGGCAGTGTTTCAAATACTTGTTCTCCCCACTGTACATAAACACACAATCAGTGAAATTTGTAACAAAAAAAAAAAAATTAACATAGAAATTGTAATCAAATTTCCTATTAAGGAAGAAAAAATGTTATGTAGAAACATGCTTTTAAAATACACCCACCCCACCCCCTCACCCACCTGTCAGTACTTTGATGGGGATTGCATTTTATTATACCTCATGTTCTGATGAGCTGTGATAAAACATTTGAATTATACAATGCACTTGATCCAGTTGAGTAACAAAACAATGTAATAAAGAATAAGCTCAAGGTCAAAAAACTCTTCAAGAAGAATATGGTTTGTTTTGACAAAGCTCATTTTACAGTTTCTGTAGGAGTGCAATAAAGTATGCTGGCAGCCTCTCAACAATCTTAAATGGAACCCCACACCACAGACTTGCTGATGGTACCGCCGAAGCATCTCCAGCTGTGTAGAACAAATTATTACATGTGGTCGGACAGAGGCCAACATCTGACATGCTTCCTCTGGACCCTAGCAGTGTACCTGTAAACAGACCAACAAACTGATGTACAAGTTCGGTAGATAACTAATTCAGTACTAGTGATGATCAGGATAGCCAGCAGTGGCAATCTATGGAAAGCAAAGACTGTCGTTTGCTGGCCAAAGCCACTGACTCACCTGTATGATGTATGCAGCAGCTAGTGTAGCACTGCGACAGCCTTACAGTGGCCGTAGACACTGGAGCCCTTTTCCCGGTGACTGAGTGCGAACTCCACTCCTCTGTGCAGGTTCTCTAGACTGGGCACCCCGGTCAGGTCCACTGTGCTTAGTCGCAGCTGCGCCACCCCCTCAGCTTTCCACTCCAGTTTCAAAACAAACAAAGCTGTTTCTAATACAACTTCACATTTCCTATGATAAAACTCACAAGCCATGTTTCTTGCCCACATGAACATACCAGACATGTCCCTGACCTTGTGTTCAAGAGCACCACGAAGCTCCTGTTTTTAAATCAGAGGTTCTGTATTTATGTGGCAATTAAGCTACTGTACAAACAGATAGAGTAGGGCGAACCCACCTAGACAGGCTTTTGTTCTAACTCTGCTCTACCACACCTGAATCAGTTTATCAAAATCCTGATGATTAGCAGCTGAGTAGGTAGATTATTGAGCAGAACTGAAATGAGTCCACATCTCTCTCCAAGAGGAGGGTCATTAGATTTCCATAGGAAATAAATCATCAGCTCACCTCAGCTGAGTTGCAGAATAATTTTGTTTCATATTCCTCATTCATGGTTATCACCCACCTGACATTTTCTGTCTGTGTGACCTTCCTGGTCCCGTCCCTCAAGTCAGTGAGTCAACACAGGAAGGAGTAATGGATGGATTGTTCATTTATTTCCAAGCTGCAATCATGCGACACACACACACAGTATGGATGAATGATGAGTAGTCAACTGGATATAAATAGCACCCCCACAGCAATTCTCCATAGATCTGCGGTACAATATACCAACAAAATAACAATGGAAATGTCTATCAAAGTCATTATCATATAGTGGATTCAACAATCCCTAATTCACTATAATACAAATATATTGTTTCCATGTGTAATCTCATATTCACATCAGAACGAACGATCATCCACTTAAGTATTCAACATATATCAAATGAACCCGACAAATCACTCAACGTCACACTCTTGTGGCGAAGAAATTCAATACACCTAGAATGTACCATATTTTCCTAAGCAAACAAAACCAGGCCAAAACGCTGCTAGCTGGTGCTCATAAATGTATAAAACATTCTTTATACATTTGTCATAAATTACCTGCACTCATGGGACACACACAGTATGGCTGCATGATGAGTAGTCGACGGGATACAAATAACACTCCTAAAGAATATGCATTTTCAAGTTAGCTACCAACTTCAAAGAGGGAACTTTAGCAAAAAACCCACATGGCAAACTAAGATTCGGCAAATAACATAAAGAGTGGCTTATTTCACGCCACACCAACAACATGTGTTACTAATAACATACAGTGCTGATGTAAAAGGTGGATTTTATGATGAAACGATATAATTTCTATCCCGGGACCTTTCAACTCACCTACAGCAACTCTCCATAGAGCTATGGAACACCCAGAATCCCATACCTTTATTACAGTGTGTATTAGACAATGTAAACACAGTAATCCACCAGGTGGAATAATACCCATTTTATGCAGGAATTGAACAACTTAAATATATCTTTACATCTGCACCAGCTGGAAGTAGAAAATAATGTTGATGTCAATTTCTTTTTCTCCATTACAAAATCAGTAGCGCGTGCCTGCCAGCTAGAAGTAGTAGACTGGACTGGAGTTCACATAACTAACATTCATCAGCTAGCTACCTCCTTAGTCATTGATTTGAAAGGCAGTGCTTCTCTTTATGCTTCGGGTCTACAGGGTTCCCGAGTGGCACAGCTTCTCAGTGCAAGAGGCCTTAATACAGTCCCTGGTTCGAATCCAGGCTGTATCACATCTGGCCGTGATTGGGAGTCCCATTGGGCAGCGCACAATTGGCCCAGCGTCGTCCGGGTTAGGCCGTCATTGTAAATAAGAATGTTCTTAACTTACTTGCCTAGTTAAAGGTTAAATAATTTAAAACAGTATCCTTGCTAATGCGCCAGACACGTTCACACTTAAATTTACAGCGTAGTCAGCACCAATGTTAAAGCAAATTCCAAATCCGAGATAAATGCATGGCCCAAACCAACAACATCTAAATGACTGGTAGGAAAACGTGTTGTTCCAGAGGTACTATTCAACCTAACTGGCAAATTACCCAATATCTGTGCAATTAACAGGCTAATTACCTAGTATCTGTGCGTTAGAGATGTCAGCGACGAGTGTCTCCTCTCTAACAGTTAGCTCATATTCAAACTCTCATTAAACAGCTCTGCAAGCGTTATGTAAAAATACGTTCGGTATTTAACAAATGTGGGGTTTCGCTGAGCAACTAGCTTAATTTACTCCCGTGACCCCCGGTATGTACTTCCAAAACAAGATACAAAAATATTTTACAAGCAACAGGGAAAAAACACTCTTCGGCACCTCCAATATATTGAGCTGTCGTAGACTTCCGACTTGTGCATAGCAGTAAGGTTAGTGCTATTCGGGATCCTTGGGATGTGAGTGAATAGGCACTCTTTCGATTGCGTGTACATTTTTATTTTGTGAGTAACGAACCTATTTTGACATCATAACGCTTGCAGAGCTGTCTAGTTTGAATCGGAGCTTACTGAGCCTTGGAGAGGAGACATGTCATACTCATCATCAACATCTTTAAAAGCATATACTGGGGCAGGATCAGCCAGCTGTCAAAACCTGCGAACTATCAGCTGAGAAACATGACCATCTGTGTAATTGCTTCAGATGCAGTGTTGTACAACCTACTTCTGAGAATTAGTTTCAAATGCTGCTCAACATGTTGTTTTTCCCTTGCACCCGGAGAAGGGGCAACTTACATCAAAACACATTGATCAACATAAGTTGAATAGCAACACAATCATTTTGCAACTGACCATTGAGCTATAAAATAACAGGATGACTACATAACATCCTCCCATGAGAAAGAATCTAGAACGTACCATGTTGTGACACAGGGGACACTTGTTATTCTAAATGGCACAATGGGTCTAAAGGCGACTCGAAAACGCAAGGAAAGTTGTAAAATATAATGCACATTTACAACAAATATTTTGCTAACGTTGTTTGGTCCAACATTCACTTCAACTAAAAAAACATAATCGACGGTCACACCCCCAATCCCCTGTTTCCGAGAGTTTGATGGTAAATGCAGGAAAGACCGCCATTTTGCAAGATAGAAGTACAAGTCTAAAAGTGAGCTGGTGAAGAAAATAATCGAAATAATAAGCCACCAAACATACACTTAGCAAATACTGATAACACACCGTGTTGGCTAAACACATAGGTAGTCGCATTTAAAGTTAAGACATCACACAGGTAAGTAGGGTTGAAGTAAAATTATTTGCCAGCTAGTTTATCTAGCTATCAAATGTGTTATCCAATGCTAGATAGCGGTGCACATTTGGCTTGTTTATGGATCTGTCAGCTGGCTTAGCAAAGAGGGTCACAAACAACGTGCGTCATTAAACTGCTTTCCAGAAAGCTATCTATCTATTTGCTAAATGGAACCATTCTTACCCAACAATAAATACAAACTGCTAACGAATACTTTCCAAACACTCATGGTTCTTATTTTGATAATGTTTGCATTTAGCTAACAGAAGACTGAAATAGCCTGTCAGTGTGCTTATCAACAAGCTAACGTTACTAGTACCACCGAGCCTGGTTCTAAACAGCTAAGTTAGCCTAACACACTACAGCACTTGCTGTTTCACAGAACAGCTACTGTTAGCTACCAAATCTGGTAAAATATTGGATTCGATGCTCAATGCACTTGAAATAAACAAGCAAAACATATATTTATTTCTGCTCGCCTAACGTTAGAACAAAAATGGCGAAATAAATAGGCTGGTTAACCGTTTCACAATTAATTTCTAAATGTTGACTCGAGACGATATTCTGAAGTATCTGTTGAATATTTCAAATTTGTACAACCCTTGCATGAATTACTAGAATAGCTAGTAACGTTCGTTAACTAGCTAAATGAGGGGTGAGGTCTACTTTTCTCGAACGTCTGTCCTCAGGCCACATACGAGTGAGTTGCAACAGTGGCAGTTCAAAAACAGTGTTTGAGGCTTGTGTTCTTCAGAGCAACTATTTAAGTTGCCAATGTATAGTAATTATTATTGTTAGATACCACGACAAAACACATTTTTCTGACTGGTGTCTTCATAAAAGTGACTTTGATGATTCTCTCTGTAGTACACCGGTGAGTCACTCCTACAGTACGCTGTGTCCATATACAATGTTCCCTATTTTAAAATCTATCGTTTTCATTCATAAGAATCTAGCTGCCTATTGCAGATGTTATGTGTCTAAATAATTTCTAATGGATGATAACTGGGGTTCTACAAGTTCGTTTGTAGTAATGACTCATTTTATGAGATGGCGTTTGGTCAGACCAGTGGTCATAACCTCACATTACATTTTCATTATGCATACAATATGCAACATAAGTCATGTTTGAAGTATTGCCATTTACAGAAATTGATTGCATACAAATAATGTAGTCTTCATGTCACTGTCTGGTGCATTGCAATGTGACCTACAGCACTGGTAATGTGCTACACTGGATGGGGGTGGTGGCAGTATGCTTGACAAGTTGAAGGTGGCCTGTGTTAGTTATTCAATGCAGCTGAGTTGTCATGGAGCCATGGTGTCCTCCAAACTGGAGAACTTGACTATTTATGTTAGCAGGTTTAGATCTCAGAAGCAAATAATCAGCTCTGACTCTTGTCTTATTGCTTAAAATGCCAAAAGTGAGAATCAATGGCTGTTATGTCAGTCACACAGATTTGGTCATTTTATGTCTCTATTTGTTAACAGGATAAAGGGGGAAGAACCATTACCTACGTGACAAGCAAACCCAGGGTAAGTCATCAGGCTAGTCATTCTCAGACAATCTTCTCTCTGTCATCTACTGCTTAGAGGCAGACTACATCCTCAAAGTCATTTTAAGTAATGGGCTCAGCTGGCTTAAAATGGTTTTCAGAGAGTAGTAGTTGTAGTAGTAGCCTATTGGGTCACTGAAACAATATGGCTATTTCAATGCCTTGATGCAGGGCAAGTAGGCTATTTAAGTCATGGCTTAAATAGCCAGAGATTCATTTTCATCATATGGGCAGAAAAAGCACAAGCGGTTCTAAACATAATTACCCATCGTAGCCTTCTTATGGCCAAATTGAAATGTTTCTAACAGAAGAAATATAAAAAGCAAATACATGAGGACTTTGGAGATTAGGGGGACATTATCAGACCAAAGGTGAGGACACAACAGTTCACCTGACACAAGGCTGAATCCAAACATTACACTTTTGATTGTATGTGCATTTTACATTTACTGTACTTCACAGCATTTGCCAATAATGAAATCTGAAAATACTCTGAATATTCTTAATTTGTTGCTGAATATATTCATTGAAATGTTGGGGTAGGTGCAACAAGAATAAACAATTTTAAGGGTTTGAATGAGAGGTCTAACTGGTTTCTCCAAGTGGCCACACACCTTGCTAAACTGTTCCTAAGTAATTTCAATGCACTTTCATGACTCAAGGAAAGAGCCTTCGACTATAAGGCACTTTGCTTTTAGCTCTCCTAGCTTTACGATTGAGGAACTGAAGCATGCACACTTGTAGTTTTTTGTTTGGAACACCCATCACACAATTAATATTGTTTACACATTCCAAAAACATTATTTTATAAATCCCAATCTGGGTCAGGTGGGAATCATTTGAAAACGCATTCTATTGCCAAAATGTTTTGCTAAGCTATAAAATACGATCTTACTTTGTTCAGCTTTCACAAGGCAGTTCAGACAAACAAATTGTAATTTTGGTGCTTATATAATTGAGTCATGAGTGCATTCAAGTGCTTGTACCTGGGAATAAAAATGGCATGCCCATACTCCATTACTTCACAATAATGCTTTGCATCCCCCCAATGGTCCAAATGTGGAATCCGTACCATTATATTCTGAGCTAGCCATTAAAAAAGTATGGTCCACAGATCTAAGTGAATCTGAACAACCCTTTAACTGGAACAGAATATGGAAAAATATGACCTTGGCGTCCTGAAATCTAAACCATCAATTGTATACATTTAAAGTTTGTTCAGACTGTATTTCACACCAAGGAAAACTTATGACGAAATTGGCCCTAACTCCCAACTGTTCACTGTGTCCCGTAAATCCAGTAAGCACATTCCTTCATATGATGTAGAAGTGCCATGCAGTTAAGCTTCTTGGGAGGAAGTGCATGAATGTAAATATGAAATGCATTGCATCTTCTATGTTACTTAACAATGACAGCTCCTTTAATCTCTGTCGGAGATAATTATTGCTGGCAGGCAGCACTGCCGCAAAAAAATGTTGGCTCTTTGATAGCAAACAGCCCACTCTCAAATCGCCAGTGGATACAGTCACTGTTAGAAGTTATAACATTAGAATTATTGGCGGTGAGAATGAATGGTGCTAGTCAAGGAACAATTGAGGCCTGGACAAATACTTGACTCTGTAAAGAATAATCTCAGCTAAAGCCCAACACATACATACAAACAAAATATACACTCAGTGGCCAGTTTATTAGGTAAACGTTCACAAAAATGGTTCGCTCCTACAGATGGTGAGTCACGTGGCCGTGCTTGCTATTTTAAAGCAGGCAGACGGGCATTGAGTTACTGTTCGATTGAAAGTTACAATGTGCAAAACGGGTTAAGGGGTGGTGGGCGTTGGTAGATAGAGATACGGGAGGGGGGACTGCAAACCAACTTGTGTTGCTGGGTGGGAAGGGGTTTTTCCTTTCTTTACATACCAACTTTATTATTGCAAAATCATGTTATCAATATGATTTCTCTATATATTCATACTTTTTAATTGTTTTGCTTTAGCGTGGCAGCCTGTGGTATAAACTGTGTAAATATATATGAATATCATACGTACCCCCACAAAAAAAGACAAAGCAAGTAAAGTAAAAGTAAAAAGTGCGTTCAAGTCTGTGTTCTGCGGCCAATTTTTGGGGGCAGTTTGTATCCCAGCCTTATTGTTAACGTACCTGCGTTATGTTGCACCATAAGGCTGGGATGCAAACCACAAAAAATAATTGGCCGCAGGACAAGTACTTGAATGCACTTTTTTATTTTAGCACTATCACTTACGTTTTAAAACAGTTGGACTGATTGTTGATTTAATCAGAAGAAAAACATTTTTTTTGCCATGAGATCTTGTGGTGACAAGTTGCAGAGGTGTTGTGCCTTTTGTTGTTGAGGCAATTAGCCAGCAACATATATGACGTTGGACAGTTTCCATATGTCACACTAATATGGATTTTACACACTTGTGCTTGTTTTTATAAACCCTTTGTTCCTGTAACTGTGGTGTCCACAATTGTAATGATGATAATGTTATGAACAATAACAATAGCCTACGGTGTCATTGCAAGAAATGGTTGTGTATGAGGCCTTAGATTTAGCCTTTTTTGTCAACATGTTTTAGATGCCATTTTGAAAGAGAGACACAAAGGTGTTATGGAGTAAATCAACGGCTGAGGGAGGGTAGATGACTGCTCTTGGCTGAATTTTCACATAGGTGTGACACACCCCCTCGTTTTATGTCAAAAGGAATGAAAAAATACTTAATATTTTGTTTCCCACTGACCAGTCTCAGAGAAAATACAGTGCATAAAGAAAGTATTCACACCCCTTGACTTTTCCATATTTTGTTGTTACAGCCTGAATTTAAAATGGATTAAATAGAGACATTGTGTCACTGGCCTACACACAATACCCCATCATTTCAAAGTGGGATTGTTTTTTGAAATTTTTTAAAAATGAATTAAAACTGAAATGTCTTGATTCAATAAGTATGCAACCCCTTTGCTATGCCAAGCCTAAATAAGTTCAGGAGTAAAAATGTGCTTAACTTCTAGTTGCACACAATCCCGGATCCGGGAGCACCCCCATCAGTAAAAAAGCTGACTAGCATAGCCTAGCATAGCGTCACAAGTAAATACTAGCATCTAAATATCATTAAATCACAAGTCCAAGACACCAGATGAAAGATACATGGATGTGAATCCAGCCATCATTTCTGATTTTTAAAATGTTTTACAGAGAAGACACAATATGTAAATCTATTAGCTAACCACGATAGCAAAAGACACAACTTTTTTTCCCCACCATTTTTTTCCTGCATAGGTAGCTATCACAATTTCGACCGAATAAAGATATAAATAGCCACTAACCAAGAAACAACTTCATCAGATGACAGTCTGATAACATATTTATTGTATAGCATATGTTTTGTTTGAAAAATGTGCATATTTCAGGTATAAATCATAGTTTACCATTGCAGCCACCATCACAACTCTCACCAAAGCAACTAGAATAACTACAGAGACCAACGTGAATTACCTAAATACTCATCATAAAACATTTATGAAAAATACACAGCGTACAGCAAATGAAAGACAAAGATCTTGTGAATCCAGCCAATATTTCAGATTTTTTAAGTGTTTTACAGCGAAAACACAATATAGCATTATATTAGCTTACTACAATAGCGAACCACATAACAGCATTGATTCAAGCCAACAATAGCGATAACGAATAAACCAGCAAAAGATATACATTTTTTCACTAACCTTCTCAAACTTCTTCAAATGACAGTCCTATAACATCATATTACACAATACATATAGAGTTTGTTCGAAAATGTGCATATTTAGCAGCACAAATCGTGGTTATACAATGAGAAAAGTAGCCAAGCTGCCAACAATATGTCAGAAGAAATCTTGGGAGAGGCACCTAATCTAATCAGGAACTAATCATAAACTTGACTAAAAAATACAGGTTGGACAGCAAATGAAAGATACATTAGTTCTTAATGCAACCGCTGTGTTAGATTTTTTAAATTAACGTTACTACGACATACAGCGTGCGTTAAAGCCAGACCGCATCGAAATCAATGGCGGAATAGGAGTTTTACATTTTTCAACAGAACAACGAATTAACATCATAAATAGTTCTTACTTTTTGATGAGCTTCCATCAGAATCTTGTGCAAGTTGTCCTTTGTCCAAAAGAATCGTTGCTCGGTTGTAGATTGTCGCCTTCAACTTTGGAATTAGCTGTAAACATTAGCCATGTGGCGAAGACGTGCCCAACTCACTATTGCGCAGCACAAAGAAAATTTCGAAAATCGCAATATCCTCACATAAACTGAAATAACTCGGTTTAAAATAACTACGTTATGATGTTTCTAACACCTATATCGAATAAAATCAGAGCCGGATATATCTAAGGGCTATAACGGGGGCTTTCTAGAACGCCATCCTGGGGTCTGTCTTGCGTCATGGCGAACGAAGGAAAGAGAGGACATCACGTTCCGAGCCTATTTATAAGGCCTCAGATCTGCCTAGCAACTCCATTCCAAATCTCACTATTTGCTGACATCCAGGGGAAGGCGTATGCAGTGCATCTCAACCAATAGAAGACAGGCAAATTAATAAACCGACCTCAGAACAGCCTGCATGATTTCAGACTTCTCACTTCCTCACAGGAAAATTGCTCCAACTCGAGTTCTGTTTAACTCACAGATATAATTCAAACGGTTTTAGAAACTAGAGTGTTTTCTATCCAATAGTAATAATAATATGCATATTGTACGAGCAAGAATTGAGTACGAGGCAGTTTAATTTGGGAACAAATGTTTTACAAAGTGCAAATAGCACCCCCTATTGACAAAAGGTTAACAATGCACGTAATAAGTTGCATGGACTCTGTGTGCAATAATAGTGTTTAACATGATTTTTGAATGACTACCTTAGCACTGTACCCCCATACATACAATTATCTGCAAGGTCCCTCAGTAAATTTCAAACACGGATTCACCCCACAAAACCAGGGAGGTTTTCCAATGCCTCGCAATGAAGGGCACCTATTGGTCGATGGTCTAAAAAAAATAAAAAATAAAAGCCGACATTGAATATCCCTTAGAGCATGGTGAAGTTATTAATTGCACTTTGGGTGGTGTATCAATACACCCAGTCACTACAAAGATACAGGTGTCATTCCTAACTCAGTTGTCGGAGAGGAAGGAAACCTCTCAGGGATTTTACCAAGAGGCCAAAGGTGATTTTTAAAACAATTAGAGTTCAATGGCTGTGATTGGAGTACTGAGCATGGATCAACAACATTGTAGTTACTCCACAATACTAACCTAATTGACAAAGGGAAAAGAAGGAAACCTGGACAGAATAAAAAGGCCAAATCTACACTGTAGTTGCTTACCAAGAAGCCTTTGAATGTTGAGTTAAATCTACTTAAATCTATGGCTTGGGCAGTTTCCAGATTGTCATACCTTCATACCGACCTTGTATTGTGCCATACTGGGATATTCTGTAATACCAGCACTGGACACAAGGGGGCGCTGTTTTCAAAACCTAATACTCTGTTATCCGAAGGTTAGCAATGCTAACAAGTACATGTAAAATCCTATAGAGAATGCTAAAATGCTGACCTAACGTATTCAAGTTACTCAAATGCTACACAGTTTGCTGCACGCACTAAACAAATAACCAGCAGTCTCTTATCGTTGTGTGCTTGTGAACAAACACCACGTGACTGGACTACCGTATACTTTATAATAATGTGACAGGTGCTGCAGGTAGCCTAGTGGTTAGAGCATTGGGCCAGTAACCGAAAGGTTGCTAGATTGAATCCCCGAGCTGACAGGGTAAAAATCTGTCATTAACCCACTGTTCCTAGGCCGTCATTGTAAATAAGAATTTGTTCTTAACTGACTTGCCTAGTTAAATAAAGGTTACACACACACCACACTGACAAAAATATATTTTGTTAGCATTTACGTATGTCCCCATTACCAGTAAAACATAATCAAAACCTATTTCTTTCACTTACTTGCTGTGCTGTTTTGTTGTTCATTTGTTCAGTCATTTTCATTCTCAACCAGGATTTCTATGGAACCCCATTTGGGTCTTTTCGTGTCAAAAAAGATACACGTCAAATAACACAACATCTGTAGGCAAACCGAAAATTCCACTATTGTGGCTAGCTTCACAACACATAACCTGGTCCGGTCGAGCCTCACTAGCCAGATGACGCTAGCTGGCTGCTTATAACGTTAGCTTTGGGCAACAGGGTTAAGTAGCTGGCTAGCTATTTATTTTCATGATCTAAAGTTCAATTTCAATAGGGGAACAACAAGTGGCAACCTAGCTAATACTTACTCACAAGGATTCCTGTATCGTTGCTACGAATAATGAACATGGCTGCAGTTTCTTCTGGTCATTGTTTTCAGGCTGGTTGTGTTGGTGCTAGCTAGGTACCAAGCTAAAGCTAGCTACCCCAGAAGTTGCGGTCGAAATAAATGATGCCTTATTACCTACGTGGTATTGTAGACACATCGTTCGTGGCTGGTGTTTGCTTGTTTGCAGACTTTTTTTGTACATATTTGACAGTGCTATTGTATCTTTTTTGACACGCAAAGACCCAAACGGCGTTACATAGTATGTATGTCGTGAAGCTAATAGCAGTGACGCTATTACTGTGTAACTCCGGTAGGGCAACATCTGAGGAATGGCGCACTTGGTAGTGTGTACCGGTACTCGACCAGTCGGCGAAAGCCAACATCACCCACAACAGAGAGCGGTTGATTGTCAAGGGCAACGAATTCCATTATCTTGGCTTTAATGGATTTTGCCTTTGAGTTGTGTCGCTGAAATGTTCTTTTTCAAATGACTACTCAACTTGTTGACTGGTTGATCCACACAGCAGACATTGTGAGGGCTAGGTTAGAAATGCTGTGTTGCACGTGTAGCTCAACATTTTACGTGGCGTTATTACGTCATGTACCTATATAGTTATGCACGGTAGGTTTGACATTGTTTTTTTTTTTTTACACCGGCTAGACATTGGGCCGATACGATGTTGGCATTTTTAGCTAATATCGTCCGATTCCGATATGTTGACCGATTTTATATTGTGCCTCTAATATTTGCATATCACTTGTGAATGATTCCCAGCTTAAGGCAAGAACCAGCGCATGCTTTTTTGGGTGACTTTTTCCAATTGTAGTCGTACATCTCATGTAGCTTAGCCCATAGGCCTATATATTTTGATAAGGTTTGTATCACAACTAAAGTGGCCAAATAACTACTTAAAATGAAATGCATTAATCCGCTTTACAACTGGTGTAGAGCCTAACTGGCATACTATACACACGTTTGTGGAAGATAATTTTCACCATAAAAATGCACCTTTTTATAAAATCATTTACATGAAGAATTGCATTTGTGATCACTTTTGAGAGTGGTGTTTTCCTGTTATGGAAGATTCACGCCTATAGTCTACTGCCATGTACGCATTGCTGCGCTTATAATGTGAAGAAATGGCCTAGTAGTTTATCAACATTTTAAGCTAAACGTTCTCATCTGTTGTCAGGCTCATTGCTTAAAACATTTTTTGATGCTAGTGGCTGTATTATTGGGATCTATCGCATCCCACAACTGTCCCAGACTATGTTTGGAATATGTATTTCTCGCATAGAATATATCAACTTTTGTACTATGGACGATAGTAGATTGACCAAGACTAGTGCTTTTGCTGTTCGTTAAGCCTACTCATCTTGTTGGCTGACGAAAAGTAAATGTGGACAATTCTTCCAATATCTTCAATATGTACATCGGAATTGGATAAGGACACGTGCAGTTTCATTCCCGATTTTTCGGTCTTCACTTGTAGCCTGTGCGAAAGACCCAATCACATGACAGAGAGCCATGTGAGTGAGAGGTGCTTCGGCGTGCAGCCGGGAGAAGGGAATTATAATTTTTATATTCAACCCAAAGGCACAACAGCCACTGGCCACAAAAGGAATGGATTTTTTGTTTGTACTTGTCAAATTGTGAATGAGACTGAAGTGTGTACAGCATAAGCAAAAAACAAAGCAGAGCTCATGCCTTTCATGCAACTTTTTTCAAATCATCATTAGTCGCAGTATGCAGCCTTAGAATGTATAAAACATCTAAACATATAGCCCAACATTTGTATCACAACTAAAGTTATATAAATAACTCTAAATTAAACAAACATATAGGAGTATCTGTTTCTTTAACTGCTCAACATAGAATAGCCGCATATGCGCACTTCCTCAAATCGTTTGGAGAAAATAGCCTTTCTATTTTATTCAGCTATGTTCAATTTTATTCTTCATAGAACTCTATGGCATTATTTTATACTAAGCAAATCTTGTCTGCTAAATGAACTAGTGTAGCCCACAGCCATATTGCATAGCCAGAACTCAGAGTATTGTCGTGACTTTACTTACATTAATCTGATGACTGTTATTTATCTAATCAACTATGTTTAATTGTTACCTGATTTTTATTTTATTATGATTTTTAAATAAATAAAAAAAGTTATTTATTTTTATTTTTTATGAATCATGTAACAATGAACTCATTAGGAATTGGGGCTCCACGAGAGCGGTTCTTTTAAGGAGTTACCAACTCTAAAGATCTTAACCTATCACATCTATAAACAGTCAACTTATTAATCATAACCTCGTATCATATCATCATTGTGAGCAGTCGTAACCTCCTGAATCTGCAAAAACCCCAGCCTTATGATTCAGTACTACACAAATTGGTTAAAATATTTATTTACTAGCTAAGTAAATGGAAACACAGGATACACATACACACTTAATACGTTAGAAACAACACGATATGGTGGCTTCTTACAAAAGACATGACGGGCGAGAGAGAGGGACGGAGACACAATACTTTGGTACATTTAGAAATTACTCTCGCTGTAATCATATACTTTGCACATGAACCGCCGCTCGTTTGGAGTAAGAAATCATGAATGTATTTATGTGTAAGTGTCTTGGTTCTTGGTGTATTTCTGTCGGTCCCAGGCCTTGTTGGGAAAGGTTGTTGGGTCTTTTTTTGCAGAACGCTTGTAAGGCTCTGATTGTCCAAAAGGGGTCCCCATCCGTCTTCTACTGTTAATCTCTGCTATCATCCGGTATCCTGTGACTTGTCACGTAGAACAGAACTACAGAGTTGATTTCTCTTCCATTTGCTACTGAAGCTAGTCAGCCTGTCGATGGTTCCCATTGGGGTGATGAAAGTAGCGTGCTACGGTGATTTAAGAAGAGTAGTGGAATGGTCCCGCTTAACCTCTCTAGGGTATGTGGGACGGTAGCGTCTCACCTCGTCAACAGCCAGTGAAACTGCAGGGTGCCAAATTCAAAACAACAGAAATCCCATAATTTAAATTCCTCAAACATACATGTATTTTACACCATTTTAAAGATACACTTGTTATAAATCCAGCCACAGTGTCCGATTTCAAAAAGGCTTTACGACGAAAGCAAACCAAACGATTATGTTAGGTCAGAGCCAAGTCACAGAAAAACACAGCCATTTTTCCAGCCAAAGAGAGGAGTCACAAAAAGCAGAAATATAGATAAAATTAATTACTAACCTTTGATTTTCATCAGATGACACTCAGGACTTCATGTTACACAATACATGTATGTTTTGTTCGGTAAAGTTCATATTTATATCCAAAAATCTGAGAACGCGCCAATGTAATGTTCAGTAGTTCCAAAACATCCGGTGATTTTGCAGAGAGCAACATCCATTTACAGAAATAGTCATCATAAATGTTGATGAAAATACAAGTGTTATACATGCAATTTTAGATCCACTTCTCCTTAATGCAACCGCTGTGTCAGATTTAAAAAAAACTTTACGGAAAAAGCAAACCATGCAATAATCTGAGTACGGCGNAATTTTAGATCCACTTCTCCTTAATGCAACCGCTGTGTCAGATTTAAAAAAAACTTTACGGAAAAAGCAAACCATGCAATAATCTGAGTACGGCGCTAAGACGACAAATCAACCCAAAGAGATATCCGCCATGTTGGAGTCAACATAACTCAGAAATAGCATTATAAATATTCCTTTACCTTTGATGATCTTCATCAGAATGCACTCCCAGGAATCCCAGTTCCACAATAAATGTTTGTTTTGTTCGATAATGTCCATCATTTATGTCCAAATTCCTCCTTGTTGTTCGCGTGTTCAGTACACAATCTAAACTCACGACGCGCGGGCAGGTCCAGGCAAAAGTTCAGACAAAGTCATATTACAGTCCGTAGAAACATGTCAAACTAAGTATAGAATCAATCTTTAGGATGTTTTTAACAAATCTTCAATAATGTTCCAACCGGAGAATTCCTTTGTCTTCAGAAATGCGATGGAACAGAGCTCGCTCTCATGTGAACGCGCATGTTCAGCTCATGGCAGACCTTACTCAATCCCCTCTCATTCGGCCCCATTTCACAGTAGAAGCATCAAACAAGGTTCTAAAGATTGTTGACATCTAGTGGAAGCCTTAGGAAGTGCAACATGACCCCATTTCCACTGTATATTGGATAAGCAAAGAGTTGGAAAAACTAAAAACCTCAGATTTCCTACTTCCTGGTTGGATTGTTTCTCAGGTTTGCCAGGTTTGCCTGCCATATGAGTTCTGTTATACTCACAGACATCATTCAAACAGTTTTAGAAACTTCAGAGTGTTTCAATCTAAATCTAATAATATGCATATCCTAGCATCTGGGCCTGAGTAGCAGGCAGTTTACTCTGGGCACGCTTTTCATCCGGATGTGAAAATACTGCCCCCTACCCCAAAAGTTAAGTTCACTTTTCTAGATACTTTACTTAGGACCGCTAATCAGCCGTACCAGTGATTGTCCGGGAGGTGATGTTATTGTCTCTACCTCGTTGAGATTTCAGAGTTCGAACCACTTTGGAAGTGAGCTGCAGCTCAACGTCTCATATGTTAATTCTTAACCCATCGTTTTATACAGTTCGTTCAAAAGGAGTGGTTTGTGAGGCTGACATGCTCTCTGACCTCACTCAAGGGGGCGGTGACCTCTTACTTGTACAAAGTAATGGGAACAATTTCCTCTTTATAGTTTCTAAGATCACATCCCTCTTAACAAAAACACACATTTTTCATATTTCATGCACAACTCATCGGATGGACACTTCACACATCGTGTGTATACTTTTCAAGTTACAGTATTTCCTTTAACATTTTTATTGACATCACAAAATAACAACCAATCAACATTAGTGGTCTTTGGGTCGCCTCTGACCATTCCCCACGTTCTATGTTAGAAATATTTTTCCAGTATCCGCTCTAGAATGTGTTAGTTTTGGCGGGAAAATGTCTATTTAACAAAGGCACATTACTGTGTGAATTTGGAGAGGGAGATGGCTGAATGTATTTACAACATGGTGTGAGCTGTCAACCCCCCACCAGCCCCACCAAGACTGTTCCTAGAGCTGGCTGCCCCGCCAAACTTAGCAATTGAGGGAGAAGGGCCTTGGTCAGGGAGGTGACCAGGAACCTGATGGTCACCCTGGCAGAGCTCTAGAATTCCTCTGTGGAGATGGGAGAAACATCCAGAAGGACAACTAACTCTGCAGCATTCCACCAATCAGGCCTTTATGGTAGAGTGGCCAGACGGAAGCCACTCCTCAGTAAAAGGCACATGACAGCCCGCTCGGAGTTTGCCAAAAGGCATCTAAAAGACTCAGACCATGAGAAACATGATTCTCTGGTCTGATAAAACCAAGATTTAATGCGAAGTGTCACATCTGGAGGAAACCTGGCACCATCCCTACGGTGAAGCATGGTGATGCCAGCATCATGCTGTGGAGATGTTTTTCAGCTGCAGGTTCTGGGAGACTAGTCAGGATCAAGGCAAAGATGAACGGAGCAAAGTACAGAGAGATCCTTGATGAAAACCTGCTCCAGAGTGCTCAGGACCTCGGACTGGGGTGAAATTTCACGACCCTAAGCACACAGCCAAGACACCGCAGGAGTGGCTTTGGGACAAGTCTCAATGTCCTTGAGTGGCCCAGCCAGAGCCTGGACTTGAACCCGGTTGGACATCTCTGGAGAGACCTGAAAATACCTGTGCAGCGACACTCCCCATCCAACTGACAGAGCTTGAGAGGCTCTGCAGAGAAGAATGGGAGTAACTCCCCAAATACAGATGTGCCCAGCTTGAAGCGTCATACCCAAGAAGACTCAAGGCTGTAATAGCTGCCAAAGGTGCTTCAAGAAAGCACTGAGTAAAGGGTCTGAATACTTATGTAAATGTAATTTAAAAAAAATATTTGTTTTAATAAATTGGTAAAAACATTTGTAAACCTGTTTTTGCTTTTTCATTTATGGAGTATTGTGTGTAAATTGAGGGGTAAAAAAACAATTAAATCAATTTTAGAATAAGGAAAAAGTGGAAAAAGTCAGGCGGTTTGAATACTTTCGGGAGGCACTGTATATGGAAAAATACATGTTTAAAATTTTTACCAATCGATTGGTCGAAAGAACAGGTGACTTTCAGTCAACCAAGATTTTTTGTTCTCTGGCATAGCCTTAAATGGAATGCCATACCTCACTGTTACCACCTCTATTTAGATAATGGTTATGATTGCATTACATTTGCATTTTAGTCATTTAGCAGATGCTCTTACCCAGAGCAACTTACAGTAAGTGTTGAGTGCACACAATTTAGTCAGTTATCAGTTGCCACCTTCATCCACCTTTCCATCCATTTGGGAGACGTAAACACTTTGCTAGTCTTAATCAACGTAAGGTCAAAATCGAAGTAAGCATACACTTGTTCAGAAAACAATGTGTTTGAATCATCTTACGAATTGTTCGAACATGTAAGTAGCTTAAATCGGCATATTTGATCTGCGCAGGGGCAAAAACCGGTAGCGCAAACCTCTTATACGCTAGTGAAGTGATTTAAGAAAAACAAAGTATACATCTTTCGCATGCATCTTTCGCATCAAATAGAACATGGTCCCTGTGGTAGAACTTTTTTTGTTGTTGCCCATTTTATGCATTTATTTTAGTCCCATCAGGTAGCCTGAGTTCAGATGTGTCTGTGTAAACGGGATTATTTGCGAAATTGTCTTGCAAAGTATTTAAACATTTTTAAAGGAACTTTTATTATATTCATGTGATTATCCACAATAATCATATTAACCGTACTCATTGAGGGGTTTCACACCTTGTAATGAGCTTTCAATGCATTATTGTGACGCTATTTCATTTTGGTTATTCATGGCAATGGCGAACTTGTCAGAGGTGTTTCTTGTCCCAAGAATGCGTGTTTGTTGTAACCCTGCAAGACTCCTTAGCAACTGTTTTTTAAAGGTAATGTCTATTCGTGGCAACTCCCAGGTTCCTTGTTTGCTCATTTGAATTTTCCCATCCCCTACTATCACCACCCCTGTCGATCTTTGGTGTGCTTATTGTTTCTGTACTGCTCCCAGCATAGCCGAAGATTACATTTTTGGACGGCAGAGCTGTTCTCAGACACATATATTACCCTCCGTAATAACCGTTTCCGTTTGATTGCAGCCAAGTAGGGAGTGGTCTGCCACTGGTAATATTTATCAGCTTTTTAAATTTCTTCTTTAATGGAAGTATTTAGCAGATGGAGAGCTGCAAGACAAATGAGGTTTTAACAGAACTAGGTGCGTTTCTCTCTGAACTGCCTCTAGCCATGACTGGCCTTTCCCATTTTAGTGTCTGGTGGGTATGTCCAAAAAGTTGATCACTAGTGTGAAACCATCAACAAATTAATCTTGTGTACAGATCAAAACTATTTTACCTCATGAAAATATCTATCCGGATTCTAAACTGTCTTATCTGGACAATAGTGCGAAAATAAATAAATCTGAAATGTTTTTTCCCCACTTTTTAAACAACTAATTGACTGAGGTCAGGTCCGTTATTTGAATTCCATTTTTAGTTTGTTTTTTCTGAGCTCAATGCTCAGTTTCTCTAGAGATCAAGCCCGAACTGTGCAATGCAGTTGGGTGGTAGTTTCCAACAGGCCAATATTCTACATAGTTTAGCGCAGAATACTTTTTATAATTAACTACAATGACCATAATCCTTTCCATGTATAATTGTCCAGTCTGTGTGGGCATGGAGACAAAGGGAAGAACTCAGTCTAGAGGGCAGTTGCTTCGTGAGGTATCTCTACCTGAAAATACAAAATCAAATGTTATTTGTCACATGCACCGAATACAGGTGCAGACCTTACTGTGAAATGCTTACTTTCAAGCCCTTAACTCTTATTTTTCTTAACTGCATTGTTGGTTAAGACAATATTTACTAAATAAACTAAAGTAAAAAATAAATAAGACAAACAATAAAATGACAATAACGAGGCTTTATACAGGGGGTACCGATCTAAGTCATTGATAGTTGTTATTCAGCAGTCATTAAATTATGACTTTAATTTTTAGAACTACTAAAATAGTGATTTTGTCAGACAGCGTAAGCCTTAGCTCAATAGAGAAGATGACTTGGAATGAAATAATAAAGACATCAAATAAACATGTATGCTGAACAAAAATATTAACACAACATGTAAAGTGTTGGTCCCATGTTTATTGAGTTGAAATTAAAGATCACAAATGTTCCATATGCATAAAAAGCTTATTTTTCTCAATTTGTGCACAAGTTTGTTTACTGCCTTGTTAGTGAGCATTTCTCCTTTGCCACTCCTGTCAGGTGGATGGATTATCTTGGCATGTCAAGAAGCTGATTACACATCATGATCATTACACAGGTGCACCTTGTACTGGGGACAATAAAAGGCCACTGTAAAATGTGCAGTTTTGTCACACAACACAATGCTACAGATGTATCAAGTTTTGAGGGAGTGTGCAGTTGGCATGCTGACTGCAGCAATGTCCACCAGAGCTGTTGCCAGAGAATTTAATGTTAATTTCTCTACCATAAGCCACTTCCAACGTCGTTTTAGAGAATTTGGCAGTAGGTCCAACCGACCTCACAACCGTAGACCACGTGTAACCACGCCAGCCCAAGACCTACACACCCCGCTTCTTCACCTGCGGGATCGTCTGAGACCAGCCACCCAGACAGCTGATGAAACGGATTATATCTGTCTGTAATAAAGCCCTTTTGTGGACAGAAACTCATTATGTTTGGCTGCGCCTTGCTCCAGTGGTTGGGCAAGTCTCCCAAGTGGGTGGGCTTTTGTCCTCCCTGCCCAGTCATGTGAAATTCATAGATTAATTTCAATTGACTGATTTCCTTATGAGCTGTACCTCAGTAAAATCATAGAAATTCTTGCATGCTGTGTTTTTATGTTTTTGTTCAGTATAATATATACACAACTGAAATATTTTATTAAAGTAATGTGAATAAATGATGGTAAATAAGTGATAAGCAATAATGGGCAGTCACTACCATCATGGTTCTTTTTCTTAATTGTTTTGGTGCATTTAATGTCCCCAAGAAATGTGCGAAACCAAAATTGAAAAACCTTGATATAAAAAAAAATGTGCGAAACCAAAACGATCCAATTTTAATAAAAATAATAAACACTATTCGCTCAGCACTACTGGACAAATTCCAGGCTTGCTAACATGTGTACCTGTTAACCAGGGATCATCAACTGAGGGCCCGCGGACCACATTTAAAAAATGTATTTTAGGTTTTGGAAATGAGACTAAACTCACTAGGAATTCACCTCAAAATTATTTTAATTTAGGAAATCTATTCCCAAGTATTTCCACTCAGAGACATGATTGTGTACGAATGTAATCAAGGTTTGAAATGATTGTTTTTGTCTTATGCAATATCTGTTCGGGCTTCTTGCATCAATTTGCAGAGTACAAATTATTAATAATTATTTTCCGCCTCCCCCTCCCCCCAGCCCGTGGCTGAATCTAGTTGATGACCCCTGCTGTAAACCCTTTGGGTGCGTTGTCCACTAACACCAATCAAGCCAGACGGAAGAGATTTTACAGTTAGATAGGACTCATTGCATGGCTGTACTGAGAACAGATCAAGAATTAATAGTACTCAGTGAACAAATCTACCCTAGCCCAGGATTGGTGAATTGCTTGGTTCAGAAAATTAATTGGCCATGTGAAAGGATAATGCATTTCTCGCCAATTATGTCTGTTGCTGGGGTACCACAGTTGACAGCAAAGTGAACACATGCTTGTCTGAGAGTAGAGGCCTATGATTGTTTCCCTTTTTATCAAATGTAATTTTCACTTGAGTCATGGAAGATCTGCACAATGTGTAGTTGAGTAGTATCAAGGACTCATTTTCTCTCCTATTGGTGTTTATAAAAAAAAGACTATCCTAGTATTCATTTATTTATTTATGAAAAGTAATCATAACCTTTAAAGGTATATCCTGTACTTTTTGTTGTATTGTTGTTGTTGTACTTTTACCCATTTTTCTCCCCAATTTCGTGATATCCAATTGGTAGTTAGTTTTGTCCCATCGCTGCAACTACCCTACAGACTCGAGAGGTGAAGTTCGAGAGCCATGCATCCTCCGAAAAATACCCTACCAGTCCGCAGTGCTTCTTGACACGCTGCTCGCTTAACCCGGAAGCCAGCCGCACCAATGTGTCAGATGAAACACTGTCCAGCTGGTGACCGCAGTCAGCTTGCAGATGCCTGACCCGCCACGAGTCACTAGAGCGCGATGGGACAAGGAAATCTCGGGCGGCCAAACCCTGCCCTAACCCGGACAAAGCTGGGCCAATTGTGCGCCACCTCATGGGTCTCCCGGTCACGGCCGGCTGTGACACAGCCTGGGATCGAACCCGGGTCTGTAGTGACGCCTCAAGCACTGCAATGCACTGCCTTAGACTGCTGCGCAATTTGGGAGGCAATCTCCGGTTATTTTGTATACTTTTTAGCCAGTAGTTCTGAAAGTAGCACCCACAAGCCAAAAACGGTTCCCAAAATGGTCCCCGACTGACTGTGCACCACGTCATTGCTCTCTCTCGCTCTGTGTGTGCATCTTGCTAGCTGTCACTCAAATGGCAAGGGGTTGAAGCTCATTGGCCGGGACTCTAATTGCTAGGGGGCTGGCACACGTGGGAGGAAATGTAGAGAAAATGGTACTACACAGCTTCCAGAAAACAGTTGCTTTCAAACTAGGGATTCGTGGCTAATTGAGGTATGACAGTAATTCTGCTCATAGTGTATACATGTATAAACACATTGACACATCCAGCCCGAAGCGGGAGGTTTAAAAAAAAATATATATACTGGTCGCCAAATTACTGGAGCGTGTGTAACCAGTGTGAAATGGCTAGCTAGTTAGCGGGGTGCGCGCCAATAGCATTTCAATCGGTGAAGTCACTTGCTCTGAGACCTTGAAGTAGTTGTTTCCCTTGCTCTGCAAGGGCTGCGGCGCGATAGGTAACAATGCTTCGAGGGTGACTGTGGCGAGGAGAGGGACGGAAGCAATACTGTTACACATGTCTTTAAACACTCTTTGGCATGATGGAGTAGCTATGGACATCTGGTATGTAAACAGTCCTGAATCTTGGGGCCTTTCAACAACACAGCTAGCCCATTGTATAAGCGTAAATGTCGGTGTACTTCGTGTCAGAAAGCAGTTTTTCGCCTTTACACCCCAGGGTAGTTGTAATCTAACCAGATGCCTTGTTCTTAGATAACACATTGACCTAGCTTCTCACATCCCATAAGTGAGTTGTGCAAGTAATTCAGAGAAGCACAAAGCAACTCAGACTACCAATACATTTTTTATATGTAGGCCAAGGAGCTGGCAGTATTTTTAGGTCCACTCATTTCATATCCTCAACGCAATAAGGCAAATCACTCTGCTCTAGTAGCTGTGCACTCCATGTAACGTTCTCTAGGTTCCCTGCCCTTGTTTGCATCCAGAAAGAACGACAATGTACAGTATAGCCTACATGCAGTGCTTGTAATTTATTTGTTATAATATCATTATTGTCTGTCCAATTTTGTCATGTACATTTTGATTTCTCTCATATCTTCCATGTGCATGTTACACTTTTTCCTTGGCCAAACTCTGGATGTCTTTGTCTCAGCCACTGCAAGTCCTTTCCATCCACTGTTTGTGTTTTTCTTGTGACTACATGGGTGTCATGTTTGTCCTGTGCTGTTTGGTGTGTTTCTGTAGTGGTTGTGAAAGGCACTGGATGGATAGTATCGACGCTGAGGGGTTGTACCTGTCCACGGAGCAGCATGGGCAGCCAAAATGTGAGCTTCCCCAAACTGCCCTGGAGGTGCCTACCATGGGGGGGTAAGAACTTTTTCTCTCCCTTGCTTTTTCCACTTAAGTGGACCCTCTGCCTACACTTGTATGCTTTGGGTCAACATGCCACACAAGTGCTAATTCTGGTGCTGAAATGCAGTAGAGGACACTAACTATAGTAGTAGATACTAGTTGGGTCTACAAGTAGTGGTTAAGAATTGCATGTGAAGCATGGTAGTGTATCAAGATTCTAAAGTTGAAAAGCCTTAAGATGTTTCGAGCAGACATTTTGGAAAATGACTCCTGCATCTGTTATTCTATAATGTAGACACTAGTGTTGCACGGGATACTGAAAATGTTCAGTACTAGAACATGAAAAACCTTTCGGTACTGAAATGTTTTTGGTACTTGTGTCAAATGTGTTTCTCGGATCAACTCTATCTGCACAGCCAATGTCCCCCTTATAGTGCGAGACACGCACTGTGCCTGCTCCACTTACTAATTGTTAGCCTGTACTGGGATCTGGACTGCATCATGTTAGCTCCAAATTCATGCTGCACAGAAGTTAACACACTTGAATAATGTGACACTGCATGTAGAAATGCTGAAACTGTTAATTACAGTTTGCAAAACAACGTCCATAGAGGCTAGAACACTTTATAATGCGAGAAGATACTGGTAGCTTTGTAAGCTAACTTGTCTTGGTAGCTTACAGCTGAAGCTAACGTCAATTGAAAATATGCTGATTTCAAAGCTGATTTCCACCATAAACTGTTGAATTGGGGGTCCCTCCCCCCTTGTTTTGGGGGGGTCCAGTGTGCCCCCCAGATATTTTTATGTAGAAGGACTGAGAAGCTCAAGTGACTTTTTAAAACGATATTCTACTCCTAAATGAATTAAAATTCAATTATGCTGACACCATCTAAAATATAGTTTCCACTTCCAGAAATAAGCTCATTAACATATTGGTAAAATGATTTTTGCAAATTTGACCAAGCATATAGCCTATGCACGATCAATATTGAGGTATGCTATTAAGCATTATCACCTGTAGCCCAACTGATACAGTATAAATAAACTATAAATAAGTAGGGTGAAGCGTGGGGTTGCCTATTGGGCTAATGATTAGCCAGGTCCTAAATGGGATATTCTAACTAGTTAGCATCCTATTGATGAATTTTATGTCTAAAAATGTTTTGCATCAACACAGTGAATAGAATGTAGGCCAACCTGTTAGGGTGACTTGGGGTAACACGCCCCCTGCCTGTACTTCTCACAGAAACCACTTCATGTCCTTATTTTTTCCTATAACACTTTCCCTGGTTGCCACAACTTTTGCTCAACCAGAAAATGTCTGTCTACTCACTATTTGTCTGTCTATCAATCAATGAAATGTATTTGTAAGTCCCTTTTTACATCAGCAGATGTCACAAAATGCTAAACAGAGACCCAGACTAAAATCTCAAACAGCAAGCAAAGCAGAGGTAGAAGCACAGTGGCAAGGAAAAACTCCCTAGAAAGGCAGGAACCTAGGAAGAAACCTAGAGAGGAACCAAGCTCTGAAGGGGTGGCCAGTCATCTTCTGGCTGTGCCGGGTGGAGATTATAAGAGTACATGGCCATTGAGGCCAGATTGTTCTTCAAGATGTTCAAACGTTAAAGATGACCAGCAGGGTCAAATAATAGTCACATTGGTTGTAGAGGGTGCAACAGGTCAGTACCAGGAGTAAATCTGTTGGCTTTTCAAAGCCGATCATTCAGAGGTCAAGACAGCAGGTGCAGTAGAGAGAGATTTTAAAACGGCAGGTCCGGGACAAGGTAGCACATCCGGTGAACAGGTCAGGGTTCCATAGGCAGAACATTTGAAACTGGAGCAGATGGACTGTGGACAGCCAGGAGTCATCAGGCCAGGTAGTCCTGAGGCATGATCCTAAATAAAGTTGAATGGAAAGCTGGGATCCCCCTCTATTCAACAAAGGCCATTAAAACGTCTCTTTTCGCAATTGCAAGTATTGTTGTGGATTGACTGCTTGTCCCTCCCTATGGCACACGGCACTCATAGAACACACACCTAGGTAAATGGATAAAATATAATATTATTGTGTCTGATTTTTCTATTCATTAATTGTTTTGTTTGCAGAGGAAAAGTATTTTTTTCATATTCCGTATTATGTTGGTGCCACAGTAAAATGACTGCAGCGGAAACAATGTCATGATACTAAACTTGGTATCGAAGTCAAAATTCTGCTATCTTGACAACCCTATTAGACACATTGTGACAATAGTATGTAATGGTGTAAAACTAGGCTATTAATCAGTATGCATTCATAAGTTAGGCCTATGTCTCCTATTCCCCATATCATGACTGTCTGTGTGGTCTACTTGTTGTCCCCCACGATGAAATCAGGAAGGGGACTGTGGATCTGTCTCCGTCCGTTAGTGCTTTCATACATTAGTTTGTTCGTACGTGATATCTCAGACAGCACTGGCCCGATTTGAACCGTCTAGAGTAAATGTCTGCGCCACTGTGGAAATCAAATTAGCATATAAAATCAAAAATCAGTCCGTTTTAAGCTAGATATGTTTTTCTGCATTGGACCCGTCTCAATCCACCACATCCGCCGATGTCGCGCTTACTCATCTGCGGTGAAAGGTGACAGATGGAGTGGTGTTTGTCAGACCATGAGATATCCCGGAAATCGGTCTTTTCACAAAATTGTTGGTAGCGTTTGGCCTACAAACGATTATGTTTTAAACTCTCACGAACACGATGGTGTTCTCCGTTTTGCTCTACGACCCCCACAAGCGTGAAACACCAGTCTCAACGTCAACAGTGAAGAGGCCTTCTAGGCCGAGTTCCTCTGTCCAGTGTCAGTGTTCTTTTGCCCATCTTTTCTTTTTTTGGCCAGTCTGAGACATGACTTTTTCTTTTCAACTCTGCCTAGATGGCCAGCATGCTGGAGTCGTATCTTCACTGTTGACGTTGAGGCTGGTGTTTTGCGGGTACTATTTAATGAAGCTGCCAGATGAGGACTTGTGAGGTGTATGTTTCTCAAACTAGAGACACTAATGTACTTGTCCTCTTGCTCAGTTGTGCACCGGGGCCTCCCACTCCTCTTTCTATTCTGGTTAGAGCCAGTTTGCGCTGTTCTGTGAAGGGACTAGTACACAGCGTTGTACGAGATCTTCAGTTTCTTGGCAATTTCTCACATGGAATAGCCTTCATTTCTCAAAACAAGAATAGACTGACGAGTTTCAGAAGAAAGTTATTTGTTTCTGGCCATTTTGAGCCTGTAATTGAACCCCAAAATGATGATGCTCCAGATACTGCTATTCTAAAGAAGGCCAGTTTTATTGCTTCTTTAATAAGGATAATAGTTGTCAGCTGTGCTAACATAATTGAAAAAGGGTTTCCTAATGATCAATTAGCCTTTTTAAAATGATCAACTTGGATTAGCTAACACAACGTTTCATTGGAACACAGGAGTGATGGTTGCTGATAATGGGCATCTGTACGCCTATGTAGATATTCCATAAAAAATCTGCCGTTTCCAGCTACAATAGTCATTTACAACATTAACAATGTCTTCACTGTATTTCTGATCAATTTGTTGTTATTTTAATGGACAAAAATGTGGTTTTCTAAGTGACCCAAAACTTTTGAACGGTAGTGTGTATATACAGTTGAAGTCGGAAGTTTACATACACTTAGGTTGGAGTCATTAAAACTCTTTTTTTTCAACCACTCCACAATTTTCTTGTCAAAACTATAGTTTGTTAACAAGTCGGTTAGGACATAAGCAATTTTCCCAACAATTGTTTAGATTATTTAACTTATAATTCACTATCACAATTCCAGTGGGTCAGAAGTTTACATACACTAAGTTGACTGTGCCTTTTATACAGCTTGGAACATTCCAGAAAATGATGTCATGGCTTTAGTAGCTTCTGATAGGCTAATTGACATAATTTGAGTCAATTGGAGGTGTACCTGTGGATGTATTTCAAGGCCTGCCTTCAAACTGTGCCTCTTTGCTTGACATCATGGGATAATCCAAAGAAATCAGCCAGACATCAGGAAAAAAAATTGTAGACCTCCACAAGTCTGGCTCATCCTTGGGAGCATTTCCCAAATGCCTGAAGGTACCACGTGCATCTGTACGAACAATAGTACGCAACTATAAACACCATGGGACTACGCAGCCATCATACCGCTCAGGAAGGAGACGCGTTCTGTCTCTTAGAGATGAACGTACTTTGGTGCGGAAAGTGCAAATCAATCCCAGAACAACAGCAAAGGACCTTGTGAAGATGCTGGAGGAAACAGGTACAAAAGTATCTATATCCACAGTAAAACGAGTCGTATATCGACATAACCAGAAAGGCCGCTCAGCAAGGAAGAAGGCACTGCTCCAAAACCGCCATGAAAAAGCCAGACTACGTTTTGCAACTGCACATAGGGACAAAAATCGTATTTTTTTTGGAGAAATGTCCTCTGGTCTGAAGAAACAAAAATGGAACTGTTCGGCCACAATGACCATCGTTATGTTTGGAGGAAAAATGGGGAGGCTTGCATGCCAAAGAACACCATCCCAACCGTGAAACACGGGGGTGGCAGCATCATGTTGTGGGGGTGCTTTGCTGCAGGAGGGACTGGTGCAAATAGATGGCATCATGAGGTAGGACAATTGTGGATATATTGAAGCAACATCTCAAGACATCAGTCAGGAAGTTAAAACTTGATCGCAAGTGGGTCTTCCAAATGGACAGTGACCCAAAGCATACTTCCAAAGTTGTGGCAAAATGGCTTAAGGACAGCGAAGTCAAGGTGTTGGAGTGGCCATCAGAAAGCCCTGACCTCAATCCGATAGAAAACTTGTGGGTAGAACTGAAAAAGCGTGTGCGAGCAAGGAGGCCTACAAACCTGACTCGGTTACACCAGCTCTGTCAGGAGGAATGGGCCAAAATTCACCCAACTTATTGTGGGAAGCTTGTGGATGACCACCTGAAACATTTGACCCAAGTTAAACAATTTAAAGGCAATGCTACCAAATACTAATTGAGTGCATGTAAACTTCTGACCCACTGAGAATGTGATGCAAAAAATAAAAGCTGAAATAAATCATTCTCTCTACAATTATTCTGACATTTCRCATTCTTAAAATAGTAGTGATCCTAACTGACCTAAGACAGAGGATTTTTGCTAGGATTAAATGTCAGGAATTGTGAAACTGAGTTTAAATGTATTTGGCTAAGGTGTATGTAAACTTACGACTTCAACTGTATACACAGCTCTGTATACACAGTTTCTCTGGTTTTACTATTTATAGGTATGTGTTTTGGTAAACTGAAATGTTTTGTTTTATTCTATAAACTACTGACAACATTTCTCCCAAATTCCAAATAAAAATGGTCGTTTAGAGCATTTATTTGCATAAAATGACAACTGGTCAAAATAACAAAAAAGATAGTGTTGTCAGACCTCGAATAATGCAAAGAAAATTTGTTCATATTCCTTTTTAAGCAGCACAATACTAATGTTTTAACTTAGGAAGAGTTCAGAAATCAATATTTGGTGGAATAAACCTGATTTTTCAATCACCGCTTTCATGCGTCTTGGCATGCTCTCCACCAGTCTTTCAGATTGATTTTGGGTGACTTTATACCACTCCAGGCACAAAAATTCAAGCAGCTCGGCTTTGTTTGATGGCTTGTGACAATCCATCTTCCTCTTGATCACATTCCAGAGGTTTTCAATGGGGTTCAGGTCTGGAGATTGGGCTGGCCATGACAGGGTCTTGATCTGGTGGTTAGATTGACCCGGCTGTGTGGCATGGATCATTGTCCTGCTGGAAAAACCAATCCTCAGAGTTGGGGAACATTGTCAGAGCAGAAGGAAGCAAGTTTTCTTCCAGGACACCCTTGTACATGGCTTGATTCATGTGTCCTTCACAAAGACAAATCTGCCTGATTCCAGCCTTGCTGAAGCACCCCCAGATCCTCCACCAAATTTCACAGGGGGTGCGAGACCTGGAGAGGCCCACAAGCCACAGTGTCTCACACCCACTGTGAAATTTGGTGAAGTACACAGCATTTTGTACTGGCTGGCATTTTGTATTCCTAATTGACCCAGCATGTAACTTGCTTGACATTGTACAGAAATGGTCACAAAAGCTTGAAAGCAGTGTTTGCTATAAAATAAGTAGGGCGTATTAAATCGTAATGGTGGTTTTAAAACCGCTCTGGTTGTTGTGATTGCGCAACAAAAGAAATGGCAAGTTTATTGTGCCATCCACTGCCCAGGTTGTTTACACAGGTTCCCCTCCTTGTTTGTGTTCGCTGCCATGCCTGTGGCGTTTCTACGGTCAGAGGGTTAGGGTGGGAGTTAATGCGACCAATGTCATATGACCCAGCCCCCCCCCTCCCCCAACTGCGCTGAACAACAGGGTGACCGTGTCCCAGTGCCGGAACCTGATTGTCTCCCCAGCCTCATATTAGTGCAGGGATTACCAGCTCGCTCCAGTTCCCCATTCATTCTGGACAGTCACTCGCCCTTATCAGCCTCAATCTGACACTCTATTTATCTGACGCTGCACCCAGTTCTGCTTGGCTAAGAGAAATGCTCACAAAAAGCCCCAGCCCATCAGCACTTTATTTGTGGGACCCGGGGCCACAGCTTTTAGTGGCCTGCCTACTCTTCTGTTACTCTAGACCCAGTTTGTTGGACAGTGAGGATTTGTTTTGTGTTATACTCTGGTTCAACGTTTCACCGTTGTCCAATTAATTGAAGTTGTTGGTTCTTTACCATTTATGTTACTTCTCGTATTTTTGGATCAGCCTCCATGTGGTTTCGCCATAGTTTTTCCACAGCAGCCTCCTGCTGAGAAGTTTCTGAGAAGGCTCTAGTGGTTTGCAGTGTATTGACTTTTCTGGCGTGAAAAAGTGTGATCAAGTTTGTTTTAATTTTTCTTTGGAAAAGGGAACATGGGCTCTTTTAAGCTGGATTTTTTGCCTGAGATGATGGTGGACCATTGTTCTTTGAATTCTAGTCCTGTGTGAGTAGTTTATTTATTTATTTATTTAGCAATGAGTTAATAAGCTTATTGCTTGTACGTGATGTTTAAAAAAAAAAATAAAAAAAAATGCTTTTCAGAAATGGATTTGAGCTGTAGTTCCCCCCCCCCCCCCCCCCCCATTTCGTTTTGGTGTCATTTTGGGGGGAGGGGTGATGGTAGGCTATATATTGGTTCCACCTGGTATTCCGCCGTGTATTTTCAGCTGTACAGACTGATACTCAATTTCTTGATCTGTAGTTTAGTCCCAGCATGTGACTTGACATTTTTGTGCTTGCCATAATGTTCCAGTCCAAAACTTGGCGCTTTAAATTTGATATGTAGGTGTTGGAGGCGAAAATGGTGGTAGAGCGAGTTTTCAACAGGTGCATACTCCCCAAGTGCCCCCCATAATGGTTCATAGTCTGTATTCCGTATGCAGTGCAGTTAAATTATAAAAATGTAGTTTTTTATCCAGATCGACTTACAACCAGTAGGTATTGTACATGTCAGAGGCTTTAAAACAAGTGGTCTAACCTATGTCATAACCATGGCAGTCTGTCAATTTCTCTACAGGGAAATCGTTAGGAAAGGTTGCTGCTTATTATTTGTTGAGCTTGCGTTTTTACTTTTAAAGATATAAACATTTTAGGTTAGATGTAACGTACACATTAGGGCTTTAGAGTGGGTTAATGTGAAGGGAATTAATAGGCTACTAACAGTTGTTGTCATACGTTTGAAACTAAAGCAGGTTTGAGCTAATGGTTAGAGCTTAGGGTTGGGCAGTATCCATTTAAGTGATAATGCCCGAGAAGGCGGTGTTTGTTGGCTATATTGGCACGGGTGTTGTTAGGCCCRARACAATATATTTTGGCCGGCAAACCGTGACAATATATCCAACAAACACCGGCTTCGAGGGCGTTATCACTTTTATACAACGTGTTACCAACATTCAAATAATGATCGACATGGTTTCATTAAAACATTATTTTGATGAATGCCCGAGAAGCCGGTCTTTGTAGATATATTGGCATGGGTGTCTCCTTTGGGTCCAGATGATTCTTTGTGTCCTCGTTCTATGCGAGAGTGGCGTATCTGAGAGAATGCGTTATAATATTGTTTTCCAGTAGCCTAATAAGGAGTGCAACTTAGAAATAACACAAACAGGCTATAAACAACATACCTTGGCTTAGACGTTCTTGTCTGTTTTTACGAAGAATGAGTTGGGCTTTAGTTGTCTGTTCCCCTCTCTTCCTCTTCGACCCAGATGTAACTGGAGGTCGAACCACACTTTCTGGACCAGACCCCTTGGTGTACCCGCATTCAGAGCCTGGGAGTTTTGGAGCTGGGCAATGTCCTTATCGGTGATGGGAGGGTGGCTGTTTGTGATATATTTTCCTTGTCGCCTTAGCTGTTTGATGTTGCCCAAAAATACATGATTCGAGGTGGTAAATTCAGTGTCCTTCATAAGGCACCAGCTGCGACCGATGGGTGGGTGTTTTAGAAACCTGTTGAGCCCACTACGTAGTGCCAGGTATCTACTTATGCTGTACTGCTCCCACCTTCCCATTTCGTGCATTTCCTTAACTGTCGGAGAAGGATGTTAAACTCTTCCTTAGTGACAGTTTTGACGTCAACAACTTTTTTCCCCTTCTCTTCTAGCCATCCCTTGACGCAACGCACAACCCAGTTTGTATTCTTAACTGCCTTTTTTGTTGTGGCTTTTCTCTAGATCATTCAATGCAGTGTCCTCCAAATCTGCATGCCTGGGTATTATTGCCATCTCTTTTTCCCATTAATCTATAGTTATGCCACCGAAAATATCAAAATAAATGTTCCACTCATCCATTTTAGTTTTCGCATCAAATAATCGATTTAGCCAGTCATCTGAAAAAGGTTTTGTATGTTGCTATGTAGGGTTGCACATTTTGGGGAATATTCAGAGGTGGAAACATTTCGTGGGAATTAACGGGAGTATATGGGAATTAACGGTGTGTCTGTTGTCCCTTGTGTCTGCTCTTGTAGAATACTGGTTGAGGGGTGGAGATGATGTAGGTAATTATTCCTTGCCCACGAACATTCAACCACCCATCAGAGATGATTGCAATACAGTCTGTTTCTCTGACTACCTTCCATCATTGAGTCAAAAAAACTTCTGATTCCAGGAGGACCATTAGCTGTTGCTATCGATAAGGTGTCTGATTCATAATTTTCACCTCGAATAGAAGTAGAGAGACTTGTCAGAGGTTGCTTGTTGTGAGCGCTGAGGGAATTTTATGCACTTGGCCAGATGATTCTGCATCTTTGTTGCATTCTTCACATATGATTTGGCACAGTATTTGCAAATGTACACAGCTTATCCTTCTATGTTAGCTGCAGTGAAATGTCTCCACACATCAGATAGTGCCCGTGGCATGTTCCTGTAAAGATTATAAAAAGATGAGTAAAAAAAAACAAATACAATTCCATGTAGAGTTAAGAAGTTAGATTAAACAACTCYTTTGTAMGATGTTTTAAAATGAAACGTGTATGGAAACAGGTGAGTTAACACTCCTCAGTTTGCAGGCTCATGCAAGCTAAAACCCACATGGTAGCAAAAACTAACTAGCAGAAATTGTTAAGTTAGAAATGCTTAATTGTCGGTGTAGAGGACCTTGTGCATTTCAGTTAAAATAACAACCCAATGTTTATATCCCAGGACAAATTAGCTAGCAACAGCAAGCTAACTATTTAAATTGGCATAAATGTTTAATGCTTTTCGACCTGTCCCCAAATTCATTTAGTTGGTTCAGAGTTTGTTTTCATATTTCAACCTGCGTGTCCTGATCGCATCTGGTGTGTGGGGACAAAATCAACATGCATGCGATACTGCACGCTCGCGTGTGGTCTGGTCAACATGTTAGACAGTCTTGATTGGACTACTTTGACCATATGGAGGTACAGTTTGTCAATCGAAAACCTAGTTGGTTTGTGCTTGCATTCTAAATKATATTTAAATGGCTTTTTATATTAATTCATACTCATTATGAATTTGACATGGATGGACTTGATGTAGACTAGTATTTTCTTGTTTTGTTCTGTGCGGCCTTCAACATGGCATGAGATGAATAATTGTTTGGTTATGAATGATCAGATCTCCCAAAGCAAATTTCACATTCAAGATCATTCTCTTTAGAGCTATTGGTCTTAGTTGCGTAGGTCAATTCTCTGCTGGCAGTATGCATTTGGTGCTGTATGTTTTTGTATGCATGTTAGAACGTTTCATCAGATGGCACCTCTTTCAACTGACACTTAATAATTACTTGACTACAACGTATGCAGTGCTACTGAAATAGTCTAGACTTGATTGTACATTTCTGCAAAACAGCCTTTGCTCAGATGCAATTTTGTGAAGCTTCCAGCTGCTTAGTCGATTATGCAAATATGTTATTTCCAGCAGGGACATATTTAATGCGCCATTGGGGAAGACGGCTCATAAATGTATCTTCTGTTGCCCAAGTTCACATCATGTAGCCATATTATAGAAACTTATCTTCTTTCTCTCTCAGAGCAAAGAAGATGAACGGGACCCTGGACCACCCGGACCAGCCCGACATCGATGCTATCAAGATGTTCGTTGGCCAGATCCCACGGTCCTGGGCAGAGGAACAGCTGCGGGAGCTTTTTGAGCCTTACGGCGCCGTCTACGAAATCAATGTCTTGCGTGACAGGAGTCAAAATCCCCCACAAAGCAAAGGTGACAGTGCTGTCTTGAGTTCTTCACCAGAGGTGTCCATTACACTCCCCCCTCACCCTATCCAGAATTCCATGCCTTTTTTTATATGTATTGGCTGTGTTGCTGAATTCTCTGGAATTCTGTTACCGATAGCTAAACAACGGAAGCTTCTGCGTATTTGCGGGATTCTCTACTTTACTACTCCCTCCGCTGCCGCAGCATATCAAAGGAGCAGGAATCAGACAGGCAGTCTAAATGGCGATTTAATGTTATTTTTTCATCATCATTGAAAAGTTTGACTGAGTTGGAGGAAGATGGGCAGTCAAAATAGTGTKTTTCTTTTTCAGTTTTTAAAAGATGTAGGATATTTGTGGTTAAAACAGATTCGTTTTTTCTCCAATGCAATGTGTAGGCTGCGCCCTACTTGTGCTACTGCAATATCCTTAGTTACAACAGACTGAAAAGGTTGTGGCCTACATCCTAAATTAGCCTACAAAATATATATTTTTGGAATGTTGATTCAAATTGCAGGTTTTTATATCAGCTGTTCAGAAATATGATACTCGGATGTAAGCTAGTCTACATCATCATGTCAATCAAATTGGTTGATGGGAAGGGTTCAGAAGAGGGAGAGAAACGTGAAGGGAGATGTGTGCGTGAACTAACACATGTACAGAACATGTTCTTTAGCTCTGGGGAAGAGGCATAGATGACCCACCAATACTCTCAATGTCATTTTATAATTGAGTAACATTTACTTTGTCTAATAACTGTTTATATCCCCAAACAGGTTGTTGTTTCATAACATATTACACTCGCAAATCTGCATTGGAAGCACAAAATGCTCTTCACAACATGAAAATTCTCCCAGGGGTGAGTAGGTTTGGTAGAAATTTTAACTTCCTCAGTAAATTGAATTGGGTAGCTTGCCAGGTTGTAATAGAGAACAGTCAGTGCTGCTGTTCAGCTTTTATCTCTAGAGATGTAGGACCCTATAAAATCTGTTGTATATTTTTCCTGTTTACTTCGTTTTTTCCCAAATTCCGTTTTCTCTATTTTTTGTTTTTCAAGGTTTCCATTTCCCCCAGTTTATTTATTTTTATCACACTTGTTTAAATAGAAAACAACTAAATGGATTTCTTTAAGTCCACAACAATGGTTAAACCACATCAGAAGACTGCTTTTGAGCTCTCGATTTTTTATTTTTTAGATGTAGATATTTACCCTTTAATATCAGTGGCACCTAGCAAGATGTTTTTGTAGCGCACATGTGGTGATAGTTTGCAGAACAAATACTGCATTCTGCCAGGTAAGCATAGGCTATTTTGTAGTTTAACATTTAATTGAGAAGGTTTTTGGGAAAGCCTTTCCATCTACCAGAATTATGTTCTTTAGCATCATTGTTAATGGCTGCACAAAGTGGTAGACGCGTGCACCAGACATAGTCAGGGGAAATTCTCGTTGCCTCTTAATAAGAAAGTTGCAGGAAATACCCATCACTGATGCATTCTGTTCATGTCTTATGATAAACGTGGGCAAATTTAAACAATGTTCCATACATTTAGTTTATTCCCTATGAAGTTTAATACATTTAAATATTGTGGAATTCCGTTTTAATGTCTGGATTCCTTCTGTGTTCTCCACATCGCAGATTTTATAGGGCCCTAGAGATGCCAACCACACATCCATTTATACCTATCAAGGCAGTATCTGTCAGCGCTTCTTCCTTCCTTTAAATTCAATGTCTTTCCTCAACAGATGCATCACCCCATTCAGATGAAGCCAGCTGACAGTGAGAAGAATAATGGTGAGTATAGCTACATCTCTGCAGGCAGGGGAGCCGGTGGATGGTGTGGTAATTCTGTTTTTATGTTGAAGCCCTACCATTTTAGAAGCTGCCCTTGTTGTTGTATGTTGTCTCTAATGCAGTTACTCATTGTTTGTTGAAACAACCTTTTCTTCTTCATTGTCTCTATCAGCGGTGGAAGACAGGAAGTTGTTCATAGGAATGATATCGAAAAAGTGTAATGAGAATGACATCAGACTTATGTTCTCGCCGTACGGACAGATCGAGGAATGTAGAATACTACGTGGGCCGGATGGACTGAGCCGTGGTGAGGCAGATTCAGTTCACCTTTCATCCTCATCGTCACACACACACTCACCTGCAACAAGATGCACCCAAACACACATACACATTTATTCTATCAGTTATACTATGAGGACTAGTCATTGTTTTAACATGAATCTCTCTACACGCGGTACGTACACTCCCACACACTCACTCTAAAATAGTTGCATACAGATGGGTGATAAGTCATTACTCTCATTTGTCCTCTTGTGTACAAATCCCACGTATCTTCCATACAAATCCTCTCACAGAAAATGTACCAATCTCAAGGTCATCACTTCGAGATGTAGCATATTGACTTAAATTCTAGTTATTTATGATCCAAATATCTGTTAGACACTGTTCCAAGTGTGTTTTTGGAGGGCTGTTTAATTAAAACAAGAACTTACCAGACTCCATAGCATGCTGCAGTATGCTTTCCATTATCTGTTTCTAAATGCTGTCAGGAGTCAGGACCGTGTATGTCAACCATTTACGAGTTGTTCCCCTTCTGCAGGTTGTGCGTTTATAACTTTTACAGCAAGACAGATGGCACAATCAACAATCAAATCCATGCACCAATCACAAACTATGGAGGTAAGCATTGAACCTGCACACCTCCCATTCTTCAGAAACAGAATCTACACTGAACAAAAATATAAATGGAACATGTAAAGTGTTGGTCCCATGTTTCATGAGCTGAATTAAAAGATTCCAGAAATGTTCCATATGCACATAAAGCTTATTTCTCAAAAGTTGGCCTTTCTCCTTTGCCAAGATAACCATCCACTGGACAGGTGTGGCATATCAAGAAGCTGATTAAACAGCATGATCATTACACAGGTGCACCTTGTACTGTGGACAATAAAAGGCCACTCTAAAATGTGCARTTTTGTCCCACAACACAATGCCACAGATGTCTTTTAGTTTTGAGAGAGTGTGAAATTGTTATGCTGACTGCAGGAATGTCCACCAGAGCTGTTGCCAGATAATTGAGTGTTAATTTCTCTACCATAAACCTCCTCCAACATCGTTTTAGAGAATCTGACAGTACGTCCAACCGGCCTCACAACCGCAGACCACGTGTGGGCAAGCGGTTTGCTGATGTCAACGTTGTGACCATGGTGGCGGTGGGGTTATGGTATATGCAGGCATTAGCTATGGACAACAAACACAATTGCATTTTATCGATGGCAATTTTAATGCGCAGAGATACCGTGATGAGATCCTGAGGCCCATTGTCGTGCCATTCATCCGCTGCCATCACCTCATGTTTCAGCATAATAATGCACAGCCCCGTGTCACAAGGATCTGGACACAATTCCTGGAAGCTGAAAATGTCCCAGTTCTTCCATGGCCTGCATGCTCACCAGACATGTCACCCATTGAGTATGTTTGGGATGCCCTGGATCGACGTGTACGACAGCGTCTTCCCACCAATATCCAGCAACTTCGCACAGCCATTGAAGAGGAGTGAGACAACATTCCACTGGCCACAATCAGCAGCCTGATCAAGTATATGCAAAGAAGATGTGTCGCGCTGCATGAGGCAAATGGTGGTCACACCAGATACTGACTGGATTTCTGATCGACGCCCCTACCTTTTTTTTAAAGGTATCTGTGACCAACAGATGCATGTCTGAATTCCAAGTCATGTGAAATCCATACATTAGGGCCTAATTTATTTATTTCAATTGTCTCTGTCGTGGGCGATGTCTGCTTTGGCCGACTGTTCGAGCTCCGGTACACCTGTTGCCCTACTGGAGTTGCACAGTAACAGCGTCACTGCCATTAGCTTCACGACATACTATCTAACGCCGTTTGGATCTTTGCGTGTCCTAATATGAACTGTAACAGTCAAGTCTTTGAAATTGTTGCATTTATTTTTTGCTTTTATATTTTTGTTCAGTATAACATAATAACCTGCTTTTTCCCTCTATGCCTTACTTATATGATTGGCTGGCCCATTACTCAAGTAATGCCATTTTGAAATTGCTGTTATCGTGCTAGAGGAATATCGAAGATAGTTTCCAAATGACACTTTGCTGTCTATCCCGACTTTTTAGGGCTGCTCGTCTCCCATCGTAGTGAAGTTTGCCGACACGCAGAAGGACAAGGAGCAGAAGCGCATTGCCCAGCAGCTTCAGCAGCAGATGCAGCAGCTCAACACTGCCTCAATGTGGGGGAATCTGACTGGGCTCAACTCTCTGGGACCACAGTATCTGGCAGTAAGTGACCACCTCCTCCGGCGCCATCCCCAGCAGAGCTTTGGCCGACTGTTCGAGCTCCGGTACACCTGTTGCCCTACTGGAGTTGCAGAGTAACAGCGTCACTGCCATTAGCTTCACGACATACTATCTAACGCCGTTTGGATCTTTGCGTGTCAAAAAAGATGAGTCAAATAAGCTTTAAATTTGACATGTCAAATAACACAGTTCTATTATAGAATGTTGTGTGTTCTGAATTTGCACATGCACACGACACCACTACAATCAGAATTACATAAACGCACACAATAGGTCATACATTGGTTACTGACATGATAGAAAAGTCCCTAGTGGGCTAAACTGATATGACGGCTTGGTAGACAAAGGAAAGGGGTGGGAACGGTTCAAGAGCGGCAAACTCAGAGTGGATTCACTACATACAGTTGAATATTTCATCGTAAATATGGACACTTAACACCCTAACAACTGCTCAATTGGATTTTAGAAATGCAATTGACATATTTACGAGTGTATGTCTTGGTTGTCCCTCTCTGCGAACGCCGGTCCGTCTGCTGGATAGTCAGTCGACAAAGTCTTTGGTTTGTCCACCAGAGATCAAAGTCTGTCGTATTTGTTATAATGGACTCTTCAGAGTACCAATCGGAAGTGTTCTTAATAGAGGTCGACCGATTATGATTTTTCAACACCGATACCGATTATTGGAGGACCAAAAAAATTCGATACCGATTTAAAAAAATATATATATAAATAAATAAAATAAAGTTATTAATTTAAAAAAAAAAAGTTTAATGTATTTGTAATAATGACCATTACAACAATACTGAATGAACACTTATTTTAACTTAATATAATACATCAATAAAATCAATTTAGCCTCAAATAAATAATGAAACATGTTCAATTTGGTTTAAATAATGCAAAAACAAAGTGTTGGAGAAGAAAGTAAAAGTGCAATATTTGCCATGTAAGAAAGCTAACGTTTAAGTTCCTTGCTCAGAACATGAGAACATATGAAAGCTGGTGGTTCCTTTTAACATGAGTCTTCAATATTCCCAGGTAAGAAGTTTTAGGTTGTAGTTATTATAGGACTTTTTCTCTCCATACGATTTCTATTTCATATACCTTTGACTATTTGATGTTCTTATAGGCACTTTAGTATATACCAGGAATTTTTGATGGTTGTAAAACCTGTGGTGGGAGAGAGAGTGAGAAGGGGGAGCCACGATGTACACCCAAAAGGGCCACGTCATGACACTAGTGACTGATGTGGTGTACTCAATGCCATTGGAAGAATCACGGAACATATTCCAGTCTGTGCAAGCAAAACAGTCCTGTAGCTTAGCATCTGCTTCATCTGACCACTTTCTTATTGACTGAGTCACTGGTGCTTCCTGCTTTAGTTTTTGCTTGTAAACAGGAATCAGGAGGATAGAATTATGTTCTGATTTGCCAAATGGAGGGCGAGGGAGAGCTTTGTACTTGTATCTGTGTCTGGAGTTTTCTTATTTTTTAATTTTTTCCCCCCTCTGTTTGCACATRTGACATGCTGATAGAAATTTGGTAAAACGGATTTAAGTTTCCCTGCATTACAGTCCCCGGCCTCTAGGAGCGCCGCCTCTGGATGAGCATTTTCCTGTTTGCTTATGGCCGTATACAGCTCATTGAGTGCGGTCTTAGTGCCAGCATCGGTCTGCGGTGGTATATAGACAGCTACGAAAAATKTTGATAWACTCTCTTGGTGAATGGTGTGGTCTACAGCTTAACATGAGATACTCTACCTCCAGTGAGCAAAATCTAGAGATTTCCTTAAATTTCGTGCACCAGCTGTTGTTTACAAATATGCATAGGCCTCCGCCCCTTGTCTTACCAGAGGCTGCTGTTCTATCCTCCCGAAAAAGCTTAAAAGCCGCCAGCTGTATGTTAATCATATCGTCGTTCAGCCATGACTCTGTGAACATAAGATATTACAGTTTTTAATGTCCCGTTGGTAGGATATACATGCTCGTAGTTTGTTTATTTTATTTTGATTGATTGTAAGTTGGCTAATAGACTGATGGTAAAGGTAGATTACCCTCTTGGCGACGGATCCTTACAAGGCACCCGGACTGTCGTCCACGATACCTCYGTCTTTTCCTCCTGCGAATGACGTTCTTGTCGGGTGTCTGGAGTAAATCCTTCCCGTCCGACTCGTTGAAGAATTCCTCCAGTACGAGGGGAGTAATCGCTGCCCTGATATCAATAAGTTATTTTTGGTCATAAGACACGATGGCAGAAACATTATGTACAAAAGAAGTTAGAAATAATGCGAAAAAACATACACAATAGCACAATTGGTTACGGGATCGTAAAACGGTGGCTATGTCCTTCGGCGCTATTATGTGACAAATCTTGAATTAGAGCATGCACGCGTGAGCAGTCTTTCCCTCTCTCATCAATTGTTGCTTACCAATTCCATTCAAAATAGATAATCCTGTTATATAGATAGATAGATCTCTCACACAGTACCAGTCAAAAGTTTGGACACCTACTCATTCCAGGGTTTCTTTATTTTTACTATTTTCTACATTGTAGAATAATAGTGAAGACATCAMAACTATGAAATAACACATGGAATCATGTAGTAACAAAAAAAGTGTTAAACAAATATATTTGAGATTCTTCAAAGTAGTCACCCTTTGCCTTGATGACAGCTTTCTTGGCCCAAGCAAGTCTCTTCTTTTTATTGGTGTCCTTTAGCAGTGGTTTCTTTGCAGCAATTTGACCATGAAGGCCTGATTCACGCAGTCTCATTTTTTACATTTACATTTTAGTCATTTAGCAGACGCTCTTATTCAGAGAGACTTACAGTAGAGAGCATACATTTTATTWAATKTTTTTACATACTGAGACAAGGATATCCCTACSGGCCAAACCCTCCCTACCGGCCAAACCCTCCCTAACCCGGACGACGCTATGCCAATTGTGCGTCGCCCCACGGATCTCCCGGTTGCGGCCCGGGTGCGACAGAGCCTGGGCGCGAACCCAGCCCAGCCTGGGCGCGAACCCAGAGACTCTGGTGGCGCAGCTAGCACTGCAATGCAGTGCCCTAGACCACTGCGCCTCTCCTCTGAACAGTTGATGTTGAGATGTCTATTACTTGAACTCTGTGAAGCATTTATTTGGGCTGCAATCTGAGGTGCAGTTAAATCTTATGAACTCTGCAGCAGAGGTAACTCTGGGTCTTCCTTTCCTGTGGCGGTCCTCATGAGAGCCAGTTTCATCATAGCGCTTGATGGTTTTTGCGACTGCACTTGAAGAAACTTTCAAATCTCTTGACATATTCCAGATTAACTGACCTTCATGTCTTAAAGTAATGATGGACTGTTGTTTCTCATTGCTTATTTGAGCTGTTCTTGCAATAATATGGACTTCGTATTTTACCAAATAGGGCTATCTTCTTTGTACCACCCGCTACCTTGTCAMAACACAACTGATTGGCTCAAATGCATTAAGAAGGWAAGAAATTCCACAAATTAACTTAACAAGACACACCTGTTAATTGAAATGTATTCCCAGTGACTACCTCATGAAGCTGGTTGAGGGAATGCCAAGAGTGTGCAAAGTTGTCAAGGCTAATGGCAGCTACTTTGAAGAGTCTCAAATATAAAATATATTTTGATTTGAACACTTTTTTGGTTACGACATGATTCAGTATGTGTTAATTCATTGTTTTGATGTCTTCACTACAATGTAGAAAATTGTAACAATAAAGAAACCCTTGAATGAGTAGGTGTTCAAACTTTTGACTGGTAGTGTGTGTGTGTGTGTGTGTGTGTGTGTGTATATATAGTGTGTATATATAGTGTGTATATATAGTGTGTATATATAGTGTGTATATGTATGTGTATATACAGTGGGGAGAACAAGTATTTGATACACTGCCGATTTTGTAGGTTTTCCTACTTACAAAGCATGTAGAGGTCTGTAATTTTTATCATAAGTACACTTGAACTGTGAGAGACGGAATCTAAAACAAAAATCCAGAAAATCACATTGTTTGATTTTTAAGTAATTAATTTGCATTTTATTGCATGACATAAGTATTTGATACATCAGAAAAGCAGAACTTAATATTTGGTACAGAAACCTTTGTTTGCAATTACAGAGATCATACGTTTCCTGTAGTTCTTGACCAGGTTTGCACACACTGCAGCAGGGATTTTGGCCCACTCCTCCATACAGACCTTATCCAGATCCTTCAGGTTTCGGGGCTGTTCCACATTTTATGTTACAGCCTTATTCAAAAATGTATTAAATAGTTTTTTCCGCCCTCATCAATCTACACACACTACCCCATAATGACCAAGCCAAAACAGTATTTTTTATGTCTGGTAATTTATGTATGACCCCCCCCCCCCCAGAAATATCACTTTTTCTGACCCTTTACCCAGTACCTTTTCAAGCACCTTTGGCAGCGATTACAGCCTTGAGTCTTCTTGGGTATGATGCTACAAGCTTAGCACACCTGTATTTGGGGACTTTCTCCCATTCTTCTCAGCAGATCCTCTCAAGCTGTCAGTTGGATAGGGAGTGTCGCTGCACAGCTATTTTCAGCTCTCTCCAGAGATGTTCAAGTCCGGGATCTGGCTGGGCCACTCAAGAACATTCAGAGACTTGTACCGAAGCCACACCTGCGTTGTCTTGGCTGTGTGCTTAGGGTCGTTGTCATGTTGGAAGGTGAGCGCTCTGAAGAAGGTTTTCATCAAGGATCTCTCTGTACTTTGATCTGTTCATCTTTGCCTCCATCCTGACTAGTCTCCCAGTCCCTGTTGCTGAAAAACATCCCCATAGCATGATGCTGCCACCACCATGCTTCATGGTAGGGATGATGCCAGGTTTCCTCCAGATGTGACGCTTGGCATTCAGGCCAAAGAGTTCAAATCTTGGTTTCATCAGACCAGAGAATCTTGTTGCTCATGGTCTGAGAGTCCTTTAGGTGCCTTTTGGCAAACTCCAAACGGGCTCCTTTTGCTGAGGAGTGGCTTCCGTCTGGCCACTCTACCGTAAAGGCCTGATTGGTGGAGTGCTGCAGAGATGGTTGTCCTTCTGGAAGTTTCTCCCATCTCCACAGTGGAACTCTGGAGCTCTGTCAGTGACCTTCGGGTTCTTGATCACCTCCCTGACCAAGGCCCTTATGAATGCACCTGTCTTCGCTTTGTCGTTATGGGGTATTGTGTATTGATTGATGAGGAAAAACATTTTATTTAATTCATTTTAGAATAAGGCTGTAACGTAACAAAATTAGGAAAAAGGGAAGCAGTCTGAATACATTCCAAATTCATTGTAGCTAGCTACATCTATGGGCTTTTACGTTTTTCTGTCGTGCGTAATGCTTAGTCGCCTATATGTCATATGTATTGGCTAACGTCACAATCATTTGTGCTTTTTTGGGCTTGGGATTAAAAAATGTATTTTTATGTAGGGCTCATAAAATGTATTTAAAGTATGGCTCATCAGGCTCAGGTTGCATCAGGCTTGCATTTTCGACCAAAGCTCTTATCAAATCACTTTATATGCTTTTGAATGACTCTTCCGGTTTAACTATCTGCGTTGCCCCCCTTTTGCATTAACTCTTTTGACTCACATATGCTGCTACTGTTTATTATATATCCTGTTTCCTAGTCACTTTATCCCTACCTATATTTACATATCTGCCTCGTACCCCTGCCCTTCAATTTGTTGTTAGACTTGATTTGACATAAGGTTTTTATTGATTGAACATTGTTAGTTTTGCCTCCGTAAGTATTCTCCCTGACCTTAGAGTAGACACATGATCTGTTTCTTCTGTTTGAGTCGGGCATTTTCTTCATCCAGCTCCCTCCCTCCCTCCTTGCTTGTGTTTGGTTTGCTGTCTTTCTAGACAGAGATTTATATTTTCATCGTTTCCAATGATCTATGTTGGATGGCCATCTAGTCTCAACTCGCCTAAAGACCTGATATGTTTTCAATTGGCATCTTTAATTCTAAATGGGGAGTGGATCTCCTGACCCTCCAATTATGTGGCCAGTCCAATATAAACGGCAGAGCTTTCTGCGATGTAAGTGCTGCTCCATGGGTGTGCTGTGAATCTTCCAACCTCTTCCTTTTCTTCGCTGTCTTGCCTTCCATTTAAATCCTCTTAACTCTCATTTCATCCCACTCACTGTTTCCCAGCGTCATGTTTTCTCTGGATTTGTTTTTTACCTTCTAATTTTCTCTGTGATTCTTCCCCTCTCTTTATCACCAACATTTACACCTCCACTCTTTCCTGTTCTTTTACCCTTCATCTGTCCTACTCACCCACTTTACCTTTTTTTTTCTCTCTGCGATTTCTTTCCTGAAAGCACAGTCCCGGATGCAGTCCTGACCCTTTTGTGTTCTCTGTTTTGGTGTAATGTCTAGCTTTATTTACAGCTCCTCCAGCAGTCTGCCACCTCTGGGAATGCCCTCAACAACCTTCATCCCATGTCTGGTATGTCAGGTAAAAACAGACATTTCCCACCTCTCTTCCTCCTTCCCCCCTTTCCATTCTTACACCTGCACGCTAAATGTGTTTTCCTCCCCCATCCAACTGCCACGTGTAGTGTGCCTGGTGAAGATGTGCGTTATTGATACGGCTGAGTGCGTCATTCTCTGCATGTCTGAACTCCCAAGTAATCTGTTCAGTGTGCTGTGTTTGTCAAGCAGTGGTGAGGGACCATGTTCAAAACCGGCTCCTCATTTATGAATTGAGTTTTGAGCTGAAACGCGCTGCCACTAGGAAACTCCAGACGTAAACACTAACACACAAACTGGTGTTTTTTCATCTGGTTTCTAGCAGTGTGTCTGCTGCAGCGAGTGGCTACTTATCGAATTCATCATAGCAAGAACTGAGTAATTAATGTTTTCATTCCAATATGATAACCACGGGGTATGTCATGGGGCAAGCTACAATTGTTCAAGATTTTACAAAGCCTGCTTAAATTTCATATTGAAACTTCATCCGAGTTGATTCAAACTGTTTACCTCGTTACCAAAGTCAGCTCATTATCCCACTTCTTGACTTACCCCACATATCACTGCATTGTTGTATCTGCTTGTGTTTTGGCCAGTGCTCTAGTTGTGTTTATTGAATGGGCTGCTAAGTTTCTACTTTTGCCTCCCATCTCACCCATTTCAGATTGTGTTGGAAAGGTACCTGCAACTCTCTGCTTTAAGCTTCACATGTTGTAAAGCAAAAACAGTGATTGCATGACTCAGTGTAACCTATATATTGACCTAAGCGAGATCTAGGTGCCATAGCCCGTATTAAGTGCAGATTATGCGTGTGTCTCAGGGCTGAATGCCATGCAGAACCTGGCTGCCCTGGCAGCAGCGGCCAGCGCCACACAGGCCACGCCCACGGGCAGCAGCGGTCTCACCACCTCTAGCAGTCCCCTCAGCGTGCTCACCAGCTCAGGTACGAGTACTGGACAGCAGGCACACTCATCATGGGACGCCTACAAGGGTTGGTCCCGCTTTTTATCTCTCACCCCATCCCCCCTCACCTGTATGTATCTTTAACCTCATTCCACTGACTTGCCTCTGTAAACACTGTTGGTTGTTTCTCATTTACCTTTCCTCCTGTTGCCTTCCCATCCCTAGTCTCTGCTTTATGTTCCCTGGTCTGTGAATTGAGACTTTGAAGTCCTACTAGCGTAGTCAAATGGTGGCGTTTTCCTCCAAGTGATTAAATGTTTTGGGGTTGACTCATCTCCACAGCAGGATCGTCACCCACCTCCTGTAACAACAACTCAATGAACGCCATGGCCTCCTTAGGGGCGCTGCAGTCTTTGGCTGCAGGGGCTGGAGCCGGCCTCAACATGGGCTCGCTTGCAGGTTAGCAGACTCAAAACATATTTGTATGCATTAATTTACCACAAATATATTACCTCAAATTTTAAGAGTGCATGATACATATACAAGGTATTCTAGCCCTAATCTTGTAACAGAGCTCCTGTGTCTAGGGATGGCAGCCCTGAACGGCGGTCTAGGCAGCGGGGGCATGTCGAACGGAACTGGTAGCACCATGGAGGCCCTTACCCAGGCCTACTCTGGGATCCAGCAGTACGCTGCTGCTGCCCTCCCCAGCCTCTACAACCAGAGCCTGCTCTCCCAACAGAGTGTCAGTGCTGCAGGAAGCCAGAAGGAAGGCAAGTAGGGGGATAGAGATGGGGCATGAAAGGGTTTGACTGGGGGTGTGGGGATAGGGAGATTTGTGTTAACTGAAATGTCTGCTCTACAGGGATCACGTGCTACGCTGTGATTGATGTTTGATTGTAGTACTAGTGCAAGGGATATTAAGAGCTTAGTTATAGATTACATAATTTTTGATGTGACCTTAGTGTGGGATATTGGTGAAAATATGTATTGTCACCTGCTGAGGGTTCTGTCTTGTTTTAAATATGCTGCAACAGCAAGCGACAGTCGGAGCACGGGTAAGATTTAATTGCAACACTCTGAAATGTTTTCACAGTACTCAGTGGCGGATTTAGGTATAGGCGGCATCTTGCCGTGGTCGGCACGGGGCGCCCGCCCCMAAAAAATCAGAATGGTGACATTTGCGCGATCGGTTTTCTGTCACTCTTTTGCACGTCACGACAATGATATCATGTCACCGTGTGGGGCTGTGGGTCAATTGACCTTGTCGGAGTGGGCGCCCTGATTCTAGTCTGTGAGCTAGGCAGGCTACTGCCTGGGAAGGTCTCCCACTCAGAAGTATGAGATGGGGCGGGGGTAGGTTGACCTCAGGGCTCCCCCCTGGAACCCTGAAGTAGGGTGGTGGGGTAATCTATCAAATAGCACACCTCTAACTTTGTACAGTAGTAATGCAATTAGTAAAATCAATCACACTACGAAATGCTACCAAATATACCACAATTCATTCATAATACTRWGAATATATAGTTAATTTTTTCTGGTTTGTGTGAAATCGTTAAGAATAATATTAAACCAGTCTGCACACCACCAAGGTGAATTGGTTTAGTCTTGACTCTTGGTTGACAGTGTTGGGGGATGGGTAATGTATTGACGCTTGAGTGCAAAATCAACACAAATGGGGGGGGGGGTTCGCCCAGGGAGCCATACAAGCTTGAACCGCCACTGACAGTACTTGTTGTAGAAAATGTCGTTTTAAAATTAGCATAAATCTGTATCAGAAGGCGCCTCAGATAACATTTTGAAATGCTGTTAGTCTGTCAAAAACAAAATTGTTGCCTCTGGCTTAGTTGTATTCATTACCATCTTGTTGTGTCAGACATTGTAATACATGATTTCCTGCTCTGCTCACTTAAGGCCCTGAGGGAGCCAACTTGTTCATCTACCACCTCCCCCAGGAGTTTGGAGACCAGGATCTGCTCCAGATGTTCATGCCCTTTGGCAACGTTATTTCCGCTAAGGTGTTCATTGACAAGCAGACCAACCTCAGCAAGTGTTTTGGTAAGCTGGAGGATGGGGAAAACAGCACATCACTGTGTATATAGTGTGTTCTTATTATGAAGGTAAGGATTGATTTGTATCTTGCATACGACTTTTATCTGGACTCTCTTACAGGCTTTGTGAGTTACGACAATCCAGTCTCATCCCAGGCCGCCATTCAGTCGATGAACGGTTTCCAAATTGGCATGAAGCGACTAAAGGTGCAGCTGAAGAGATCCAAAAATGACAGCAAGCCATACTGAATGCTTTCTCTCAATTGGACTTGGTTAGGATTTTTTTTCTTTTTCTGGTAAGTGGAGTGTGAATAAGAAACTAAAACCCTGCTGCAAACCCCTACCCTCTCCTCATTCTTCCCTCTCCCTTTGCGCATTTCAAGATTACCACTTTGCTGGGGTCACTCCTTTTTATTCTCTGTATTAACAAACGCAAGCAGAAAACAAAAACAACATGCAAAAGGATGTTGCTCAACTGAAACTGGATACCTACATTCTGTTTTTGTTTTTGAATTTTTCTTTTTTAAACATAATTGTATTTGTTCATTTTAAGGTGTCATTAGTTTGCTGTGTAAAAGTTAAGTCATAATGATGTTGCACAATGACAGCCAGTTGCCAAAATATCCCCTTGATTTTTACCCCTGCTCCCACCACCACCTAATCATGCCCCCTGACCCAACTCCAAATTAATCCCATCATAACCAAACCAGCCCCACGGTTGCGTTCTTAAACGCTCTGATGCGTCATGCAGAGCCTTCCAGAAAACTGCCTTTTTGAAATGAGGATGGACATACCATGCACCGGATAATGGCAAGAAAACAATAGCCGTTTGCCAACTGCAATTATCTACATGTACGCAAGATCTGACTTCACTCCAGTAGATGAGCCATTTTTTTTTTTTAATTTGTTTTATTTATAAGTTGCCTGAAAAGTCTATTTGTGATGCTGTACCAGGAATACATTGCATACAGTAGGCTTTTACTCATTATTTTTGTTTGTTTGTTTATTTATTTATTTATTAATTAACCAACAAGAAGCTTGAATTTCTGTTCTCAACATACTTTGGAGCAAAATATAGTTTTTTACAACTCTGAATGAATTGATTTGTAAGACGTCAGCAGTATTGCCTTGACTGCTTTTGTGAGATATTTAACTTGCCAACCTCTTGATTGGTCTCAGGACAATGTCACAACGCCACACCCTTGCTTTAGGCATGTAGTGTAGTTTATCTGAAATATTTCACCCTTTTTTTCAATTGAATATCTGAGAGAGAATATGAGGTCCTGCGTCATTAACAAATACTGTGCTATGTGTGTGAAGGGGGGAGTAATTGGGTCCTACTTTAAGTTTTAATTAACACAGCCACTATGATGTCATCTGGCTTAAGTCATTTTATTCCCCATCTGTCAGATGTGTACATTTGGCCTTCTGTCTAATGCTGCCCTTCACATGTCGTCTTTTATGTGAGGAACAGTGACTTTAATAGCGGCAATAACTTAGTCTCTACTCTCCCATGATCTTTAACTTCAAACGAGCATTCCGCCCCATTTAGAAAAATTCACATTAAATCTATTTCCTTTCTGTTTTTAGCTGTCAGTTCAAGTAGAACATCCGTCCTACTTCTAACACTAAATGGAATATCACTTGGCATTTTAGGCTTGCGGCAATCGAGTGTCCTGGAAAAGAGCAACATTGGGACTTTTCGAAGTTAACATTTGTCAGATTCATCCTAAATTATCCAATCAGCTCTACTGATTACTGATGCAAAAAATAATGCTCTAATTAGATACTATAATTGATTTGTATTTAATTTTTTTCTCTCGTTAACCAAAATGTTTTGTAATTATTCATCATCCGCAGTTCAAGTAGTCTGCTCTACCTCTCAGAGCTGGTTAGATGAGACTACTCCCTCAAAATACTGGCATCCCTGCAGATTTTTACTCCAGTGTGTGTGTGTTTATTAACTAAAAACGCTAGCATTTCATGATTGGCGACGTTAAATAAATGTTAATCACTACAACAAACACAGTAATCCGTTTCTTAGACTTCCATTAACTTATAAAGTGTTTTATAGAAATGGAAAGAAGCAATTGTCCAGATGATGTATATTACAAAACTATTATGCCTTTTCTATTTTTATAAAGGTTTTATACTTCTCCCGAGTGTCGGGAACTATTTATTGCCTACATTATTTCTCTGAATTGAAATGATTGTTTCAAGAATATTCAACAGTATTTTGTAGAATCCTAATGTGACGTTGGTTGCTACATTTAAATATGTGAGGGTTAAACTACTGACCTGTGTATCCCTATTCAAGTGTTTACTGTTAATGTGCAACAAGTGAAAATGTTGTATGATCAGTGAGTAGGATTTGCCAGTTGCTAAAGATTTCGAAACTGTAGTCCCCTTGCATTTTAAGAATGGAATATATTATAGGGAAAATCAATATTTTACTTGAGTTCAACCTAGATGTGTGCCTATTTAACTATAATTTCCATGTGCATAACAATACCAACTGAGAAAATAGGCTTAAGCAGGGTTACTGTAAGGTTAAGTCCAGGGTATTTGCTGCCATTAAAATAAGTCCAAAGACTGAATCTCAACTGATGGGTGCACATAGTTGTTGTACATGAACTTAACCATCACTGTAAACTTTGCTGTACATCTCATACTTTTGCTTTGTATGAAAGGCATCATTTTGCGTAAGCTTACAGAAGTGTAATTCTTAAGAATAGCAGCAGATTATGGTAGAGAGAACTCGAGAAGATGCCAAACACTCACAGAAAAGCTGTTTTGTTTATGTGAAACAGACTAATGTAGTCTTAAAGTGTTATAGCTTAAACGTTTTTACTCATTTGTTTTATAAATTGTCTTCAGTTTGTTTGCGCTGTCTTACCCTTTCTGTATTGTATTGACAAACTGCCTTATTTAAAAAGAAAGTTACCTCCTTGCCACTTAAAGTACAGATACTGTACTTCACTCACTTTTGTATTGTGCCCTCGAGAAAAGCTCCTTTGCTGTGGATGTAATTTAGCTGTATTGCATTGCATATGATGGAATTATGAACAGATGAAGCACACAATCAAGAGAAATGTTGACTGAGATTAGTTGACAATCAGCTCTCCTAGATCATTCTAGCAAAGCACAATTAATCTAATATTGCTGGCTCGTAACCCAGGTGACTATCATTACAAGCAATGAATAGCAAGAAATTGCTATTTTTACAATCAGTAAGAAAATATTTTTAAAAAGCACATTGGGACAGATGGAGCTAAACCCCTTGGGAGGATTATTTCCTGAAATTGGAATATTACTGATCATTTTATATATTTTCCTTTATTTTTTCGACTACTGTATTAAAAGTCCTCAAACATAATACTAAGTCACAAATGTTGACTGTACAGTAGTAGGCAGTCAGTGTGGTGTCTCGGTGTTGTGTCCTGTAAATTCTCACCTCAATTCTCTGTTCGCATGTTGCTTGTGTTCCCCCTCTGTCCTTTCGCCTCTTCTGTCTCACATTAAATGTTCTGTGTTTAGATTGTGTATCTGGTAGTGACCCCCTCCCCTCCCCATGCAAAGATAATCATTTATGATTTTCTTTTTTCTTCYCYCTCCTTTTTCCGTTGTTGCTTTAACCTAAGTTTGTCTCCCTGTTTTGTTTTATTCTAGATATCTTCGTGCCCGTTTGTTCATCGTTTGCCTAGCATGTTGATGTGACGTCAAAAGTTCATCGTCCAGTTCGTTGTCCTCTGCACTTCTATGCCGCTTGAAATGTTCACCTTTTTTGACCTTTTGTTAGCTTTTGGTGTTTATTGGAAAATGTTTTTGTTTGTTCTGTTTCTCTTTTGTCCTTTGTGCTGCCAATTGGGTGCGCTAGAAAGACTGCCAAGAAAATAAATGTATAAAGCTACATGAGTTGTTACAAGCAAAAAAAGAGAATCTATTTCTCGAGAACTTACTGACATAACCACTAGATTTTTCCAAATCGGTTTATTTTTTGTTTCATTTTACCTTAATAGGAAACTCGTTTATTTTTCCCTTTATGTTTTGAGCGGTCTTCCTAGCGCCTCCCCACACTACGTTTTTGTTTTGTGTCTGAAAGCAACCAATCAATTTATAGAAACTACTTTTGCGTGTGGGTGTTTTTTTCTCTTGTAAGTTCTAAGCTTTTTTAGGATGTCTTTGGTCATATTTTGCTGAACTGGGGATGACTTTGTAATTTTGTGTTAGGTTAGTTGGTATGAAGGTAATTTTTGGGGAGTTTCTAATGAGTGACAACGATATACACTTGAATCACCGTTTTTGTCTTTCAGTGTGTGTAGTCATCACAGGCACATGTTTTCATTTCCTTTTGTGTGGAAATCATCCTTAGTCTGAATAATAAAATATAAAAAATGAGCAGAATTGAGTTTCTTTTCAGTTATATATATTTAGCATGCTCGTTTTTTTGTAACTGCACTGAAATCCTCAGCAAAATGTGATTGACTTTTTTTAATAGACTAAAAAAAGTTATGAATAAACTAGTGCCAAACGATGCTGGTGGTCACATTTATCTCTTACACGTTGCCCTTTRAAGTTAAGATCTGGGCAACAAAAGTAGGGGTTGGTTTCTTTTTCAACGTTGATGTGATGGGTTGTACCTCGTAGGTTTTCGTGTGTGTTTAGACTGATTTTAGAGACCCCTATTTTATATTAGGACTTGAGGTGAAGTTAGGTGTTGGAATTATTTGGATTTTTCTGTAGTACAAGTATTCCTCAAACTAGATAAAACCAGGTTAGAAAGCATGTGCCCTTAAAGGCTTATTTGTTTCAACTTTGGGATTAATTCTGTTGGGAGTGTTTTTGTTTCTCATAATAAAGGCTAAACACTACCTTTTCATGCAGTTCCTGATAAACTTTGTATTTTACTCCCAGAGAGCACTGTTTTTATTAGYATACCTTGTCTTTAATATAGTTGTATTGCATTGGCACAGTGTGTAGCATGTGAAGTGATGCTTTATCTGACCTGAGTTTGTCTGATAACTTTAGGCATGTTAAATGTGTGTCGTTGTGCGTTAACGTCATCAATTTGCTTTACTTGGGAAATATGAATCCTTTCTACTGTCATCATTTCAGTGGTCCACATGTATACAAACCATTGTCTTTGCAGTAGTTAAAACATGGCTCCATCCCTGTTTAACATCAGGGCCCTCTTCTCAAACCAGGATTGGGTTTTAGAAATGGAACCTCTAACCACATTATAGAACTGTCACATGTTCTGTACTCAGAACTACCCTTTTAATTATTTTCACCATTAAAAACCACTTCTCTGGGTTATTGATCTCCCATTGTTCAACAAAAATGGGTTGGATGGATTCTCCTTAAATGAATTGACCTGCAGAAAAAAAAGACACATTGGATTGACTGGGTCATTTAATTTTAATATTATGTGACRGATTGTATTTCCAGATTTGTCAGCTGCTAGGTCTGAGTTTAAATGTGATCCTAAAAAACAAACCTGTTGGATATTTTTTGCATTATTATTGGTACAAAGTGACTGATTTTCTATTTAACATTTGGTTTGTACAGTTGCCTTTTCTACTAGAACAAAGTTATTATATTTCACAATGTGACATTGAAATTCAAGAAAGTTCAAACATGTAGAGCTTAGTTGCCACATGACCAAACCTTAGTCTGTACAGCTGTAATATTAATTGATAAGAATGAAATTCTGTGAAGTCGCCTTTCGTTGAATTCAATTAAAAGCTTTTCTTTCTATATATTTTTGTTTTGTTTTACAATGTTGTGATTTTGCTGTGAGGCATAGACATTGCTGAATTTATTAGATGGCCAGAACAGTTGCTTTTTTAATAATTTCAGTTCAATATTGTCTTAAATGTTTTTGATTTAAGGATAACACTTGTCTCCACAGGCGTGAAGCTAAGTGCACACTCAATAAGCAGTTGTTTTGTGAGCCAAAATTGTGATCCTATTTGGTTGGTTTGTTTATGTACAATTAAAATGTTAAAAAATTAATATTAACATTGTCTGACTATTTGCCCTTTTTCTCTAAAGGAAATATTAAGGCATAATGTGTTGAAATATGTGAGTCAACTAGAAAAGGTAAATTTCCTTAAGAACATAATTATTTTTGCTTGCATCAAAGCACATTTCAGGGTAGAGGAACACCGCTGCATCACAGCTGACAGATCCCTGTTGAGAGCCTGTCATCCCTCAACTGCAAGTGTAGCTAAATTCTTTAGGTGGGGATACCTGCTGGTATCTTGATTTACTGTCATTTGTAAAAGCAGGAAACCTTTTCAATTTAGGCCTAAAATAAGCCCATTCACCTGCTGGGTGTCTGACGATCCTACGTGGCATGAGTATAGCCTCCATTATGATTACCATTGGACAACCTAGAGAGGACTGGCACGCAAGGCTAGACTATGGCGGGTGATAAGGGCTGAAATTAAGTCTCGTGAAGCTACTGCCACCTCACGAAGTCACCTAATGTCTTCCTAGTGCCATAAAATACCACCATGAATTAACATGGACTGTCAATGGAGACAAGATTTTTTCTAAGGCGGCAAACTGCCAACATGTTCCCGTCACGTGACACGTACATAACATGTAGACGTAGTGTTCGCGTCGTGACATGTCATGTAGATGTGTTCACGTCACGTGTCAGTTTGCTTGTCAGTTTATTATGAACGATCTTACCATGAACGCCTTAACGTCTACGTGTGTTACGCGTCACGTTAGTTTAAGTGTCTGTTTAGTTTATTATTAAAGATCTCACCATGAATGCCTTATAAATGTACATGATTTCTAAAATAGGCATACCGCCTCAATACAAAAATTATTTTGGTAGTTGATATCGCAGCCAGCCACCATTACTCACATCAATACAGACACAAGGGCTTCTTTGTTGGAGGTAGCCCTATTCAGAAATAAGAGGTAGCTTGGTCTCTAGTGGCGCATTTAAAACAACTCAGAACTCGTCAATCTCTGACTTCCGACTTCAGTGTGTTCAAGACAACTGGGAACTTGGAATAAAACGAGCTCAGACTGGGATATTTTTTTTGGAATGGTCATCCAACTCGGAATTCCAATTCAGAAACTCTGGCATCTCTTTGACCTGAAAATCACTGTCATGATTTGACCTCGTTTTYCCCCCCCCACTTCCCAGTTTACCGGATTAACAGACACAATCACTGTCACCATGCAATCCKTAGGCTATACATTTCTGTGGAGATGTCTTATGGTTAAAAGCAGGGTTCGAATTGAGGGGGTATGTGAGGATATAGGTCTAACCGTTGTTATAGGGACGGGCAGAAAGCATATGCTACCCCTTATTTGCTTAGCCATAGGAAAACAACGGTCCAGATTATATAAAGCGATCTACGATTATTTCCACAGTCAAAGGTCTTGCTCAGCCTCAACATCACAGGAAAATGTGGTTTGTTTAGTAAATGCTCCGCAATTTAAAATAATAGTGGTAGGCTATGCCTACAGCAAAATACCAAAAAGTTAGAATCGTTATGGGTCTATGCGTAGACCAAACAGTTTAACCGATAAAAACAAGTATTATTCTGGAGAATCCAATTGAATCAGGCTATTCATTTCAGTGCAGTTGCGTTCTTTTGCATAACCTTAGCCTAAACCGAACCGAGAACGCCTGTTTTGATCCGAGATCATGATGAAGCCTGAACATTTCAGCTGTTTGTCATTGATTTAGCCCACAATCACCCACAGATTTGATACACATGAAGACCTATATTTAATCTGGATTTGACAAACAAAAGCCTGACTAGAATCCTGTCTAGTCTAATTTGTTACCAATTAGGCTAAATGTATTCCTATTAATAAGCTTTTTTTCCCCAATTAATTTGAATAGGCTAACCATTGCGATTCATTTTATTTACCACAATCTGCTTTTTATGAATAAACAGGCATCAGGGTAAAAAATATAATTTCTATGCCCCCCGCACACATTAATCTTACTTACTTTACAGATCACAAAGTCAGCTAATTTCCACTCCGTTCATATGCAATTACATTTGATTCATACCCTGGCTTGTCTGGCTGGCATGTTTTCATTTAAGCAGGCCTTCCCTTATCTACACTGAAATAATATTATTTCAGTAGTCCTCTATTATGATTTAAAAATTATAGCTCATTAGTACACCCTTGTGGTTAAATATATATCTATATGTCCTATGTTACAACAATGTTGAGCTAACACATACCATCAAGGGATACGTTACAATTTACTCCGCGTTGCGTCGTGCATAAGAACAGCCTTTAGTCGTGATATTTTGGCCATATACCACACCCCCTCGTGCCTTACTGCTTAAGTATACCACGGCTGTCAGCCAATCAGCATTCAGGGCTCGAACCACCCAGTATATAAATATATGTAACACACTATACTATCAGTGTCAATTCGATTTTTTTTTTTAATTGCTGGAGGTTTATGCAAAACAATGCTACTACCATTACATTAATCACTAACATGTAAGCTGACATTGACTAAAACCAACTAGCCTAGAGCTAGCTAGCGCTTATCCAAGCTAAATTTGGTTAGCATCAAGATAGCGAACTGTTAAATGCTATTTTCATACAAACACATTTTATCGTGACATCGCATATTTATGTATATTACCTAAAGTAAACTGAGCCTTTGTTCATAGAAAATAAAACAAATTGATCTAAACCGTTGGGGAAAAAGTACAGAAAGGTCGGACGCCATCTTAATCCCTTCTCTTAACCTAACTCCATTACTTACAATTGGGAAAATACCAACCAGTTTTTCACTCGGTTAAAACTCTCTTCAACTGCCTTCAAACCTCACCAACCTCATGCACTATGTAACTAACCATGTTACCTCAATATTTTAAGTCATATTGCACTTTTGCACATTACATACCTGAATTAATAGGGTAAAATGATGAGACGGAGAAAAGTTTGTTTGAAGAAGATTGAAGAAATCTCCAAGACATCACGATCTCACTCACTCCATTGATGTAACAGCTCCCCCTAGCGGCAGTAATCATATACATACTGCAATGAAACAGCAGGGAGCAGGTCTCGAACCCTCAACCTTCTAGCCCGAAGTCGACTGTGCCACAAAAGCATGCTTGAGTGGCAGAGTCGATATCCGCGCTTATAAACCATGCCGTGAGGTGTTGAGGGAAAGACAGATTACCTATAGACTGTACATAAACTTTTCTAGGCAATTAGCGATAATAGGAAATACACAAGCCATAGGCTACAGCTACACTGTAACTTAAGGGAGCAACTTCGGAATGTCGGCTTGCACGGGAAAAACTACATTTCTAACATTTATGGTTGAGATTTAATTAATATAACCTATGCACCTTATGACTTTCATTAACATGCAGACGTTAGTAAGGCATTGATATGACGACATGTTAGTTACACGCAGGTGTAACGCAGATGTTAGTAAGGCGTTGGTGTCATGTCAGTCAGACGTTCAATGGTAGGCGACAGCCACACAGTGGTAAGGCTTAATTATGTCTCATATCACCCCCTACACCAGACAATGGAAACAGGAGACAGAGGGCTGTGAGACATGGGTTTAATTCTGGACACATGAAAAGTGGGATGTGTACGGGGCAACAGAAGACGAACAGCAGAGGGGCTAATGACCTTGGAGATGGGGAAAGGGCCGATAAACCAGAGTTTGCGGGATTCCACCCAGAGGGGCAGATCCTGGGTGGACAGCCATACCTTCTGCCTGAGACGATACCGGGGAGCCGGGGTCCGGTGGCGATCCGCTTGTCGTCGATACCTGGAGGTGGTCTTGAGAAGGRCCGACCGGGGTCTCTTCCAGGTACGAAGACAGCGGCGGACAAACATCTGGGCCGAAGGTATGCCGACCTCTTCTGCTCAGGGAAGAGCGGGGGCTGATACACCAGGGAACACTCGAAGGGCGATAGACCCGTGGCAGAGCAAGGAAGGGTGTTGCGGGCGTATTCGATGATACAAGTTGGCAAATCACAGGAAATGTTGCAGCTGCACCCTGGACATAGGCTGGGGCCAATCCACCACCGCTCTCACCTTCCCGGGACCCATTTGCACACTCCCTGCAGGGATGTAACCCAGAAAGGGGATGGTGAAGCGATGAAATTTGCACWTTTCTGCTTTTACAAAAAGCTGGTTTTCCTGGAGGCGTTGGAGAACATGTCGGACGTGGAGCACGTGTTCTTGGGCGGAGCGGGAGAAGATGAAGATGTCATCGAGGTAGACCAAGACGAATCGGTTCAACATGTCACGGACCACATCATTAACCAGAGCCTGGAACACAGCAGGGGCGTTGGTAAGGCCAAATGGCATGACAAGATACTCGTAGTGACCGCTGGCCGTGTTGAAGCCTGTCTTCCACTCGTCCCCTTCCTGTATACCCACCAGGTGGTAGGCGTTCCATAGTTCCAGCTTGGAGAACACGGTGGTCCCCTGGAGTGGCTCGAAGGCCGAGGAGATGAGTGGTAGCGAGTAGCGGTTCTTCACTGTGATGTCGTTGAGACCACGGTAGTCGATGCACGGGCGCAGGGTTTTGTCCTTCTCCACAAAGAAGAACCCTGCGCTGGCGGGGGAGGCAGAAGGACTAATRAACCCTGCAGCTAGGGAGGCCTCAATGTAGGTCTCCATATGCTTGTTCTCCGGGCCCGACAGGGTACAGTCGTCCCCGGGGCGGAGTGGTGCCTGGGAAAAGGTCAATCCCACAGTCATATGGTCGGTGCGGCGGAAGCAAAGTGGCCCGGGCATTACTGAACACCTCCCGATGGTCCTAGTACTACATGGAAAATACGGAGAGGTCCGGGGCAACTGGCGTGGCARAACGGGCTCCAGCCAATGATGGCACCAGCAGACCCGTCAATGAGGGGATTGTGTCGCTGGAACCAGGAGAATCCCAATACCACGGGAAACTGAGGAGATTTATTGAGCAGGAATTTAATCATCTCGCTGTGATTCCCTGACCCACGTTGGTTGATGGGGGTGGTATTGTGGGTGACCCAGCATATAGAGCGCCCTTCCAGCACTCTAACATCCAAGGGAATGGAGAGGGGCTGGGTGGGGATGTCCAGCTCGGAAGCCAGGGTAGCGTTCAAGAGTCGATGAGTTTCCGGAGAGATTGACTGGTTCCTCCACAGCAAAATGGCTTGAAAAGGGGTGTGAGTAAGGGGAGATGAAAAGTTCTCCGTATGGCCCACCAGAGTACTCGCTCCTACCGGTGAGCCTGGTCCTTTAGTGGACAGGTGGAGATGAAATGACCAGTAGTCCCGCAATACAGGCAACTCTTAGTGTATAGCCGTTCAGCTGGAGACAGCCATGCTCTGCTTAGTTGCATAGGCTCGGGAAGAGGTGGCTCGGGAAGAGGTGAATCGGCAGTCTTCGGAAGAACTCGGGTAGCCTCGGGTTCTCTCGGCAACGGAGCCGTCGTGGACTTCCGGGATGCCTTAGAGGCAAGGTGGAATCAACTCTCCTCTCCTTCCTTCCTTCCCATAGTCGCCCATCGATCCGAATGGTCAAGACGAGGAGCGTGTCGAGATCTGTCGGTAGTACCCGGGCTGCAAGCTCGTCCTTTACTTCCTCCGATACTCTGTGCAGGAACATGTCGAACAGCGCTTCCGGGTTCCAGGCACTCTCAGCTGCCAACGTCCGGAAATCCACCGCATAGTCTGCCAAACTGCGGGAGTCTTTCCAAAGTTGGAGTAACTTCCGGGCAGCCTCTCTCCCGGACAATGGAGCCTCAAACTTTCTTTACCTCCGCCACAAACTCCTCCAAACATACGGCCGACTGTTGTGCCCATACTGCTGCAGCCCAGGCGAGAGCCCTACTGGACAGCAGYGCGAAGAGGTACGCTATCTTAGAGTGGTCTGAGGGGAAGGAGGAGGGCTGCAGCTCGATGATGAGGGGACACTGAGCGAGAAACGCCCAACAGGTGCCCGATTCTCCATCGAAGCGTTCCGGGGGAGGTAAGTGGGCTCCCGGGAAACCGGGGTGACGGCACTGCTAACAGCCGGGTTACTGAGGGGCTGGGAGTTTACCTTTGTGGTAGGCTGCCTAATAGACAACCCTCCCGGAATTGCTCCAGAAATGTGTTCAATGCTTGGTCATGGCGTTCGGCCAAGGTCTCCTCGTGCCTTCCAATGGTGGCTCCTTGGGAGGAGATGGCATTGCGATGCTGGTCCGAGTCTGCTGGGTCAATCATGGCCAGTTCGTACTATCACATTTCAAGACCCAGATGCAGACAGTGTCGAAGTAACAAAAATGTATTACTAATACAGGAGCAGGCAAAATGACAGGTCAGGGGTAGGCAGAGGTCAGTAATCCAGATAGGGTTCAAAAGGTCCAGAACGGCAGGCAGTCTCAAGGTCAGAGCAGGCAGGGGTCAATAGTCCAGTGTGGTGTGGCAAGGTACAGAACGGCAGGCAGACTCAAGGCAGGCAGAAAGGTCAAAACCGGGATTTTTTTTAAACAGGAACTAGAACAGACAGGAGCAAGGGGAAAATAAAACGAATTGACAAACGAACGAACTCACAAAACAAAACGAACTGACAACAGACAAATAGGGAACACAGGTATAAATACACTGGGGATAATGAGGGCGGTGGAGACAGGCACAAAGACAGGTGAAACATCAGGGTGTGACAGGACAGGTATTTCAATGGTTGCAGCACTGGTCTGCTTCTGTTATTATAAATATCTCTACCAATGCATATAAAAAAAGATGTCACACAATCTTGACAAGGAAATGAACATTCATTACAGTAATATTAAACTGTAAATAGACAATTCACAGCCAACTCTGTGTTTTGGCACCCCACTGTGACTTTCATTATTTGACCAACTGGTAGTCCCTCCTAAAAAACAATGAGCTGTTGCTTTTCCACAGAGGTGTCTACAGACACTGTGTTCTGTTTGTTTTTGCCAAAGTGTTGAGAGGCTTGGAAAAGTCCTCATGGGAACCTACAAAAATATAGTTTTTAATGTATTTATTTTGGAATAAAAAGTATGCCTTATCAAATCACATGCTTCGTAAACAACAGGGGTAGACGAACAGTGAAAATGCTTATTACGGGACCTTCCAAACAATTCAAGAAAAAATGAAATCGTAGAAAAAATGAAAATAAATCAAATGATAACTGGGTTATATACACTGTGTACCAGTAATAAGTCGATGTGCTGGGGTATGAGGTAATTGAGGTAGATTTAAGCGGTAAGGCATTATTGCTATTATAAACTGGTTACCAACGTAATTACAGCAGTAAAACTGAATGTTTTGTCATACCCATCGTATACAGTCTGATATACAACGGCTGTCAGCCAATCAGCATTCAGGGCTCGAACCACCCAGTTTATAAATGTGCATATAGGTAGGGATAAAGTGACTAGGCAACAGGATAGATACGGAGTATGTGATGAGTCAAACAGATTAGTGCAAAAAGGGTCAATGCAGATATTCCAGGTAGCTATTGGTTAACTATTTAACTAACTATTTAGAAGTCTTATCGCTTTGGGGTAGAAGCTGTCCGGGGCCCTGTTGGTTCCAGACTTCGTGCATCAGTACCGCTTGCTGTGCAGTAGCAGAGAGAACAGTTTATGACTTGAGTGGCTGGCGTCTTTGACAATCTAAGATTATTATTGGTATATGTTATTCTTTAGGTATGTGGCAGTATATTTCTCATGTATTCACACTTATTTCTGACTTACACTACTACATTGATGTATTCAATACTTATTTTGCAAAAAAAACTTGTGAAATGTTGGGGTCTTAAAGCTGCAATATGTCATTTTTGGGGCGATGACCAAATTCACATAGAAATGTGCGTTATACATCTAATTGAAAGCGGTAAATATGTTCTATGTGCGCTATTTGCTTCCTGTTCTTGCTTCCTGTTCTTAAATTTTATTTTTTTAAATTTAAATTTCGGTTTTGCACACCAGCTTCAAACAGCTGAAAATACAATATTTTTGGTTATGGGAAATATATTTCACACGGTTYAGATGGTACGATAATACATCTCTACACTATACTTGCCTGTTTTGTCACATTGCATGAAATTAGGCGATCTATTMGAATTTTAGCAAGCAGGAAATGTCGGAGCGACATCTGTATAGTCATTGTGCATCTTCCATTTCCTAATAATTTTTTTTAATGGAACACTTTTTATTTGATAGGAATCCGGGGAATGTAATGACTGTAACACCTAATATTGACAGGCAAGATGGCGCTGACTTTGAGAAAAGGATATCTGGAGATGCTGAGAACGTGTTGGAGATTACAAACACGTCATGTGAAAATTCCTGTTCTTAATCAAATGGGTAGGTTGTTCACCCGTATGTCGACAAATCTAAACTGGTCAAGTTATCCGTGCAATGTATTATCTCTGGAATAGAGCAAGCTAAATGTGCACATTAGCAAACCATTAGCCGGTTAGGCTACATCTCACAAGCTTGATGAGTATGTTGTGTTGAAATCCAAAGGCAAAACAGCAGCTTTCATTAATACGTCTCATCTGTATAACATTTGTCGCAATTTAATATATTGAGCATCATCTTGGTGTGTAAATAATTTATAGCCAGTGAATAGTTACACAACAAGCTTGTATTTCAGACAATGAATAGGATCAATCTCTCCCAGAGGGAATAAACTAACTGAATAATCTGTCATTCAGGATTTCTGTGTCCTGCAATAGCACGTCATCGAAGTTCTCAGAGCAAATTACCATCAAGGTACAGTATATCCACTCAACTTCATAATGTAAAATGATTATGTATTACTTCGTACTCCATATTGATTCTAGATTACAATTATTTCTGTGTGATGTCTGATCTCAAATCATTTAAAGAGAACACCTTCACCCACCCAAAATATTATAGAATCAAAATAACGCAATTTCGGCTCATGTTCCCCAGCAGTTATGTACCACCGACGTCCTTATCCAGACCACTGTGGCCAGAATTGTCCTATATCAGCAGTGACGAAAAGGAGAGGCAGCACAAAGGTGGGGGAAAGGATGACCGATGTACACTAATTGTTGCTTTCTGAATGCTTTCTCAGTTTTGATAAAGCAAAACCTACATTAAACACACATCAAAGACAATTTATGTGAAATATGTGTCCTTTAAAACATTTTAACACAGGCCTATTTTGTAGTGAAAGAGACATAACATTTCAGCCTAGGGCTAAATCAATCTTTAGATTCAGTGTTTTTGTAATTTACTGTGTCTGAATGATCACTCTCCCATTGCCTTTCAGTGGTTCTAGAAAATGTGAACACCCTTCTTGCAAAGGAAGACTATGGAAGGCTTTTTGCAGTTCTCCATTTTGCAAGTCGACAGTGGAAAGTGACAAATGAAGACCTGATCCTCATTGAAAACCACATTGATGCTGAATGTGGTGACAGGATTAGACTTGAGAAGGTCTGTGTCCTTTATATTCTTAGTGTCATTACTATTTGGAAGGGAAACATTTTCCACACATGCCAAATCTTTTTAGCCTTGTCCCAGTTCTTTTTATGCTCTTACCAACTCAATTGCTGCACTTTTTAATGGACAAAATCCTTCCATCTAATAGGTGCTGCTGGTTGGTGGAGAAGAGTTCACACTGATTGGGAGGCCCCTACTCGGGTAAGTTTTCTAGTTCTATATCATCAACTGGGTGGGCGGATTATGCATGTTTGGGTTTTGAATGTAGGCAGTGTCCATTTTGAATATACTGCTCTAATTTTCTAATTTCTAACAGTCATTTCCCTTCTTTTTGCATGTAGTCGTGATTTGGTCAGAGTAGAGGCAACTGTCATTGAGAAGACTGAATCCTGGCCCAAAGTTCACATGCGGTTCTGGAAAAGACACAGATACCAGAAGAAAAGAAGTATTTAGTTTTTTTTACATGTTGAATGTTTTTGATATTTAAACAATGAAGTTAAAATAATCTTTGAAACTGTGTAGTGTACAAATCAAAGCTAGCAACAACACTATTCCTTTATTCCTATGACGCGTATATGAAATGTTTTAATTGGGAAACAATATAAACAACAATACTCTAATGGAAACGTCAAGAATAATATCCCTGGGAGAATTGTCAGCATGAACAAGCGTGTAAAAGCTGCAAGAGTTTGTGTGGGAAAGTGACACATTCCAAGGTATTTTGGGGTTTTGCTTTGTTACATTACAGCCTTATTATAAAATTGGTTAAATATTTTTTCCCCCTCATCAATCTACACACAATACCCCATAATGACAATAACCGGGTTTTAGACATTTTTGCAAATTTAGTAAAAATGAAAAACTGAAATATAACATTTACATAAGTATTCAGACCCTTTACTCAGTACTTTGTTGAAGCTCCTTTGGCAGCGATTACAGCATCGAGTCTTCTTGGGTATCGACGCTACAAGCTTGGCACATCTGTATTTGGGGAGTTTCTCCTATTTTTCTCTGCAGATCCTCTCAAGCTCTATCAGGTTGGATTGCTGTGCAGCTATTTTCAGGTCTCTCCAGAGATGTTCGATCGGGTTCAAGTCTGTGTTCTGGCTAGGCCACTCAAGGACATTAAGACTTGTCCTGAAGCTCTCCTGCGTTGTCGTTGCTGAGTGCTTAGGGTCTTTGTCCTGTTGGAAAGTGAACCTTTCCTCCGGAGCAGGTTTTCATCAAGGATCTCTCTACTTTGTTCTGTTCATCCTGACTAGTCTCCCAGTCCCTGCCGCTGAAAAACATCCCCACAGCATGATGCCGCCACCACCATGCTTCACCAATTTGGGGCTCCCGAGTAGCATCTCAGTCCTAGAGGCATCACTACAGAACCTGGTTTGCTTCCAGGCTGTATCACAATCGGCCGTGATTGGGAGTCCCATAGGGCGGTGCACAATTGGCCCAGAGTTTGGCCGGGGTAGGCCATGATTGTAAATAATGTGTTCTTAACTGACATGCCTAGTTAAATAAAGGTTAAATAAAATGTAAAAAAATAAACGTGGGGTGGTGCCAGGTTTCGTCCAGGCGTGTCGTTTGGCATTCAGGCCAAAGAGTTCAATCTTGCTTTTCAGTCTTTAGGTGCCTTTTGGCAAACTTACTGAGGAGATGCTTCCATCTGGCCACTACCGTAAAGGCCTGATTGGTGGAGTGCTGCAGAGATGGTTCGGTTTCTGAAAGATTCTCCCATCTCCACAGAGGAACTCTGGAGCTCTGTCAAAGTGACCATCGGGTTCTTGGTCACCTCCCTGACCAAGGCACTTCTCCCCCAATTGCTCTGTTTGGCTGGGCGGCCAGCTCTAGGAAGAGTCTTGGTGGTTCCAAACTTCTTCCATTTAAGGATGATGGAGGCCACTGTGTTCTTGGGGACCTTCAATGCTGCAGACATTTTTTGTTACCCTTCCCCAGATCTGTACCTTGACACAATCCTGTCTCTGAACTCTACGGACAATTCTTTCGACCTCATGGCTTGGCTTTTGCTCTGACATGCACTGTCAACTGTGGGACATTGTATAGACAGGTGTGTACCTTACCAAATCATGTCCAATCAATTGAATTGACCACAGGTGGACTCCAATGAAGTTGTAGAAACATCTCATTGATGATCAATGGAAACAGGATGCACCTGAGCTCAATTTCGAATCTCATAGCAAAGTTCCTGAATACTTAAGGTATTTCTGTTTTGGAGGATTTTTATACATGTTCAAAAATTTCTAAAACCTGTTTTCGCTTTGTCATTATGCGGTATTGTGTGTAGATTGATGGAAAACATGTATTTAATCCATTTTACAGTGAGGCTGTAACGTAACAAAATGTGGAAAAAGTCATGGTGTCTGACTACTTTCTGAATACACTGTAGTTGGGTGATCACTTGATCATCAATTCTAAGATTCTCTTTTTAGATTCAATGAATGACCTGAATTCCTCTGTCCACACATGCCAATTACTGTTCTAGGATAATTTCATATTGTTTTCTTGGAGTAAACAGGAACATTAAATCTCTCCAGAGAGTGGAAATTCCCCAGGATATCACAACAGAAAAGAGAGGCACACTTGAGGCCTTGCATTATAATAGCATTTTTTTATTCATTAAACATTTCTAAATTATATTCAAACATTCTAAATTATATTCATCCTCTGAAGTAAACTCTGTAAAAGCAGTGTGAATAACCTGACAGTGTGTGTTTCAGAATAATGTTGTGTACGTGTGGCTGCTGCAAGACTAACTATTGTCTTTTCCTTTTTCAGTTATTGTGCAACCACAAACAGTGCTTCGGATCAACACAATTGAAGTTGCTCCCAGATTGACTTGATGCTATATGTTTTGAATTGTAAATAAACGTTTGGCCAGTGAATGTGCCACTGAAACTTGGAACACATGCTCAGTTGAAAATATAATGGGATAACACATTTATGATCAATATTTGGTATCTTTCAAGTAAATCTTTGTAAATGTGCCTTTTTATGTAATCAGATGTGTTGTATACGTACAATTAAAGCAATCTGTCATAGGTCAATTGTTTATGAATCTGTTATGAAATTGGTGAAATCCAGGCGCAGTTTCTCACCTATATGACAAATAGCCATAGGACACCTATGATATCATGTTGCACAGTGGAGAAACCTAGCTTGAAGACAGCAAAGAAGGAAAACTTGAGCTATTCCAGCCTGGTCTCATAGACTAGACATAATATAGTAAGTGAAAATCTGGGACACGGTGTGTTTTCACACTTGGTCCCTTTCAGACAAGTTTTGTGAACTCAGTGTGGTTCGCTTAATTTTTTTGCAGTGTGAATACTCCAAAATATCTCAGACCCTTCAAAATAGCCCCCGAACCGAACAGACCATCTCGAGAGGTGGTCTCGGTTCGGTTCTCTTTTTTAGGACAACGTAAACACAAAGCTCCCCAAGTTCGCTTGTTATTATTCCCGCACCACACACTAGACTACTGCAACACCGTTTCCCCTGCTATAAACCCTCACATTCGAAACACAAAGAGAGATGATGATGTGCAGGTTCATGGAAGAAAATGTGTGCTCTTTTTGGTTATTGATTAGTGATTGTCAAGGAGTTTTATTCAATAGAATCAATATTGCAAACAAATAATCTACCCAAAAAATTGATCTCTAGGCTGAGAGCTTCATAAGCTGTTTATTGTTTGTGGAGTTTCAATAGTGAGAAGACAACATATTTGGTGAAAATCACAACATAGAGTACGCAATTTATTCTAGCTCTTAAAGGGGCAGTAGCCTACCTTGGGTGTACAATTTTCAATGACAGCATTATTTATTCTACAGTTGTTCTATTGCTATTTATTCTGTTACCAATCAAATTTATGTTACTCGTATCTTCCGATTATAATTATTATGTCTTGAATTTTAACTAAATGCAATCTATTAGCTTCCAAAATGTAAGTAGGTACAGTGGGGAGAACAAGTATTTGATACACTGCTGATTTTGCAGGTTTTCCTACTTACAAAGCATGTAGAGGTCTGTAATTCTTATCATAGGTACACTTCAACTGTGAGAGACGGAATCTAAAACAAAAATCCAGAAAATCACATTGTATGATTTTTAAGTAATTAATTTGCATTTTATTGCATGACATAAGTATTTGATACATCAGAAAAGCAGAACTTAATATTTGGTACAGAAACCTTTGTTTGCAATTACAGATATCATACGTTTCCTGTAGTTCTTGACCAGGTTTGCACACACTGCAGCAGGGATTTTGGCCCACTCCTCCATACAGCCTTATCCAGATCCTTCAGGTTTCGGGGCTGTCGCTGGGCAATACGGACTTTCAGCTCCCTCCAAAGATTTTCTATTGGGTTCAGGTCTGGAGACTGGCTAGGCCACTCCAGGACCTTGAGATGCTTCTTACGGAGCCACTCTTTAGTTGCCCTGGCTGTGGTTTCGGGTCATTGTCATGCTGGAAGACCCAGCCACGACCCATCTTCAATGCTCTTACTGAGGGAAGGAGGTTGTTGGCCAAGAACTCGCGATACATGGCCCCATCCATCCTCCCCTCAATACGGTGCAGTCGTCCTGTCCCTTTGCAGAAAAGCATCCCCAAAGAATGATGTTTCCACCTCCATGCTTCACGGGATGGTGTTTTTGGGGTTGTACTCATCCTTCCTCCAAACACAGCGAGTGGAGTTTAGACCAAAAAGCTCTATTTTTGTCTCATCAGACCACATGACTTCTCCCATTCCTCCTCTGGATCATCCAGATGGTCATGGCAAACTTCAGACGGGCCTGGACATGCCTGGCTTGAGCAGGGGGACCTTGCGTGCGCTGCAGGATTTTAATCCATGACGGCGTAGTATGTTACTAATGGTTTTCTTTGAGACTGTGGTCCCAGCTCTCTCAGGTCATTGACCCGGTCCTGCCGTGTAGTTCTGGGCTGATCCCTCACCTTCCTCATGATCATTGATGCCCCACGAGGTGAGATCTTGCATGGAGCCCCAGACCGAGGGTGATTGACCGTCATCTTGAACTTCTTCCATTTTCTAATAATTGCGCCAACAGTTGTTGCCTTCTCACCAAGCTGCTTGCCTATTGTTCCTGTAGCTCATCCCAGCTTTGTGCAGGTCTACAATTTTATCCCTGATGTCCTTACACAACTCCCTGGTCTTGGCCATTGTGGAGAGGTTGGAGTCTGTTTTATTGAGTGTGTGGACAGGTGTCTTTTATACAGGTAACGAGTTCAAACAGGTGCAGTTAATACAGGTAATGAGTGGAGAACAGGAGGGCTTCTTAAAGAAAAACTAACAGGTCTGTGAGAGACGGAATTCTTACTGGTTGGTAGGTGATCAAATACTTATGTCATGCAATAAAATGCAAATTAATTACTTAAAAATCATACAATGTGATTTTCTGCATTTTTGTTTTAGATTCCGTCTCTCACAGTTGAAGTGTACCTATGATAAGAATTACAGACCCCTACATGCTTTGTAAGTAGGAAAACCTGCAAAATCGGCAGTGTATCAAATACTTGTTCTCCCCACTGTATGTCTAGCTGTCCGATAACATATTGTGATTAAATGGCTTGTCCTGCACTTTGTAAAAACCTAGAGTGCATGTTGGAAAAAGACATTTGTTCCTTTCTAAACATATCAATGTGAATGCAAAGAGGACTCGGTCCACAAAATAGGTGAAGTGAACTGGCAAAAGAGTCCTCATTCAAAGGCAAGGGCAGTGTGAGTATAAAGAGAACTGAGTACTTTTGCTCTTTTTTACCCCAGATTTCACTTTAAAGAGGACTGAGGTCGGTTCTTTTAAAACCCCCTCACATTAGTATGATATGTTACGTTTTGTATAGTTACATACAGTCGTGAAAAAGTAAGTCCACCCTTTGGAAAGTGGTCTTTTTTTCTTTTTTTTCCTTTTCTTAAAAAATTTGGACAAATGGATTTTTGAGCTAAATTCCAACCACATTCATTGTTAAGCTAGCCCAATTTAACAAATCACACAAAAAGTTTCAAAAAACTTTGAAAATGTTATGCAATTAAAATGAACAAAAATGATATTTCCTTATGCAGAAAAAATGTGTACACCCCTACCTTTACCATCACCTAAAATGGCTAAAATTAGAATCGTGCACCAAAACAGGTGCAAATGATTAGGAAATCATTAGAGCGTACCTTGGGAGGGTGTAGCCTTCCATAAAGATTAGAAACTTGGTCTGGTTTGGTCTTAACCATATGGGTGTGTGATAACACATCATGCAAAGATCAAAATACCTATCTGAGGCCCTCAAGAAAGTTTGATGCCCCTGAGTCTGGGAGGTGTTACAAATCCATTTCCAAGCAATTCGAAGTACATCGTTCTACTGTCTGACGGATCATCTACAAATGGAGAAAATCCCAGGCCACTGGCATTCTACCTAGGACAGGTCGTCCCACCAAATTCAGCCCAAGAGCTGACCGAAAGAGGCTCATATAAGTCTCTAAGAACCCCAGGGTAACATCAAGGGATCTACAGGCCTCTTGCTCCAATCAATATCGAAGTGCATGAGTCTACTGTCAGAAAGAGACTGCACGAACTTGGCCTACATGGGAGGTGAGGAAGGAAGAATACTCTGCTCTCAAAAAAGAACTACAAGACTGACAACACCTGGGTAAAGACAAAAACTACTGGAACAATGTGATCTGGACAAATTAGTCCAGTTATTTATTTAGCTGCAATGCCAGACGCTACTCAATATTAGGAAGGTGTTCCTAATGTTTGGTATACTCAGGTAGTTTTTAAAATGTATCTATGATTTTTGTGTTTTTGCCATTCTATAACTAAATATACATTTCTTGTAAGGAGGAAGATGCCCTGCTGATCGAAGAGAAGATAAAGTGGGGAGATGGATTTGTCATTGTGTACTCTGTAACAGACAGCTTTGACGAGGTCATGTGCCTCTCTTTCCTCGTCAATCACATCCACTCCTCTTCAGGCGCCTGCAAGTGCTGCCCTGAGCCTCCACCCATAGTTATTGTGGCCAACAAGTAGGACCTTGAGTTTGACCGAATGGTGAGCACTGAGGATGGAGAAGGCCTGTCACGGGGCCATGAGATTTCGGTGCGTGACGGATGGGAAGAGACAGCGGGCGTCTTTACTGTTCTTTATGGAGATGTGATCCAGCAACTTGGCACTTCCCCAGCCTCATTCCGCAGGAGAGCAGTCTCCAAGCTGATGCAGAAGATCCCCAGGATCAACTCCAATCCTCCTGGCAGGCCTGACCGCAGCTTCAGCTTCAGCTCATTCAGGGACTTCCTGCTTGACTGAGCTGGATGGGTTGGGGCTCTGAACAGCGGCTGTGATTTGGGTATTCACAGGGGAAATGTGAAACATGTTGTTTTGGCAGCGTGCCTCTCTAGAATAGCTGTGTTAGTGCTCTATGGGGGAAAAATCATTGACACTTCTGTTTTCACGATGACATTCAAATCAGCATTGAAAAAAGGCGCAAGTTTAAATTTGTTCCACGTGAGCGAGTCTGACCACAAGTCAGAGACTATGATGACACACCAAATGTGTTTGATGGATCGCGGGAAAAGAGCAGGAATAGGCATTTTTTTGTAGGCTACAGTCCAAGCTATGTCTTCCAATGGTGCGACTGCTGTTGGCATCCAAAGATTATTATTGATATCTACATAGTGCATTGATGTGAATCACACTGCTGCTCTCTCATTTAGCTATTTGCAGCTTACGGATTGTGGTTGTTGTGAATGGCTGTTCACAAATCTAATTGTGTATTTGAATCCAATTATGGTTGAATTCAAGGAATCTAAGCTGCCTATCAATCATTGTTTTTGAAACCAGTGAACAGCCAGTGAAAAATGCGCTCTTGCAACAGCTGCATAGTGCAGATCCCAGCCTATGGAATAAAATTGTCTTTTATTACTCAATCTAATTCATGCTGATARAAAAATACATCCATAGGCCTAATGGACACAAGCTCAAACTTGCACACTTTTGATAGACTTAAAGGGGCAATCTGTAGTTGCTACATCCATTTTTGGATTTATAAATTATATATATATATATATATCCATTGATTCTTGAAGAATATAACTTAAATGCCTCATGAATTTAGTTCAACTGTCACACTCCATGAGAACCCAAAATATAAGCTTGTTTTTCTCCAATGTTTGTAAACATTGTAAATGTAAGCAAACACTGTATAGCCTCATAATATGGTTAAAATAATAATTTTGATATCATGGATGATCAGACGTTACATCCATAGCTCTGTCTATTAATCTGAGAGTGGTTACATTTCTCCAGGCCCATCCCTGAGTTTTTTACCAAAACAGAGCGGGGCGGCCGTTTTGTTATTGTTTAATCTGTAKATTTGTCCTTTAAACAGCTTCATATTATCTAGATATCAAAGTGTCACCAACAAAAAGGTMAACAATAGGTCTATAGCGAATGCAGCAGATGGCATTCATTTTTCACATGTAAATAGCACTTTTCAGTAGTGCTCAAAGCATGGCATTCCATGAGCGCAGCCTTTATTTTTCAACTCGAATCAATGAGCCCAACCAGTTCTCCATGACAACATGATCATAAACAGGGCTGGCAAATAAGTCCTTAGTTTTGGGATTATGCTCATGTAAAACAATTTGGCTAATCTATGCTTCCATATTTCCAAGTCCTATTCTTGAAGATCAAGGGGTATATTATTTATTGGAATGACTGGAATTCTGATAGACTTTGGTTTTTAATGTAAATATATAATTTAATTGTATTATTATATTTAGTAGAAAGCAATGGGTTACAAGAAGCCTACATAACCAACCTATAAAGTAAAATTTGACAATATTTCCATATATGGCCAGCTATGTAAACTTTAACATTGATTTATCCAGCAATGGATGTAATTCAATTGGTAACATATATATTTGTCTTCTTCTAATGCCTCTTAAGGGGAAAGTAATCTAAAAGTAACTGAATGTAATCAGGTTACGTTACTGAGTTTAGGTAATCCAAATGTTACATTACTGATTACAATATTGGACAGGTAACTAGTAACTGTAACGGATTACATTTAGAAAGTAACCTACCCAACCCTGTGAACAACAAACCAAATATCAAAAGCATCTAGAAATAAAATGTTGCAGTATCATGTGACTAAAATGAACATTCTGCAGATGTTCTTAATTTAGTAGACAGAGAGTTTATTTTTGAAAGTAGAAGAGGTCAATATTTAAGGCAGTAGAAAGCATTACCTGCTAAAATGTTTATGTTTAAGTATATTCTTTGAAAGCCACAAACATCTACTATCTGAAGTACTGTAAATACACCAAAAATAACATGGAACTTAATTGGTCCCATCAAATATTACTGTTGACCATATTCTCCTATATACTATAAGTATATGAGGCTTCATACATGCGTCACAGTTTAGTACTTTTGAGTAAAAAGGATCCTTCAGAATTTATTTATTTATTTGTTAAACCTGATACAAGCCTTTACGATTAGGGGCACCTGCAATAGAAATGGCTTCTAAAGTTGCTTTGATGTGCGGGAGTGCAAGGAATGTATTGTATATTGGATATACTAATTTGATGTTTATACACATGGAAAGATTAATAGTTTTGAAGACCAGGGAGAAGATGACTAAACAAAGCGTATAGGTGCTATTGAACAAAAATATAAATGCAACATGCAACAATTTTGCAGATTTTACTGAGTTACAGTTCATATAAGGACAATTGAAATATTGAAATAAATTCATTAGGCCCTAATCTATGGATTTCACAACTGGGAATACAGATATGCATCTGTTGGTCACAGATACCTTAAAAAAAAAGAGGTAGGGGCGTGGATCAGAAAACGAGTCAGTATCTGGTGTGACCATCATTTGCCTCATGCAGCACAACACATCTCCTTCGCATAGAGTTGATCAGGATGTTGATTGTGGCCTGTGGAATGTTATCCCTCTCCTCTTCAATGGCTGTGTGAAGTTGCTGGATATTGGCGGGAACTGGAACATGCTGTCGTACACGTCAATCCATAGCATCCCAAACATACTCAATGTGTGACATGTCTAGTGAGTATGAGGCCATGGAAGAACTGGGACATTTTCAGCTTCCAGGAATTGTGTACAGATCCTTTTTTAAAATTGTTGTATTTAACCTTAACTAGGAAAGTCAGTTAAGAACAAATTCTTATGTTACAATGCGAAATGGGCCCGTACATTATCATGCCGAAACATGAGTTGGTTTGACTGAATGGGACGACAGTGGGCCTCAGGATCTTGTCACGGTATCTCTGTGCATTCAAATAGCCAATGATAAAATGCAGTAGTGTTCGTTGTCTGTATCTTATGCCTACCCATACCATAACCCCACCGCCACCATGGGGCACTCTGTTCACAATGTTGACATCAGCAAACCACTTGCCCCAACACGACACCATACACGTCTGCCATCTGCCCGATACAGTTGAAACCGGGATTCATTCATAAAGAGCACACTTCTCCAGCGTGCCAGTGGTCTTCGAAGGTGAGCAATTGCCCACTGAAGTCGGTTACGACCCGAACTACAGTCAGGTCAAGACCCTGGCGAGGACGACGAGCGCGCAGATGAGCTTCCCTCAGACGGCTTCTGACAGTTTGTTCAGAAATTCTTTGGTTGTGCAAACCCACTGTGTCATCAGTTGTTCGGATGTCTGGTCTCAGACAATCCCACAGGTGAAGAAGACGGATTTGGAGGTCCTGGGCTGGCGTGGTTACATGTGGTCTTCGGTTGTGAGGCCGGTTGGACGTACTGGCAAATTCTCTCAAACAATGTTGTAGGCGGCTTATAGTAGAGAAATAAAAATGTCATTCTCTGGCAACAGCTCTGGTGGACATTCCTGCAGTCAGCATGCCAATTGCAAACTCCCTCTAAACTTAAGACATCTGTGGCATTGTGTTGTGTAACAAAACTGCACATTTTAGAGTGGCCTTTTATTGTCACCAACACAAGGTGCACCTGTGTAATGATGATGCTGTTTAATCAGCTTCTTGAAATGCCATACCTGTCAGGAGGATCGATTTTCTTGGCAAAGGACAAATTTGTGCACAAAATTTGAGAGAAGCTTTTTGTGCATATGGAACATTTCTGGGATCTTTTATTTCAGCTCATGAAACATGGGAACAACACTTTACATGTTGCGTTTATATTTTTGTTGTGTAGTATCAGAAAAAGCAGATTCTGAGGTTTCCAAAACACTTACTGTAAGGTTCTGTATTTATTTTCTTAGTCAACCTTGTGTTCTGTGTCGTTGTGTTCTTGAACGTAGCCCTGTGTCTTTGTGTTCTTGAAGGTAGCCATGTCTTTCATTTTTGTTCTTTGATTTCACTTGTGTTAGTTACTCACCAGGTGTCATCAGCTCCTTATTTAGTTCAGTTCATTCTGTTTGTGCCTTTGTGAGGTATTGTTCGTTTTGACTCTACTAAGCCTTTTCCTAGCTCGTTTGTGAAAACCAGTTATAGCCTTCAGTCCTAGTTTTGTTTCACCTGCCTGTTTGTCTACCTGTGTATGACCATTGCCTGCATGTGACCACAATTCCGGCCTTCTGTGAAGGGGAAATAAACACCTGCCGCGCTCTGCGTGTGAATCTACACCTTTTTCTTCCTGAGTATTCATTACACTTACCTTTGCCAAATATCACTTTTTCCAAGAMAAAAGCTGTTCCATATGCTTTACAGGTGAGCAAGCGGCAGCAGATAGACTACAGTAACATTAACCATGCTTGGGCTCAACTCAACATTTTGTAATTGACTCCCATTCAACTCATGAGTTGAAATTTGAATTTAATTCAGTGCAATTCAAAGAAATTCCACTCAGTCATTAAACATGAGTTTCATTGTAACCCTCACCTTAACCATAACCCTTACCATTTTTATTTAACCCCTTTCTTCTCCCCAATWTCATGATTACGATCTTGTCTCATCACTGCAACTTGCCAACGGGCTTGAGAGAGGCAAAGGTCGAGTCATGCGGTCATGGCCGGGACTCTCTGTCACGGCAGGTAATGACTCAGCCTAGGATCAAACCCCAGACTGTAGTGATGCCGCAACACTGTGATGCAGTGCCTTAGACCGCTGCGCCACTCTGGAAGCTCACCATTTTACATTTTAAATCAGGGAGCTGTTTTTGCAMAAATTGGCTGCTTTAACACAGGCAACTGAATTCTGATCTTTTGCCAATTATTTGGAATATCTGATACATATCTGATCTTTTCCCCAACGTATAAACAGCAAATCCATACACTCAGATTCGTTTATTTTTGTCGGGTGCCTTTTGACACAACTAGTACCTCCAAATTGGAGGCAATTAACATGCATTTCAATTAACAGGTGTACCTTGTTAAAAGTTAATTTGTGGAATTTCTTTCCTTCTTAATGCGTTTGAGCCAATCAGTTGTGTTGTGACAAGGTAGGGGGTGGTATACAGAAGATAGCACTATTTGGTAAAAGACCAAGTCCATATTACGGCAAGAACAGCTCAAATAAGCAAAGAGAAACGAAAGTCCATCATTACTTTAAGACATGAAGGTCAGTCAATCCGGAACATTTCAAGAACTTTGAAAGTTTCTTCAAGTGCAGTCGCAAAAACCATCAAGCACTATGATGAAACCGGCTCTCATGAGGACCGCCACAGGAAAGGAAGACCCAGAGTCCCCTTTGCTGCAGAGGATAAGTTCATTAGAGATACAAGCCTCAGACATTGCAGCCCAAATAAATGCTTCACAGAGTTCAAGTAACAGACACATCTCAACATCAACTGTTCAGAGGACACCGCGTGAATCAGGCCTTCATGGTCGAGCAGCCAACAAGTGCTCAGCATATGTGGGAACTCCTTCAAGACTGTTGGAAAAGCATTCCAGGTGAAGCTGGCTGAAAGAATGCCAAGAGTGTGCAAAGCTGTCATCAAGGATGGCTACTTTGAAGAATCTAAAATATATTTTGATTTGTTTAATACTTTTTTGGTTACTACATGATTCCATATGTGTTATTTCATAGTTTGTCATCACTATTATTCTACAATGTAGAAAATAGTCAAACAAAGAAATACACTGTAATGAGTAGGTGTCCAAACTTTTGACTGGTACTGTGTATCCTTAGATGGCAGCATAGGCCAACTAATAGCAAAGGTTCCTTTACAGCAGGCATGTTGAAGTAAAGAACACTTGGACGAAGGTAACTTATGTATGAAACTGAGTTGATACAGACTAACAGATGTTATTTGACAGACTACCAAAATGTTGACCATTAAAAGGACATTACACTCCAAAATCAAAGTTGGTTGGAGGGTTTCAGATATCAAAAGTAATGTCAGGATTAACCCATGCCCCACACCATCAGGTGTGCATATCTAACTTTATACCATAATCCAAAATGTCTTTCCCATATTTCTTCCATTAATTTGGGGTTAAAGTATATAGCTGGATATACACAACTGATCAGTGCCATTTCTAGTCATAAGCGATACAAGAGGCCGCTAGGGGGCCCCAACCAGGAAGTCAGTTGGTGTGTCAACTTACTGTTAGTTAGGATAGCAGAATACACACTGTGCAATGTCGAAATGTGGTTGTGCATCAGCAGTTTTCCCTCATGTTATGTCAGTCACTGACAGCCACTCAATTAGCCCATGTCAGCTAACATTTTATAGATAAGTTGGTCTTGCCACTAGCTTTGCCTGGCTACCCAGCTTTATTGCGCCGACCAATTGCCATGCCACGCAGACCAACAATAGTTTTTCCTCCGCAATGAAGTATGTAGTGGACGATAGAGCACCGGAATAATTCATGTTGAGTCGTCAGGCAACTGCTAGCCAGCAGTCTAAGCCTTGTAGTAATCACGCACGTGCCAGGGGTACTTTGAATGGGATACGTCTGTATCTATAGYTTCTAATCAGTAGTTCACTTGATCGTGGTCTAGGTAGGAAGCCTAACCAACATAATCAATTATTAAAAGATGATGGAGGCTGCCTTTCCTTACCTGACCAGATTATTTGGATTTTGTTGCCGATTCAGATCAAAGATTTGTCTTCTGGTCGTGGCACAGATGTAGGATCTTGATTTGAGCCAGTTTGCTACAGCAGAAAAATCATCCTGCAGCATCAGGAAATGCCAAAATTTACATGGGTTATAATTAATGGACATTTTTGTAGGGGCTGATAAATGTTTCTTAAGGGTAAATCAAGTCTGAAATTTCAAAGTGGAAATGACGAACTTGTCATTGGGAAGGCACAAGCGCTCGTTGTCGCCAGTACTCTCATTATTATGCACACCCGTCACCCTCGTTACGTGCACCTGCGCCTCATGAGACTCACCTGGACTCCATCCCCTTCCTGATTACCTTCCCTATATCTGTCACTCCCTTTGGTTCTTTCCTCAGGCGTTACTGTTTATGTTTCATGTCTGTACGCTACTCGTGTCTGTTATATTGTTCGATGTTCCGTTTATTATTGAACTCACCACCTGTATTTGCTTCTCGATTATTAGCGTACACGTTAAAGAATAACGCCTCACCAAAGGGAAGCAACAGTCTCACTAAATAATTGATCATGCCTATGGCGTATGACCACCTTTTTGTGTTGTCGTGTTGAATATTCTGCCCGTATTTCACACCGCTCTATGCCCCATTTACAACATGCACAAAATCCTCTACATCATGTTGACGAGCACTAGTCTCACTATCTTTGATGAGGTCAATAAACACCCCAAAAATCTGAAGAAAGGATGGTGTGAAACGGGGTTGAAAGAATGATACATTTATCGCTTGATATTTCCATCCCCCCTTTTTATCGACACGCCACTTAAACTCTAGGCCATTTGTTTGTAGCATTTACAGGATGCCTCAGCCAGCTCATCAGGCTTCCAAGCCTCAGCTGGCTCGTCAGGTTCTCAAGCCTCGGTTGGCTCGTTAGGCTCCCGCGCCTCAGCCGGCTCATCAGGCTCCCGTGCCTCAGCTGGCTGGTCAGGTTCCCGTGCCTCAGCAGAGGTGACTGGCCCGCTCCTGGTCCCCGGGACTGTCCCTCTGGTCGGCGTCCTGCGGCTGGAGCCACGCGTCAGGGAGAGGGTACTGTCACGTCTACTCCCGCAACCCCTCTCTGTGTCGCCAGTTTACTCATTATAACGCACACCTGTCACCATCGTTACATGCACCTGCGCCTCATGAGACTCACCTGGACTCCATCACCTTCCTGATTACCTTCCCTATATCTGTCACTCCCTTTGGTTCTTTCCTCAGGCGTTATTGTTTATGTGTTTCATGTCTATACGCTACTCGTGTTTGTTACATTGTTCGATGTTCAGTTTATTATTAAACTCATCACCTGCACTTGCTTTCAGACTCCCAGCATATACATTACAGGTGATCAAATTAAGATCCTATATCTGTACAAGCGTGGCATCCATGATAGAAGCACATCTACAGCTATGTTCTGAACTTCTTGAAAATACCTTTACATATGTTTTATAAACAATTGTAGATTCCAAGCTTCCACAATATAGATCTTGAGTGTTTTGAAGAGAAAAAAACCAACGTTATTTGCTGTATCTTGTAACAAATCAGGGTTTCTTCAAATACATGTCACATAAATACTGTCTTTCCCTATGTTTAAAATTTCTGTGAATCTTTGTGGACAAAAGCAATATATGATAATGCTTTTTATTTATTTTTGTCTTCTGATTTGATTGTGCATTTTTAAGGGAGTCTATTTCTTTCCTGCTGTGTCTGTTTATTAGAGGATACAGGCATTATAACTTGGAATTGGACCAACATTTTTTGTATTGGTTGATTATTTTGTGTTGATGTTTGCCACTATATCCCAAAAGTGTAGTCAATACGCCCCACCCATTAACATGACAATTGTGCCTTCCCAGTAGGTTCTATCAGTGGTATAAGGCATAGTGCTAACCATCTGCACTGTGGCTCTGTGAGGCAGTCCATTACCAGTGTTTCGAGGTCTTTCATCTAGTTCTGTATTCTATCAGCCAACACTGATGGCTCTGTAGGGAAGACACATCGTTTGCAGTGTGCGCCTTGCTCAACCATATGCTTTCATATTGCCAGGCTGGAAAACTGCCTTGGGCCTCAACACTCTTGCCAACTTTCAGTTTACAGTGGGCTTTACTGTGCAGTCTGGTGATTCTGTCCATTTCTTACAAAAAAGGTCAGATCAAAACTGACTAAAGTGAGGACTCAGACACCTGCTATGTTCACACTTTGGTAATCAGAGAACAGGCTCAACTTAATTAAACATGCAATACATTTTATTTTAAATTTTTTACAAAGTTGCATTTTTGGTTGTCATGTAATATCTCAGATATTACTCTGTAGGTACTGTAAACAAAGCACATACTGTACTGTAGATTCCCTTCGTGTGTGTGCACTGGCACCTACTTGTTACAAAATCAAAACCACGATTATTAGTTTGTTCACACATTCGTGATTTATGCTTTCATTCAAGTGAGAGAATATTCCGACATTTTGGATTTCTGTTGAATTATTTGAGTCGCCAACTCTTTTTCCTTTAAATAATAAATATTTATTGGGGGAGAAAACAATTGTGTTGAATTACGTTCTTTTCTTTGAAAGAAAAAGAAGCATAAAACATTTCCAGAAGATACATGTTGTTTGGTCCCCCCATTCTAAATCCTCTGGGACTCACTTTTGAGAAGTTCTATCACGTCTACCCACTTAGCACTTAAGGGACTATAGGCTGCAGGAACCCCTGCTGTGTGTATGTGTGTCTTTATGGGTGCTATAGGGGTATAGTGGCAGCATCAGTGGGAGTTGTATACGGTTATGGTTGAAGGCTGGAGGGATTGTGGGGCAGGAGAGGTAGGGGTTAGGAGTGGGGGCTGTCGCTGTAGGGTCAGTGAGAGCTGTAGAAGCAGCTACAGTAGAGGCTGTAACTCCTTCTGCTGCTGCTGAGGTTGAAGATGTAGAATCCTCAGAGGGAACTATGGTGCTTTGATCACACCGGGTCCATCATTCTGACAGTGTTTACCATGTTTTCCCCCACACAGTTCGGTGATGAATTTCGAGTGGATCTCAAGCTGATTCGGTTTTGGGGTGGTTTACACTTCCTCGTTCAAACAAACAAGTAGCAACGTCTGAGAGCTAAAAACACATTTTGAATGAAATCTAACGTTATTGTGCATCTATCAGCATTGCTTTGATGCTGTCCCACTCGGACTGACTCAAACGCTGTCCTAAGATGGACACTGTATCCGAGCAGATACTAAAAGGTTATGAAGAAATGGCCAAAAAATAAGAAACGTCTCAGACTTTTGGACTGTACAACTCTATAATTAAAAAAAGCCAGTGTAAGACGTCTGTTTCCCCAGTGTAAAGATGTACGCYGAGAGTCGGGAAGCAGGTTCAGGGARTGAATACATTTAATAAATAAATAAATGAAACAAACACGTAACACAAACAGCGCACCGACATGGAACAGAAACTGAAACAACGATGCCTGGGGATGAAACCAAAGGGAGTGACATATAAAGGGCAGGTAATCAAGGAGGGGATGGAGTCCAGGTCAATGTCATTATGTGCCTAACGCTGGTGACAGGTGTGCGCCCTAACGAGCAGCATGGTGACCTAGAGGCGGGAGAGGGAGCACATGTGACACCCAGCCCCTTAGAGGTTATGACATTGACTCACTGACACGCAGCAATGTGAGGGGATGTGAGGAGATAAACTACAGTGCACACCAAAAAAACGTAGGGTTCCTCAAGGGTTCTTTGGGAAGGGTGATGGTTCTATGTGGAAGGAACCATAATGACTCAAAGAACCCTTTGAGCTCTTCAATGGTTCTTWACAGTTCACAAAAGGGTTATTGGCTCTTTTAGTGATAATTTAAATGTAGGGGAGGTGGCTCATTAGAATATTTTGGAGCGGGGTTTGCGCACAGTAACCATGAGTGAGTGTCATTCCAGTTTATCTAATGTGTTGTGTTGTTCCATGATATGTTATATATGGCTACGGACAGTGAGAGTGTTTTCTTAAAGACTCACGTATGTCCTTGGGTCAATTGAGAACACTTGACTAAATCAGCCAGTGCTTCTCAATTCACTTGATTCAACATGTCAATCAACAGAATAATAACACCTATGGAATTTTAACAATATAATATGGCTGACCAGAATAAAAAAACTCTGTATAGTTCTTTAGATTGAGAATGGTTCAATAAAGAACCTTTCTCCATAAAGGTTCTTTAAAGAACCATAAAAAGGGTTGTTGTAACCATAGTGAAACTTTTTTTGGTGTTATATATTTAAAAAAAAAATGGTTCTTTATAGAACCCTAGGAAATGGTTCTTTATAGCCACATTAAGGTTCCATTTAGAACCAATTGAGCACGGTTGTCACGATCGTGTGGTTGAGAGACGGACCAAAACGCAGCATTTGGAAAATACGCCATCTTCTTTTATTAACACCACGAAGATGAACACGACACAAAACACTATACAAAATAACAAAACAACAAAACGACCGTGAAGCTACAAACGTTGTGCACATACATACAGGCTACAAACGTTCTACATAGACAATTACCCACATAAAACGAAAGCCTATGGCTACCTTAAATATGGCTCCCAATCAGAGACAACAGAAATCAGCTGTCTCTAATTGGGAACCCATTCAGGCAACCATAGACTTTCCTAGACAACTACACCCAACATAGACACAGCTAGACACATACACTCAACACAAACCCATACACTACACCCAACACCCCCTTTACCATATAACCACCCAAAACCTACAAAACACAAACATTCCCCATGTCACACCCTGACCTAACTAAAATAATAAAGAAAATAAAGAATACTAAGGCCAGGGCGTGACAACGGTTCTTCATTGAACCTTAAAAAAAGGGTTCTATATAGCTATGGTTACAAGCCAAGTCACCCTTATCTGGTTCTATTTAGAACAATAATTTTTTTGTGGGTAGTATTCAGAGCTCTGAGTCATTTCAAGATATCTGGAAAATGTAATACAGAAACTCAAATAGAGGTTGATATGAATATAACACTGTGTGAAGGTCATTGGAAACTTATGTTGCTCTTGTAAAATAAAATAGTCACGGTGTATATTGATTTGACCTGTAATTTAATGGTCGTGGTAAAGGCAATCATACTATTTTGATTTCACAAGTTATCTCAGACCAAATRTGAAATCATCATCATGCTTTACGTCAAGAAGTTCCAGATTTTTTTATWAYWTTYTTTATTTCACCTTTATTTAACCAGGTAGGCAAGTTGAGAACAAGTTCTCATTTACAATTGCGACCTGGCCAAGATAAAGCAAAGCAGTTTGACACATACAACAACACAGAGTTACACATGGAGTAAAACAAACATACAGTCAATAATRCAGTAGAAAAATAAGTCTATATACAATGTGAGCAAAGGAGGTGAGATAAGGGAGGTAAAGGCAAAAAAAGACCATGGTGGTGAAGTAAATACAATATAGCAAGTAAAACACTGGCATGGTAGATTTGCAGTGGAAGAATGTGCAAAGTAGAAATATAAATAATGGGGTGCAAAGGAGCAAAATAAATAAATAAATAAATACAGTAGGGGAAGAGGTAGTTGTTTGGGCTAAATTATAGATGGGCTATGTACATTGAATACAGTAGTTCTAGAAGTAATTATAAATAACATACAATTAACTCTTCAGGCATTGCATTGATCTCATTTTCCCATAATAATGCACGAAACAGGTATACTCTCACAATCAGTGAGACTTCCGCTTTCTGGCTGATGCGCTACGTAATTGAGACGGATTATGGTGCCCCTTTTAGGACACTCTCCGGTCACCGAAGCATGATGAGGTCCAAAGCTGTCATTAAGAACTGGTCACTGTGTGTTTCCATGCATGGGGCTTGGACTAATTAGACCCTAATAAATGGGTGGAAGTCCTGCAGAACGAGGTGTAGGTTACTACCCCGTGGACAATGGACTCCAAACTCTATTAAATCCTTAATGGAATAATTTATCATGCCTATGGCGTATGACCTCCACCTTTTTGTGTTGTCGTGTTGAATATTCTGCCCGTATTTCACACCGCTCTATGCCTATTTTAAAACATGCACAAAATCCTCTACATCATGTTGACGAGCACTAGTCTCACTAAATCTTTGATGAGGTCAACAAACACCCCAAAAATCTGAAGAAAGGATGGTGTGGAACGGGGTTGAAGGAATGACATTTATCACTTGATATTTCCATCCCCCCTTTCTATCAACACGCCACTTAAACTCTAGACCCTTTTGTTTGTAGCATTTACAGGTGTCAAATTCAGCATGCTGGTTCATTAGGACACATCCTATTATGGCTGAATCACAGAGGCTGCTGGTGAACCCTGTGGTTGTTCGGCGGATGACACTGTTGCTCCCATCGTCGCATAATTGCTCCTGTGGTCCCTTAGAGTGCAGGTAATAATAGGTGCTGAGTGAGAGGCAGGGATTCTTCAAGCCACAATGAGGAAGAATGCCTCTCAGCTCTCACCACCAGTGGCAGCCCACTGGGCAAAAACGGGTTGAATCCATGTTGTTTGCACATCATTTCAACAACAGCAAAAAAGGTGATGGCGTTGAACCAATGTGAGATACTGATTGGATTTGCCAAAAGTCCTCAACGTAAGGGAATTACGTCATTTGTTCAACCAATTTTTAAACTAAATCAAATGTCATGGTGATATTTCTTTGTTGATTTCACGTTAGTGAATTCACGTTAGTGAATTCACGTTAGCCAAATGTAAATCAAAAATAGACATTGAACTGAAGTCTGTGTAGCCAGAAATACTGAGGAGTAATTTTATAATAATAGTATTTTTGTTTTGTTTTTTTGCTAAATCAAATTGGATGGGCCTGGCAAGGACAGGCTCCCTAGTGGGTGGGCCTGTGTCCAYCCAGGCCCACCCATGCCTACGTCCCTGCTATCCTCAGTGGGAGCTGCTCTCATCTTTCCAGTCTGTTTCTTCCCTCTTACCACCCTCATTAATTTCCTCATTAATAAGTCTGTCTGTGTCACTGTGTTATTTAATGCCAGAGATCCTCCCTTGCTCTGTTAGAGCCACTGGGTTGCATCTGTCTGTCTCTYTCTCTGCCTGTGTGTGCGTGCGTGCGTGCGTGAGTGTGCGCAGGCAAGCGATCGAGCCAGTGAGTGAGAAAGCGAGAGAGAGAGAGAGAGTGAAAGGGGAAAGGAAAGCAATCGAGAGGGAGAGAGCGAATCGGAGTGAGAGTGCAAGACAAAGCTATGAAATTAATCCGAGCTATTTGCCTCCTGCTTCTTTGTCCAGCTTTGAGCCTCAACACTAGGTAAGTCGAAAATAAGAAGGGTATATTCTTCTTCCTTCACCTTCAGTGATTCTGAAAGAAAGGGGGAGGGTGAATGCACAATGACTAATCATAGAAGATACTAACGTTAATCTTTAGCTCCGGTCAGTCCTACGAAATTGGTTGAGGCAGCCTGGGTTCTGGCGGGAGATGCCTGTGTGCGGAGCATGATGTTCTAAGGCAGTAGACTGAAGGCAAAATAAAGGTTTATCTGTTGAACTATTCTCTTTGTTAAACTGAAAGACATATGTCTTTGGTGGTGAAATTCACTGGCTAAAAATGCCTTGGAATTGTGTAGGCATCGCTTACTGGGATTGCGGTAGGTCTTGTCTCCTGCTTGCTGGAAGGGAGCAAGTTAAGTCTGAGCCGGCTAAAGAAGGAACTGGGCTGCCCAGAATGTTGCAGTGTCTTGAGAGAGAGAGTGTGTGTGTGTGTGTGTGTGTGTGTGTGCAGAATAATGCATTGAGGGGAATAGTAGGATGAGGGGAGGAAGAGGAGAGGCGAGAGAAATTGAGAGATGAGGCGACGTGCAGTGCGGAGGGAGGTTTTCATGATTTATTTAACCATTGATAAAATCATTCCTCTTTCAAACTAGTGCCTGAGCACTACTCCCATTACTGGGGTCTTTGTGAAACAAAAGCCAAGGTTGTTAGAGAGTCTTAAATATGGCTTAAAGACAGCTAGCTACACATTATGAAACTTGCTCTCCTCTCATTGCAGTTGTGTCTAGTTTGACATGATGGAATTTCAGCTTGGGTTGGTAGACCCTACAAGTGTGCTCCTAAGTGATGAATGTAGTGGCAGAATATGCAAGCACAGAGACATACACATACACATAGACAATCAATGCATTTGCACATTTTGCAGAGCCCTGAGAGATTTGAATAAGCTAATTTGATGATGCTGGAGATTTWAAAAATTCAGATTCCGTTTGATGTTGAAAGCAGACTTTATATTGGATAATGAATATGCTGATGAATGTTAGAAGTTTGGGTTGTGTTTTACAAAGTTGAATGACATACACTACATGACCAAAAGTATGTGGACACCTACTCGTCGAACATGTCATTTYAAAATCATGGGCATTAATATGGAGTTGGTCCCTCCACTCTTYTGGGAAGGCTTTCCACTAGATGTTGGAACATTGCTGAGGGGACTTGCTTCCATTCAGCCACAAGAACATTAGTGAGGTCAGGCACTGATGTTGGACGATTAGGCCTGGGTCGCAGTCTGCTTTCCAATTCATCCCAAAGGTGTTCGATGGGGTTGAGGTCAGGGCTCTGTGCAGGCCAGTCAAGTTCTTCCGCACTGATCTCGACAAACCATTTCTGTATGGACCTTGCTTTGTGCATCGGGGCATTGTCATGCTGAAACAGGAAAGGGCCTTCCCCAAACTGTTGCCGCAAAGTTGGAAGCACAGAATCGTCTAGAATGTCATTGTATACTGTAGCGTGAAGATTTCCCTCCACTGGAACTAAGGGGCCTAGCCCGAACCATGAAAAACAGCTCCAGACCATTATTCCTCCTCCACCAAACTTTACAGTTGGCACTATGCATTGGGACATTTAGCATTCTCCTTGTTGGAAAGGTGGCATCCTATGACGGTGCCACGTTGAAAGTCACTGAGCTCTTCAGTAAGGCCATTCTACTATCAATGTTTGTCTATGGAGATTGCATGGCTGAAATAGCRGAAGCCACTAATTAGAAGGGGTGTCCACATACTTTTGTATATATAGTGTAAATTACCCCAATGAGACACTTGAAGTCATGATTGAGTGAGTGACTGACTGGCTGCTTGATTGATTGATTTGACTAATGACTTATATGTAACAAGTGGCATTAATGTGCCAGAGGCTCAACTGATGTGTTAAGCTCTGTTGCTCCCCAGTTACATAGACCAGAGCCAATTTATAAAGATATATCTATATACTGTATATGGCTAGGTACGGACTGGATTTTCTTCCTTGAGGCCCCGACACCATGTCCTTTTCTTCCCTTGAGAGTCTCCCATAATTGGCCAAATAATGACCATTCTGTGCAAAAAAAACAATTTAGACAGGCACACTGCTAAAGATGAAGCCCATCTGGGATTTGCCAGAACTACCTTATGGCCAGTCCATTTCTGTATATGGCTCTGACCTAGACTAATTCAATGGTCCCTCAGCAGGTATCTACTACTAGACAACTCTGGCCGTTTCTAGACTTGACAGTTCATGCAGCTTTAGAGTTCTGATCAGGGAATTCTGAATGCGTCATGCATCTATCTACACCTACATTTTAAAAGTGTCTACCGTGTCCACAGTGTGTCCGGATTCCGTTTTCTCACGCTATATTCAATTTCCTGTATGCATTCTACAAACGGTGGAATAGGCAAAATATGATAATAACACAATAACAACTGATGRCAGTAGCTAACTACTGTAGCCAACTAGCCAGCTAACCTCTGTAGCTAGCCAGCAAGCTAGCAAACAACGCTAAAGGGATTGCAAATGGGTAAGTTTTTCTAAATATTAGCTAACTGGCTAGCATTTGAGACCAGTAAGCATGTTCCTCACACTCTAGGCACATATTTCCTCCAACGTTATAATGAAAGGTGCCTTTCGGTCCCAAAACTCAAGTTTTCTGGAGTCTTGTGGGAGGAGTGCTGATGACGTCGCCCACTGTATGCGCTTTCGGGAGCCTGATTCCTTCCAGACTGAGGAGAAATCCGCAAACAATGCATCCCAGACCAACTCCTGAAGTGGTCAGCCAGATCTGAACACAATCAGACCACAAAGCGACTTTTGTGTGTCTAGACCAGTCTTTTCAATGCGATCTTTGAATTCTGACAGCAGAAGTCGCATCTAAGTGTCAAGTGTAGACACGACCWMWGAATAAACTGATCTCAATACGCTGAGTAATATTACCAGAGGAATTATCTTCTGGTTGCAAATTGACATGAAAGGTGTCATGTTGACTTCTTGGTATATACAATTAATTGAAATACAATGACGTAGGCATGAAGTATTATATTGTAGACTAAACAAACTCGCAAATTGTAATAATGTTTTTCATAAAAGTCCTTATTAGTAAACCTCCCCACAAGCAAACAATACTAGCGGTTTTCTTATGATCAAATACATCCAGACCAGTTGCTTATGCAGCTTTACTGACATCTATCTTGTTCTTTTACCAAGCAGTACATTACTGCTGCTTGACAGGATGTTGTTCATACATTGTTTCACAACTATAAGAGTTGTTGGCTGATATCAAAACTGGCACATAATTGACCAGGGAGAAAGTAACTGTATAGAATTGATTAGGGGAAATTCAACCTACTTTTGCCACACTTCCTCCTTGCATCTGATTAGGCTTAGAGTACTGTGGCTGTTTCTTTGTGTGTGTGTGCATATGTGTGTGTGGCTGTTTCTGAGTGTGTGTGTATGTTTGTGTGTTTCTGAGTGTGTGTGTGCACGCATGAGCTCCTGTGGCTGCTCACAACTCACAACAATGCAGTCCAGCCTATTCACCATTCATGTCTTTGCAAAGTCTCTTTTATGGGATTTTCACAAATGTTCTTTATTATTGACACTAACTTTGATGTTTCCTACCTACGCAACCATGTCTGGTAAATGCCRGTGTCCATTGGGAACTCCATAACATTAAATATTTAGGTACTGGCCCGCAATTAAAGACTGCCGAAATCCTTGGATGATCCTGTACATATCACACAGACAGGGCCTGCATTGCTTAGTCTCTTCACATCTGGCTGTAAATACTAAGCACATTGCATTTAAAATTCTTTCTTTGATGTTGGATGGGGTGGGGCATTAAAGAGGAATGCGGTTTATGACTCTGGAGATTAACAATGGGAGCCTGGCAATTGTTGTAATAGCCTGATAATACATGCTAATATCCAGTATGTCATCTTGCTGAAAGGTGATGGGGAATTGAATAGGTCCTTTTGTAATGAGAGCATAATGACCTAGCAGCTATACATGACAGTCGGTGGTAACTCAACTGATGGGATTCAGAAGCTTCCCATTGAAATKATGAACTAAATTTCTAATTTGTCAAGATACAGTATTTCCTGTGGATAAGAAATGTATCTTTCTCTATCTCTGGAAAATTGTAATCTTTCTGAGAATAACCCCAATTTGCAAGTCATTAACCCCGAAAGTCCTTGTTGGTCGTCTAACCATTACATATTCCTCCATATTTGTGGAATGCTTCATACTTGTTGAGATCATATAATTGAGATAAATCTTATTTAACTAGAAATTGAGACAATTATATTCTGTTTAGTCTGGCTTGTCTTCGGTTTACAACTTATTTCATAACTAATTGTTTTCCCGCTGTGTGTGTTCCATATGTCATGTTCATGGCTAACAGCAAGCAATTGTCGTGACTTTACTTTCATTAATCTGATGACTGTTATTTATTTAATCAACTAACTATGTTTAATTGTTACCCGATTAAATTAATCATGTAACAATTATCTCATTAGGATTTGGGGCACCACGGAAGAGGTTGTTTAAAGAGTTACCATCTCCCGAATTAAACTCTATAAGGTATATATCTATTTCATCGATAAACAGTCATCTTATTAATCATTACCTCTTATCATATCATCATTCGGAACAGTCGTAATCTCATGCATCTGCAAAAMCCCCAGCCTTGCTCATGATTCAGTACTACACAAATTGGTTTAATTATTTATTTACTAGCTAACAAAATAATAACAGGATAACATACACACTTAATAMGTGAGACAAAGGTCCCTAGTGAACTTTTACAATATGGCATTTTACCCAACGACATAGAGAGAGAAAGAGAGAGAAAAAGACACTTATCGTCGATACATTTCAAAATTATTCTCACATTAGTCATATAGTTTGCACACAAACCGCCGCCTGTTTGGAATAGGAAATCATTAATGTATTTACGTGTGGGTGTCTTTGTCCATTGTGTAGTCCTCAACAGAACTACAGAGTTCACTCTGTTCCATTCGCTCCTGAAGCTATATGAAGATCAATGGTTCCAGTGGGGTGATGCGAGTAGTGTACTACGGCGATTTGACAAGGGTAGTAGGATGGTTTGAAGAGTTCAAGCTATTTTACTCAGGACAGCTAATCAGCTGTACCAGTGATTGTCTGAAAGAGGAGTTTGTCGGCTCTTCCTCCTCGTGTTKATTATTCAGGGTTCAGGATTCAGACCACTATGGACATGCGCTGCAGCTCGCCGTCTCTCTGGTCTAAAGGAAGGTGAGTTTATTTCTTCACCTCATGTTGAGGTTCAAAATTCCAATAATTTCAAACATGTAGCCTTATGTTTCCTGGTCTCTGAGATTCAGCGTTTAAACCATTTTAGACGTGGCCTGCAACTCCCTGTCTTTCCTGGTCTAATGTTAATTTTTTGTTGGCAATGCTTTTTATGCACTCTCGTCAAAAGGGGATTGTTCCGTCAGTCTGACAGGCTCTCTGACCTCATTCGGGGTGTGGCTACTTACTATGAACAGTTTATAGGAGATAGATTCTCTTATCCCTCCTAAAATTACATTCATATCTTAACAAAAATACTTTCAYAATTGTTAATATTATATGCACAACGTATTGGATGGAAACTTGACAGATAAAGGGGATATACTTTCCAAGTTACAGTATTTTGTYCATACAAAGTTTAATGACATCACAAAATGAAAACCCATATGACATTAGTTTTCTATTGCTCCCCACTGACCATTCCCCACATTCGTATGTTAGAAATATTGATCCAGTATGCACCTGACCGTGTTAGATTAAGAGGAAAAACTCTCTGTGAAACAAAGATCAAAGATATTGATCAAACAAAGATCAAAGATATATTCGAACTTATCTGGAATGGTGCTATAGATAATCAATTGTATTACATAGGTACCTATTAAGTAATTTAATAAAACAATACAATTTTACGACTCAAAAAAACCAAACCCTTCTTGCAACATGGGAAAGACTCAACCCCAAGAATGTTATTCTGTTACTATAAATACTTTAAATGTTTTCCCCCCTGAAGTCTTGGGTAATAGTTCTAAGCAATGTTTGACAGAGAAGTAAAGCAGTGATTGACTAGATCAGAGGGTCAAGTGCAGGGCATCCTGGGAATTAGACTGAACTATTGACAGGGGCAAGATGGTATATATGCATTGATGGACTGTGCATGCTTGGCTGGGGATAATGACCAAAGAGACCATCTCGTCTCATCCACCGCTATTGTTTAGCACCTGAGGTATTTAATGGTAAATGTGAGTGTAGTGGTGCTTGCTAGCTTGCTCTTTGTCTATCATCAGGAAGCGGCTTTGGCTCCTCTGCCAAGTAGTTAAGTCGGCTATTTGTGATTACGGAGTGAATGGTCCATCATTATTTTAATTAAACGCTCTGCTTGATTTATAACACAAGCATTTCGGAGCCTGGTTTGTTTGATTGACATCTTGCTCAAACACTCATGTATTTTGCACAGTAGCAATTTGGGATAACGGTGGACAATTTCAGATGGTTGATCACGATGACAAATTCATTATTAAAAGTCTAAGCTGTTTGGGGGGGGGTTCTAAGTTGACATAAATAATTRTTTTAAGAAGATCATTTTAGGACCTCTTTAGGTATAACAAATTATATTTAAAAAKGATTTGATAAAATATTGAATTTGGTCTTTACTACTATAGCCCATAGAAACGMACTGGAAAACACATTAAAACATGTAAAAAAAGTATCATAAGGARTAAGGTTTTGACGTGTCTGTACTATATCTAGCTCACATATTTAACCACTTTTTTKRGGGCACAAAACTACCTCCATACTTCCATTAATTTGTATGGGTTACCTTTAGACAAGTCCCGTGACACTTGTGGGGATCATAGAGCAAAACGGAGAACACACCATCGTGAGAGTCTCCCCTTTCTATAGGTCATTCGGATGYTTCAGACCTTTTCGTGTGAAGACTGCCACTTTCCACCGCAGATGTGGAAGGGCGACMRGCGAATGCATTGGATTGAGACACAGCCCATGCAAAAATCGCTAGCTTAAATTGACGTGGATTTTTTTATTATGTTACTTACACTCATAGAAATAGGGTTCCAAAAGGGTTCTTCAGCTGTCCCCATAGGAGAACCCTTTTTGGTTCCAGGTTGATGCCTTTTGGGTTCCATGTAGAACCCTCTGTAGAAAGGGTTCTACCTTTCTTTTCTAAGCTTGACACACCAGTGTGTCAATAGACTCTAGGGATTAAGCGTTGAAGGAAACACTACTGTTAAATAACAACTTGCGCATGGGATCTGTTCAGTGTTGGTATTCACCTGTCCTAATGGATACGTTGTCGAATGGGGAGATATTTATTTATCCCTTTACTGCATGGTGTTGCCGTATGGCAACATATCATTTCTTTCACCCCCTTGTTTCCCTGAATGAAAAAATACAGCACCATAACCTTTTACAGAAGTAGGGGTGAGGAGGGGCTTAGACTAGCCAATGATGCGCTTTGGTAAAGTCATGAGAAGAACCCACTCTGTGGGGCTTCCTTTCCCGGACACAAAACATTTGCGATGGGGGGAGGGGCCTGGTCATAGGCAAATTACAATGAAATCATCATTTTCTGTATTCTTTGGGCAACATTCACATGACTAATATGATTTCAACTTATTTTTGTAAAGATAACATATGGCCAAACAATATGTTATATATGCGTGGATAAAACAATTATGTTTAATATTCATAACATTATAATAATGATAGCATTATAAAAGTAAATGTCCATAGTATATATATATATTTTTTACAACAAAACATAATTTCAGATAGTGTGAAGGAATAAAAACAATACAATTACAACTCAAACACCACATTTCTATTATAAAAAACATTTAAAAAAACATTTTTAGTAGTTTTGCATATTGTTAATGTTGTCGCACAAATCTCACAAAACGTTAAAAAAATATATTTTCCGAAAATGTATTTTACATTTGTCTATTTGGGGCCATTTTAAGTGAGAATGGTTCTATCATAATGCATGCAGTAGAGGGTTAATTAGATAGAAAGTTGCCTCCAAGATTAGATTTTTAATGCGAGGCGCATCATCACCATTGTAAGCGAAGCCCAAGAGCTTTTAACCAGTGCCACAGCTTCAGACGTTCGGCCTGATTTTCTGTCTTGTCGTCAAATGATTTCATAAATGCAGAGGCAGGGTAGGTCTCGAGCCCTGAGATGAGAAAAATTACATTTGTGTAAGACGGTAATGTCCTTATARTGTGAGGCAGGATGTGAATAATAATTGAAATTCGAAGGACACAGTGTAATCAGTGCGCCATGGCAACCACATTGGCCACATGACAGCAATGAAGTGGGCTACAATAAACAGAACCTTGGGTAAATCCCGACCAATGAGAAATTCATTAGAGGACACCATGATACAATAAGTTGGTATTTAAGGCCATACGTGACGTAGCACTCCATGTTTGTTTGCACCCATTCTTCTTGCAAGACATTTGATATGACCCCATCTTTGTTACTCAAATAAAGTTACAGTGAATCACTCATTTTCTCTTCATCTAGTTCCGGGAAAACGATAATGTTTTCCTTCAAATGTTATCTGCGTCTGCTTTTGCTTCTATGATACACTTAATTATGTTTTCTTGTGCGCTCGATGTTGAAATATGGATGTGAACTATGCAGAAGTGCCAAGCAGACTTTATTGCTGTATAAACAAAGATCAATATACATTTTAGAGCAGGATTGTCCTCTCCATGCTGCTGCTGAGTGTAATAACATAATAATAGGATTTTAAGGGTCAACTAAATAAGAGAGGATTTTCTATTGGGAGAGATGGAAGAAATGAGGCAAAAAGGGAGGAAATAATATGCAGGGAGCTTTTCCTCGCAGTCAGTGAATGGTGCATTCAAAATGTAATGTTGAAGAGCCCTGCTCAAGCAGAATATTGCTTATGTCAAGCTTTGCTTCAAATTAAATGCTGTCAAAACAAAGCTATGAAAAAGAGGGGAATGATTCATTTTAAACACGTTGGCTGGCGCTCTACTGTCATCTATTGCCAGGGAAGGAAAGTTGTGACATACAGTACCAGTCAAAAGTTTGGACACACCTACTCATTCCATGGTTTTTCTTTATTTTTACTATTTTCTACATTGTATAATAATAGTGAAGACATCAAAACTATGAAATAACACATGTGGAATTATGTAGTAACCAAAAAGTGTTAAACAAATCAAAATATATTTATATATATATTTATATTTCTTCAAAGTAGCCGCCCTTTGCTATGATGACAGCCTTGTACACTCTTGCCATTATCATTTCAAAAATGTAATTTGTGGAATTTCTTTCCTTCTTAATGTGTTTGATCCAATCAGTTGTGTTGTGACAAGGTAGGGGTGGTATACAGAAGATAGCCCTTTTTGTTAAAAGACCAAGTGGGACTCTTTTTTAGCATCACTAAGTATTTTTGACAACTTTGCTAGCTAATGGCAACATTGCCATCCGTCTTAAATCAATTTGACGACATCATAATGATGCCAAAGTTGTTTCCTACTAATTATTTGCCTACTTTAGCAATGTCATCGTATTTTCAGGCCACTAAAGTGTAATTTAGAGGAAACAGTCATTAGCCCTCGTTAGGAAAGACGAGACATGACTCGACAGGCCACTATTGCTCTTTAGAATGTTCATAACAATGGCGTGGCTATGCCAAAAGTTTGACACTTCAAGCGTGGCCAGGTTTGTGCAGTTTGCCATGGATGCTGTTTTTTGTTGTTGTCATTTAACAGACATTCTTATCCAGAGCGACTTACAATAGTGAGTGTATACATTTTTGTACTTGTCCCCCATGGGAACCGAACCCAGAATCGTGGCATTGCAAGCACAATGCACAATGCACAATACCAACTGAGTCACACTGTCACGACTTCAACCGAGGCAGGCTCTCCTTCCCGTTCGGGTGGCGCTCGGCGGTCGTCGTCACCGGCCTACTAGCTGCCACTGACTCTTTTTCCTCCCCCTCCTTATGTGTTTATTTGTATCACCTGTGTTCAGTTAAATGTTAATTAGTGTGGCTTTATTAGTCAGCCAGCCCGTACGCTTCTTTGTGCGGGATTGTTATATTGTAGCTTTTGGATTTCGGGAGTGTATATTGTTATTGTGGACTGGGTTTGTTTCTYGTGTCGTTGGACCGTTGTGTATGACACCCAGTACGTCCGTGTTGGACATTTTGTTTGCCAGTTGGGCATTAAAGACTCAACGTATTGTAGCTCTGCTGTTCCTGYGTCTGACTTCGCACCCCCCGACACCCAGGTCGTTACACACACGGGACCTTTTTCTGTTTTAAAGCCAATTCCTGGCAATTCTACACATTTTGCCACAGGGCTAAGTTTTTTGTTGTTGTTGTAGTTTTAATGCAAAGTTCCTGCAATTCTATACATTTTGCAATGGTGCTTCAGAGAAAAAAGACACATTTTTAAAGCTAATTTCCTGCAATTCTACACATTTTGCCATGTCTTTTGCCATGTTTTTATGCTATCTGAGTGACTCAAACATTATAACAAACTCAATGCCATGACTGTATAGTTTTTAATTTGGTTATTGTTAGTTCTCAAAGATTATCTTATAAGAAAATATACAGCTCCATTATCATTTCTACATACATTTATATTAGTTGTTTAAATTTACACTGAAAAGGTTTTAGGTAGGTACGAGGCGATAACGACCGCAGCACAGCCAGGCTAAAGCAGTCGTATACTAGGCCCTCTCGTGTACAATTGCTTCAATATACCCTTAAAATGTGCAGTTATAGTAAAAACAGTGTGTTTCATAATTTTAGCTGTCAAGATAGAAGATAATATATTTATCAGTATAACCACATCATGGCTGTCATATTTGACGAAATATTTGATTCAGACAACCTTGACTCCTTCAAGTCACCGCTACATGTCTTTGTCTGTTAGATAGAGGTCGACCGATCGGCATGGTCGATGAATTAGGGCATGGCCGATTAATTAGGGCCGATTTCAAGTTTTCATAACAATCGGTAMWTGGCCTTTTTGGAYGCCGATTATGACCGATAACATTGCAATCCATGAGGAAACTGCGTGACAGGCTGATCACCTGTTACGCGAGTGCAGCGTCAAAAGGACCTTGTGGCTGCAATGAGCCAATGTAAGTTGCTAGCTAGCATTAAACTTATCTTATAAAAAACAATAAATCTTCACATAATCACTAGTTAACTACACATGGTTGATGATATTACTAGTTTAACTAGCTTGTCCTGCGTTGCATATAATCAATGCGGTGCCTGTTAATTTATCATCGAATCACAGCCTAATTCGCTAAACGGTGATGATTTAACAAAAGCGCATTTGCGAAAAAAGCACATTCGTTGCACAAATGTACCTAACCATCAATGCCTTTCTTAAAATCATTYTTTTTAAACCTGCATATTTCGATAAAATAAATGCATGTTAGCAGGAAATATTAACTAGGGAAATTGTGTCACTTCTCTTGCGTTCAGTRCAAGCAGAGTCAGGGTATATGCAGCCGTATGCAGCCGTTTGGGCCGCCTGGCTAGTAAGCATTCATTCAAACAGCACTTTACTGCGTTTGCAAGCAGCTCTTAGCAATGCTTGAAGCACAGCGCTGTTTATGACTTCAAGCCTATCAACTCCTGAGATTAGACTGGCAATACTAAAGTGCCTATAAGAACATCCAATAGTCAAAGGTATATGAAATACAACTGGTATAGAGAGAAATAGTCGACGCGTCATAATTCCTATAATAACTACAACCTAAAACTTCTTAACTGTGAATATTGAACCACCAGCTTTCATATGTTCTCATGTTCTGAGCAAGGAACTTAAACGTTAGCTTTTTTTACATGGCACATATTGCACTTTTACTTTCTTCTCCAACACTGTGTTTTTGCATTATTTAAACCAAATTGAACATTTCATTATTTATTTGAGACTAAATAAAATTAATTGATGTATTGTATTAAATCAAAATAAAAGGGTTCATTGTTCATTCAGTAATGTTGTAATTGTCATTATTACAAATATATATAAAAATCAGCCGATTAATTGGTATCGGCTTTTTTTGGTCCTCCAATAATCGGTATCGGCGTTGAAAAATCATAAATCGGTCGCCCTCTACTGTTAGAGTATGTCGCTCAGATCGCTCAGGTCTCATGGCAGCATACAAAAACCACAGGGGCAAGTGACTACACAGGAAAGTCGTTAGTTGTGTTTAGTCTAACATCAATCAACCCATCAGTGGCATTCCGAGGGCCTGCGAGGATGAATGCACTTTCTGACATTCGGCATGACACTTAATGTCATTCCAATGTGTCGAAACCTGAAGGGCAAAGCTGTGCTATAGAGACTGGGTTTTGCATATGTTTATATATTAAATACAACAACTATATTAAATACAACAACTATGCTAAATATTTAGTTGGCAGTAGCTGAAAAAGACTGTCAATTCAAAGGAGCACCGCCTCATTTTTTAAAAGTTTGGAGTTTGGAGACCTCAAGGATCTGAGTAGACGTGTCGAGCGTCAATATGCAGAAACGACAGAGAAATGATGAGAGATGGAATACCAGTATAATGCATGACATGGTCTGATCAACTCTATGCCATCCCTATAATTTATATTCTTATCGTTATTGGAACGTTACACAATTGGGAATAGTTCAAATATAGCCTACAGGTTATACGATGGTCCCGATCAAAAATCATACAACATACAAAGATGTATATTTCAGTAATCACTATTCCAGTGGTTTTTATCTACACTATAATCATGACAGTACGGCAGCATCCTACAGTATCATATCTGACTTATCTGAAGGATGTCTCCCACTCCCTGAGTTCTGCATCTATTTCGTCCCCCTCTTTCTCTTTTGGCTTTCTAATGGCCCGTGATTGGTACCCTATGGAACAAACCAAAGTGCTCAGAGGCATTACTCACAAATGATTTGAGAGATCAGAGTGTGTGGAGAGAGATGGGTCTGGGCATGAACAAAAGAGCGGAATCATAAATAATACAGCCTAAAATGAAAGCAGAGTGTTTTTATAGWATCGTTTTTTCTTCTTCCTGTATTTCTTTATTTATTATCGGCAGCTACGTATCTCTGATTCTGACTATTCGCCTCTGGATGATGGGAGGAAATAACAGTTGTTTCCCACCCAGACCACACCGCAGATGGATTTGGTACCACTAGGGGGGACGTATCATGAGATCTATATCTGGGAACAAAGGCAGGTGGCAAGCTCAGTAGTGGGTGGGAGATGTATTGTTACTGTTGAACGACAAACAAAAACTGTCTCTCTCCATTGCAAGAGCGAAAACTCAAAAAATAGAATAGATTTTAGAGGTCACATTTAGTCACAACAGACGGCTCCTTTTTCATTTCCTGCTTTTTGTTAACCTCTCTCTCTCTCTCTCTCTCTCTCTCTCTCTCTCTCTCTCTCTCTCTCTCTCTCTCTCTTCTCGTTCTCTCCTCTCTCTCTCTCTCTCTCTCTCTCTCTCTCTCTCTCTCTCTCTCTCTCTCTCTCCTCTCTCTCTCTCTCTCTCTCTCTCTCTCTCTCTCTCTCTCTCTCTCTCTCTCTCTCTCTCTCTCTCTCTCTCTCTCTCTCTCTCTCTCTCTCTCTCTCTCTCTCTCTCTCTCTCTCTCTCTCTCTCTCTCTCTCTGTCTCTCTCTCTCTCTCTCTCTCTCTCTCTCTCTCTCTCTCTCTCTCTCTCTCTCTCTCTCTCTCTCTCTCTCTCTCTTCTCTCTCTCTCTCTCTCTCTCTCTCTCTCTCTCTCTCTCTCTCTCTCTCTCTCTCTCTCTGAGCATACACCCTGCCAGTGCCCTGCATTCATTTTCAGGCAACATTATATTTGCTAACTTTCCTCTGGTAGGGCTACATACATTTGAATCCTTTATCAGCCACCTGCACACCTCTGCCAACGTTTGGATGGATTCTGTTATTTTTTATCTAATCTCTTCCCCCTAAGCATATTCGGTGTCTGGGATCCATCTTGGCTGACAAGTGCTGGTTCCATTTGAGTCCCTATCTCCTGTGTTTCACCGGTGTTTTGCCATGACACCTGACTCCTGATAAGTGCATCCTCCTGTGTGTTTGGAGAGGGAGTGTTTTGCAAGGGATACCTGCACAAATGAAATGGATAAACCATTCAATGATGCTGTGGAGGTCGTTTATCTTCGGCGACGGCCATGTTTAAAAAATGTTTTTTCAATGTGCCTTCATGCCTTCAGCAATATGCTGGATTATATTCCCGGCAAATGGAGTATTGGATTAATGTAATGGTGAAGAGGCAACAATTGTTCTTGATTATGCCCAGCCTCAAGATTCTATTTCCTACACAACAACATTGCCATGGTGACCTTTCGAATACCTTATCGATTGTACAATCTTCATTAAGGCAAACTGAATAGTTTCAAGCTCAGTACTTCAGGGGGTACTTAGCTTGTAAGGGGGTAAAAAAACAGAGGCCATTGGTATTTGCCACACATTTGTGGCATCCTTGAATTCTACGTGCAAGTTTTCCTAAATCTGGACTAATGGGAAGTCATTGAGGCGAATCATAGCTTGGTAATTGTACTTTACAGATAATTTGTGATGTGTCCAAGAAAAGCGTTGGATGTTGGCGGGCAAAAAAGGCATGTGTGCACACGCCTGCTCGCGTGTTTGTGAGCGTGTGCACTGAACCCCGCCACTGGGCTGAGGGGTGGTGAGAGGGTGTTATGTCGCTGAAGTCCACCTCCTCCCATTTGCCTGTCTRTCAGAAGGCTTGCATGGCTGCGTTCCACACAGTGACGGTGTTGACAAAATGACAGGAGCGAGCATACTCCAGTGAATGTCAATTTGGCATGCAAGCACTGTTTCCCAGGGAGCATAGAGGCTCCCTGCTCTACCAGATCTGCAGTGATGCTATGTGTAGAGAAAGCAATGCAGGCTGCAGGCTGTGTGGAGCTGTGGCACACACACCCACCACGCACGCACACACGCACACGCACACACACACACACACACACACACACACACACACACACACACATTCTCAAAGCATTCCAATAGCAATCGTTAACTATATAATTTGCAGTGATTCTGATGATTGAATACACTGATACAAACAGTCAAACATTTTACAATTGTGACAGAGTTGTTGTTAGCTCAGCTAGGCCTCCGCTGTTTAGCAAACTAAGGAAAGTAGGACGGCTGCTCAACAACAATATCATGAATCCAATAATAGAGCTTACCCAGGAAACTGGYMCATGGTAGCTATTGACACAGCACTTTGGAATTCTGAAGCTTTCGAGACAATTCTTTTCGGGAGGTAGCCCAGTCTAATGTTCCGATTTAACATGGAGGATTAGCAAAGCGTTCTAATGTGCTTATAATCTTATAATCTTTATAATTGGGGGCACATTATGAATATGAATGCCTTTTTATGAATAAATCTCATTTGAATCGGAAACTGTTGAGGTTACCGGGTAGAATGACGAGTATAGAACTAGATCATCGAAGAACTAGATGAGCCTTAATCCTGTATGCAATCACTTTAAGTGGATGGCGTTGGTTTAGCAGTGCTTGTCCTTAAATGTTTGTCTATTGAGTCACCACACACTCTGCTTGTGTATCCTGGTCAGCTAAATAGCGGTTTGCTTACAGGTGTGTGGATTTGACAGTTTGACAAATTCCCCCGGTAGGGTGGAGGTAGAGCGACATTTTGGGAACTTGGGTTCTGTTCTGGTTCCGTCCCAATATCCATACATACATTCTATATGTATGCTAATATGGACATTGGAATGCGTTCTTGGGCTCACGACATGATGTTACAGACAGGCCACAAGGCTTTAAGTCTCAAAGTTATTCCTTTTTCCAATTATGCTCACAAAAAAAACTCTCTTCATCCAACAGAGTTGCGTCATGATTCAAGTCCAACAGAGCTTCAGTGCCTTATGGCTTTGTCATTCGTTTACTGAAATGTCCACCCACTTGGTTTATGTGGTCTAAATCAGTTAGCAACACCCAGTCATGATAGAGAAGGGGACATTATCGCATGGSCACTATCGTACATCCCTGACACATGGATGATCTGTGGGAGTGTCGGTGAGGTGAAATTGACAAGGAGAGAGCTCTAATGGATAGACGGAAGGTTTTTATGAGTCACTTGATCACTGGTTGATTGATTGATTACTTAACCTGTAAAGAATTAGTCCTGCAACTGAAAGTCACCAGGTGACACCCTGCATGATGTCAATACCAGTAGATTGTTCTTTTCAGGGAACTGTCCCTTTAATTCACGAAGGCCATTGTGCTTACACAGAAGAGCAGCATGACCATGTAAGTCCATACAATATGTTAAGGCCATAAACTATCCAAATGCAAGATATAAAACAAATGTATGGCCAGACAATTCAACCCWGAGCAGTCTGCGAAACACTGATGTGTGGAACTGTGGTATTTTGCAACGTACCAAAAAAACTGCTTTGGCTGTTGATGTCGGGCTGTATCACAGCCTGGTACGGCAACTGCACCGCCCTCAACCGCAACGCTCTCCAGAGGGTGGTGCGGTCTGCACAACGCATCACAGGGGGCAAACTACCTGCCCTCCATGACACCGACAGCACCCGATGCCCAAAAAAGGCAAGAAAAATCATCAAGGACAACAACCAACCGAGCAACTGCCTGTTCACACCGCTATCATCTAGAAGGCGAGGTCAGTACAGGTGCATCAAAGCTGGGACCGAGAGATTGAAAAACAGCTTCTATCTCAAGGCCATCAGACTGCTGAACAGCAATCACTAACTCAGAGAGGCTGCTGCCTACATTGAGACCCAATCACTGGACACTTTAATAAATGTATCTCTAGTCACTTAAAACAATGCCACTKTATATAATGCCACTTTAATAATCTTTACATATCTTACATTACTCATATCACATGTATATACTGTMTTTTATACCATCTATTGCACCTATGCCACTCAGCCACCGCTCATCCATATACTTATAGGTACATGCTCTCATTCAGCCCTTTAGATTCGTGTGTATTAGGTAGTTGTGAAATTGTTAGATTACTTGTTAGATATTACTGCACGGTCAGAACTAGAACCACTTCGCTACGCTCGCGTTAACATCTTCTAAGCATGTGTATGTGACCAATCAAATTTGATTTGATTTTAAAAGTGTAAATACTGAGGTTGTCTCACGTGTGGTCAAAATGTCTCCGGAGAACATGACCTTGTCAAGCCTCTACCATATAAGGCACCTTTCAGACAAAGGGTCCCCCATGTCAGCTGTCATGGGCATTGACTTCACCCTCTGTAGCTGGACAGTTCTTCCTTGTTTCCTTCCTGCCCTTGAACGTGAGAGGATCTTTACTTGCACCATGACAGATTCTGCATATGTAAATCAACAATAAGCTAACTCTATTTAATTAGTAACTTTAGTAATTCAACTTCAGGAAAATGGCTTTAGGAATTGATCATCTTGTTTGGGAGAGTTCATTCACTTTCAATAAAAGATCATTACATTTGGTAATAAATAGTATTATGTTACCAAATCTGTTATTTTAATATCAACAGTTCAGTTGAGTATTGCTTTCATGGATATATCAAAAGGATTTTCATTGTAGCTTGTTTATCAGAATCTCGTGTTCCATCCCCTGAACGTTCATTCCGTTAAGTGACTGAAAGGTTGTGTAATGCCTTATACAACTTCCATTAATCCAACTACCAAGCCGACCTGACAACAACAGCATTCTGAATATAAAGCCTGGTAGCATGGTGAAGGGAATCCCATTATCTAAATGGATGGSACTAATAATAAAACATTACTTCTAACCTAACCGGATTAGTAATGATCATGTGCTCCTAGGGATCTGTTGAGCTGCCTCTCTACATAAAAGCCTTTTATGTACAAAGCCTTTCAGCAACTCGCGTTCACTTTGCCGCATTGTGYACCGWGGGCGAATTACGCACACCGGACAGATAAGGTGAAAGAAAATAGTATGCTTTAAAAAGGAGACTTTGGCTGTTGATATGTGCTTACACCAGCAYCTCGCACAATAGAGAACCGAGGTACACACTAATGTACTGCGATACCCGAGCGAACTTGGTGACAGCAGAGGACATGTTTACCGTTAAACAGAGACCCGTTAAGGTCTAATTGACCCATAGCTATGGTTCTTATTGCAATAACACACAGACAACATCTCAGCCACAGTTTTTCATCAACCTAATAGTTTGGATAGGAATCAACACTCAGAAAGATGCACTTTTAAGTATTGGACTTAAAAGCCCCAACCTCCTCATTCCTATACTTTTAAAAACATATAATAACACACGTAGACAACATCTCAGCCACAGTTTTCTGGCAACCTAGGTGATAGGTTGCATATTAGGAAGCAACACTCAGCAAGATGCGCTTTTCAGTATTGGTCGTACCGCTTTCCTACAGTCAAATGACCAAATTGCCCTCTAGTGTGTCCTCTTGGGTGGAATGTTATTCATACTTTTCATAATTTCATAATTAATCAACAATAMAATCAGGTGTTTCTATGTAAAACGGTTTTGATATATTGCGGTATTGTGTGATGTATACTGAACAAAAATATAAACGCAACATATAAAGTGTTGGTCCCATGTTTCATGAGCTGAAATAAAAGATCCCATACGCACAAAAAGCTTATTTATCTCAATTTTCTGCGCACAAATGTGTTTACATCTCTGTTAGTGAGCATTTCTCTTTAGCCAAGATAATCCATCCACCTGACAGGTGTGACATATCAAGAAGCTGATTAAACAGCATGATCATTACACAGTTGCAACTACACAGTGCCGATGACAATAAAAGGCCACTCTGAAATGGGCAGTTTTGTCACACAACACAATGCCACAGAAGTCTCAAGTTTTGAGGGAGCGTGCAATTGGCATGCTGACTGCAGGATGTCCACCAGAGCTGTTGCCAGAGAATTACATGTTCATTTCTCTGACATAAGCCGCTTCCAACGTCGTTTTAGAGAATTTGGCAGTACGTCCAACCGGCCTCAAAACCACAAACCACGTGTATGGCGTTGTGTGGGCGAGCGGTTAGCTGTCAACGTTGTGAACAGAGTGCCCCATGGCGGCGGTGGGGTTATGGTATAGGCAGGCGTAAGCTACGGACAACAAACACAATTGCATTTTATCAATGGCAATTTGAATGCACAGAGATACCGTGATGAGATCCTGAGGCCCATTGTCGTGCCATTCATCCGCCGCATCACCTCATGTTTCAGCATGATAATGCACGGCCCCATGTCGCAAGGATCTGTACACAATTCCTGGAAGCTGAAAATGTCCCAGTTCTTCCATGGCCTGCATACTCACCAGACATGTCATCCATTGAGCACAGCGGGTTCCAGTTCCTGCCAATATCCAGCAACTTCGCACAGCCATTGAAGAGGAGTGGGACAACATTCCAGAAAAGGCTTACTTATGTCAGGACCCGGTGAGAGAAACAGTCACTAATAGTCGGCAGAACCCAGAAGATGAGGCAGACTCAGCAGTACTAGAGATGGTGGTTTAATAAAAGGACAAGATCTTCAGGCAAAGAATATAAATCCACCACGTCCAAAAATAAAGCCAAGAGGCACAAAATGGATATCCTCCAAAATACAAAGAAACTCCACAAAGTGGCAAAAACAGCAGGGAAAAACAAACCTCAAAAGACTACTCAAAAATACACAAGCACTAAACCAGAGAACCTCTGGAAAATCCAATAAGAGAAATATATGTTCACAACAAGGCTGGGGCTGGGTGCTAACATACAAACACTGAGCAAAGAACTGAGGAACACACAGGGTTTAAATACTAACAAGGGAACGACACACAGGTGCAAACAATAATTAGAGCAAGGAAAAAACAAAAGGTACAAAAAAAGGTGCAATGGGGACATCTAGTGACCAAAACCTGAACAGTCCTGGCCAAAACCTGACAACTTAAGCCTGTGCCATCAGAGTACCCTTAGGATACAGGGTGAACTCTTCTATTGCATTACATTGAATAAGAAAAATTGTACGGTAGAAGTACTCCATTCTTTATAATGCACAACAATGATGAATCATAAGAAACAGAGGAAATTACTCCCAATAATGTTTTTCTGATCCATGTGTAGTCGTGTATCCATATCTAGTTAGATAYTGTTACAATACAGTGAGAGCATCAGGAAATAAATATGAAATATAGCTAGAATAATTCCAACTGATCGTAATGATGTAGTATTTAATACTTTTAAGTTGTTTATATGAAGAAGGCCTATGTTGACAATAAAAACATTAAAAGGTACAATTTAGCAATTTTTATCTTAATATCAAATCATTTCTGGTTAACAGTTAAGTACCTTACTGTGATTGTTTTCAGTTAAAATGGTCAAAAATAAACAAAAATTGCTTCTTAGTGGGGGAGGGGAGAAAACAGAAAACGAGCTGTTTTTGGCAGAGAGGTTTGGAACTCTTTCTTATTGGTCTATTAACTAATTTACAGCCTGGTGATGTCACCAGACAGACCAAAACTACAACCCACCCCAAAAAAATTTGATTAGCTGAATGCATTTAATATGCATTAGTGTATGCTTATTCAAAAAGTTCAACATTTAAGTTCAAAGGATGAACGTGCACATGTTTGATAATGTCAATTCACAGGGATTATTTGAGCTCAGTAAAGTTTTGGAGCTCAAGAAGCTACTGTAGCTACATGTTTAGCCAGGYAGAAAATCCTAATGAGACACACTGTTATATTCATAGGGGAAAACGTTTTCAGTGTAAACTTAAACAACTGAAACCAGATATAATGTACTGTATGTAGTAAAGATAATGGAGCTATACATTTTTAAATAGGATAATCTTTGAGAACTAACAACAACCAGAAGAAAAACTAGACTGTAACCAGGTTTCCATCCAACCTTTTTCTGCGAGTAAAGTACATGTCGGATAAAAAATATCACGACAGGCCTGATGGAAATAGCAAATTTGTTGGTAAACTTGACAAGGTGGGATCTTTTTGTGTTGGTMAAATTAATTATGTGAGAAATGGCAGTGGAAATGCCTGTATGTGCAAATATTGATATAATAACCATCATATCGAAGTAAACTTAGAGTAACSCGACGATACACTACATGACCAAARGTATGTGGACAMCTGCTCRTCGAACWTCTCATTCCAAAATCATGGACATTAATWTGGAGTTGGTCCCCCATTTGCTGCTATAACAGCCTCCACTCTTCTGGGAAGGCTTTCCGCTAGTGTTGGAACATTGCTGCGGGGACTTGCTTCCATTGAGCCACAAGAGAATTAGTGAGGTCAGGCACTGATGTTGGGCAATTAGGCATGGCTCGCATTCCAATTAATCTCAAAGGTGTTTAAATAGGGTTGAGGTCAGGGCTCTGTGCAGGCCAGTCAAGTTCTTCCACACCGATCTCGACAAACCATTTCTGTATAGACCTCTCTTTGTGCACGGGGGCATTGTCATGCTGAAACAGGAAAGGGCCTTCCCCAAACTGTTGCAAGCATAGAATCGTCTAGAATGTCATTGTATTCTGTAGCATTAAGATTTCCCTTCACAAGAACTAAGGGTCCTAACCCGAAGCCAGACCATTATTCCTCCTCCACCAAACTTTACAGTTTGCACTATGCATTCGGGCAGGTAGCGTTCTCCTGGCATCCGCCAAACCCAGATTCGTTCGTCGGACTGCCAGATGGTGAAGTGTGATTCATSACTCCAGAGAACACATTTCCACTGCTCCAGAGTCTAATGGCGGAGAGTTTTACACCACTCCAGCTGACGCTTGGCATTGTGCATAGTGATCTTAGGTTTATGTGTGGCTGCTCGGCCATGGAAACCAATTTCATTAAGYTCCTGACGAAAAGTTATTGTGCTGATGTTGCTTCCAGAGGCTGAGCCGTTGTTKCTCCAAGACGTTTCCACTTCACAGTAACAACACTTACAGTTGACTGGGGCAGCTTTAGCAGGGCAGAAATTTGATGAACTGACTTGTTGGAAATGTATTGAAATAAAATGTGAATCCACAATTATAATGATTTCTGCCATGAACTATAGCTGTGTTCGAATACCCATACTAACATACTGTATACTACATACTTAATGAGTATATACTACATACTATTAGTTCATTTTAGTATACTGTAAACAAATGGTATCCTTTCAGTTGAGTGTACTAGCGCTTCGCCTGTCTCCTGGAAGTTGTCACCCAAGCTAACTGGCTAACGTTGGCTAGCTTGCTAGCTATTTCCAGGCACAAATGAGAGAACACCTCACTCTGACACTTTTACTCGCCCTAGCAGATCTTGTTAGGCTGTTTTCATGTTATCCAGAGCGTTGGTGACTGTAACTGTGCTGCTGGCAACAATTTTTACTTGTTTTTACTTGTTTTTTACTTGTTTTTACAACAATTTTTACACTTTTTACAGCTTTTACTGACACCGGCCACATTCAATGGGTGTTGAGCCTTCATAAATTCATCAGTTATTCTGCGCACACTCAGACGAGAGTGCTCTGAAATTGGARTAGATAGCCAGAATTAACAATGGCCATTGAGAATGCACACAACTATACCAATAAGCTAAGCTAAGAATGATGTGAATAATCAAATCAATTAACGTTGGGTAGTTAGTTAGATAGCATATACACTACCTGTCAAAAGTTTTAGAACAAGGGTTTTTCTTTATTTKTAATATTTTCTACATTGTAGAATAATATTGAAGACATCAAAACTATGAAATAACACGTATGGAATCATGTAGTAACCAAAAAAGTGTTAAATAAATAAAAATATATTTTATATTTGAGATTCTTCAAATAGCCACCCTTTGCCTTGATGACAGCTTTGCACACTCTTGGCATTCTCTCAACCAGCATCACGAGGTAGTTACCTGGAATGCATTTAAATTAACAGGTGTACCTTGTTAAAAGTTAATTTGTGGAATTTCTTTCCTTAATGCATTTCAAGAACTTTGAAMRTTTCTTCAAGTGAAGTCGCAAAAACCATCAAGCRCTATGATGAAACTGGCTCTCATGAGGACYRCCACAGGAATGGAAGTCCCAGAGTTACCTCTGCTGCAGAGGATAAGTTCATTAGAGTTACCAGCCTCAGACATTGCAGCCCAAATAAATGCTTCACAGAGTTCAAGTAACAGACACATTTCAATATCAACTGCTCAGAGGAGACTGTGTGAATCAGGCCTTCATGGTTGAAGTGCTACAAAGAAATCAGTACTAAAGGACACCAATAAGAATAAGAGACTTGCTTGAGGCAAGAAACACGATCAATGGCCATTAGACCCGTGGAAATTTGAGGAAGTCCCAATTGGAGATTTTTGGTACCATCTGCCGTGTCTTTGTGAGATGCGGTGTGGCTGAAAGGATGATCTCCGCATGTTTATTTCCCACAGTAAAGCGTGGAGGAGGAGGTGTTATGGAGGTTGTTCACTAGCAAGCGGTGCCGTGCGKKGAAACACAGCTTCCCATTCATTTTCAATGGAAGGAAAGCAGTGCGAAGGTGTAATTCTGGTTGTTTAATGTTTTAGGGACTCCTGAAACAACCAGCAAACCAGGCTGTCATCTTGTGAAACAATGGATGTAAAGAATCTAGCTAGCTAAAGCATTTACTGCAAATTGAATGTACAATTTTGTAAGCTTGCTTTGCTGATATTTGCCTTGCAATGCAGAAAGATGAAGTAACGTAGCTAGCTAACTATTTTCTTGCTTATTGTGCAGTGGAGGATAAAAATACCTGTATGCCTATGGATGTGTAGCTAGCTATGCAGCCGATCTGTGTATGGAACATAACACGTTTGGTATACATATTAGTTCAGAACCTACCTATGAACCTCAGCTATCATAGCCAGTCAACTTCAAAACAGTCTGAATAACATTAATGTAGAATAGAATATATATAATATAACTTTGTGCCAAGGATGCAAGTCATATATACATGTAGTTAGTACCATGCATGAGATCCCCACATTGTAGCTTGTACATTTAATATATTCAATGATCATGTACTCTACCTTGACAAATAAAGGTGCAGTCCAGGTATTTTTCAGTCATATCCAATACCAGGAGTATCAAATTCTAGTCTTTGAATGATGCTGTGTCTGCATGTATGTATTACAATTATACACTTCAACAGTGTTTACCATTCTTGGTCCTGGGACATCAATGGTTACACATTGTAACTATGCAATAGACTAGAAACATGATTCAACTAGATAAAGGCTGATTTGTAATTCATATATACATAGATATAATTTTAAAAAACAACACACTACATTTCCTTTGCATCATGTAAATACTCTAAAACCAGTTCATCTCAATATCTAATTTCCTTCATCTGCATTGATCTGATAAACACAGGAAAGGTGTAGTATTTCATCAAACGAGAGACTTAATTTCAACCAGTAGAGAATGTCAAATGCTTAATTGAAAGAAGTTCATTATCCAAGTGTTATAAAWACATAATAYATGCATTATAAATATTATAATTGTAATATTATATTATAAATACAAGTTCAATCTGTACTTCAATGCACATCTGGTGAGCATTATAAAAACAGAGGAAGAAAGAGGTTGCGAAATAAGTGTAAAAGACAGAAAGGAAAGAGGTAAGAACAGAGGAGCAGCATATGATTAATGAATCACAGTGCTACCCTAATATTCTCTCAGTTCATCACAATTACATAATAGTGTCTCTAGTGATGTCTCCTAACCAGCCTTGGGCTTCCAGTCGGCCCGAAGGTTATTAGGGCCCTATGAAATCCGTTTTATTTTTTTCCAAATTCCGTTTTATTTTTCCCCAAATTCCTCTTTTTCCGTTGACATTTTTCTGAAAACGGTGTTTTATGATTTACGCACATTTTATCATCAGAAAGAGTGTCTAATAATTTGAATGAATAAAACGTCAACTATTTAATAAGATATAACAGTACATTTGTAATGATGCAAAACAACAGTGCACTATTTTTTATCACGGCAAGTGCTTCAATACAGAGTTCTACTAAGTGTTTCATTATAAATTTAAAAAAGTAATGCAAGAATCTAGGCAACAATGCAGCAAGCAATAGGCAAAAACTAGAGTTATACTTATGTAAAAAAGAACATTGCATTCAKTGTTTTTTGTAAAATAAAGTGCTTCACATAAGTGTTTCATTATAAATGAAAAAATAATACAAAGATTAATGCAAGAATCTAGGCAATAATGCAGCAATAGGCAAAACCCGTGGAACTACCTTATGAGCTCCTATCTGTCCATTGTAAGTTTTCCATCTATCACAGACATCTCCATTGAAGTACAAGATTGTCAGCCTCTTTGTGTTGAGCTCGGTGAGTGCCTCTCGCTTGTCTGTGAGTAGAGTCTTATATTTGCTGAAACTCCTCTCACAGTCGACTGAGCTGACTGGGAAGTAGATGTAGGGCACTGCCACTTCTGCAACTCTTGGGAATCTCGCACTCAGGCCCATCCAGTAATCAGCAAGCGCCAAAGCTCCCTGGACGCACAGAGCTGATAGGCAATCCATTCTTCGCTGAGCTCTGTTGATGGGCTTGCCATGGGTTTCAGTTGTCTGTAGGCTTCAATCTGCTTTTTCATGGCTGGAGCCTGCCTAGGATCGAACACCCTAGTCAGCCTGTAGACCTCTCTGGCTGGATGTGTGTCTCAGTGCTTTGAGAACTTTGTGAAGGCCAAGTGGAATGCATCATGGAGATGGTCAAGCACCTCCCTCCTTTCTCCAATCCCCATCTTTCTCAATAGCTCATTTGTCTTGGCACCATACCCACATGTTTTTGCCGTTCCATTCACTAGGTAAGAGCCCAGATCCTCCATGACATTGTATGCAGACACTGCTGTGGGACTTCCAGGATTGACAGAGCTGTCATCAGTTTGGAGCAGCCCTCCGAGATGAAGGTTAGCTTAACAGTGAGGGCCTAACCTTCTCTGTTTCCAGCTGGCTGAGGATGTTTGTGACTGCCTGGGATGATGACTTTTCTGCCAACAAAAACTCTCAGTACAGATGAACATGCTCTGCATGGTACTTCACTGCCTCAAACCAGCTATTCCATCTGGATCTCACTGCTTCAGGAGGAGCCTTGGCCTGCACAAACGCCTTCATAATGAGGAAGCTCACCCATCTTCTCTTTCTGGCAGGCTTCTTGAAGAAGACAGATCTCATCCATGTCACAAGTGATGCAACTTCATAGAAGTATTTGTAGTGCTGCCAGGTCTCACCCACCAGATTAATGACATGGCAGAGACAGGTTACATGGACACTGTTGGGAATCACTCCTTTCAGAACCTCCTTGCATGCCTTAAGGCAGTAGGAGGCATTATCTGTGACCACTGCCCTGGCATCATTTAGGTTCAGATCGTTGCTGTGGAGGGAGGTTAGCATAGCTTGGGAAAACGTGGAGTAGTTGCATCTGTCCATGAAAATGTCATCCACYAGAAAGTACTGGTTTTCAACACCTGCAATGAAAGATGAGGAACAACTTTAATTATGTTTGAACCTAAAATAAGAATGTGACAAAATAAAAGTGTTATTTAAATTGTTAGCTAGCTACCTACAAATGATCAAGATAGCTAGCTAATATGAAGTTAGGTAGCTGGTGATATTTAATTCACTTAGCCAGCTATCTATACAGTATGTAAAGTTGGCTAGATAGCTAGCTATGTTAGCAGCTCATTTGAGTTAGCCTGCACTGTACTGTTGACTAACCCCATTCCGTACAAATKAGCACAACCGGGCTATGAACTACGTTTCTATTCAAGCGTTGATTGACATGGTAATGGCCCAATAGTATTGGAGGAAAGTTGAAAAAGTGGACCCCTCTGATGTTGTACGTTAAATTGTGGCGTGTCATGACGTAACGTACAGCATGCATAAAGCAACTCACTCTGTGTCGTACAGCCTCTCTCCACCAGGTGTAGCTCTTCTCTCTAAGTTTAAAAATAAGAAAGGGACAGGGACAGGGTGAGGGGGGATACCTAGTCAATTGTACAACTGAATGCATTAATTTTTTTGCATCATYACTGACTCTCAAAAGTCGCGAGAGCCGCTGTTTACTTCTGAAGATAACTTTAGCGCCTCCCTAAAAACCTGACACAAACATTCAAATAAGTATGTAATGACACATTATATAAACTCTTTATAGTGTTTTATTTACATTTTAGAGGTGATATGTTGGACAGATCGGGTGAAAAAAGTCATTTCCCCTTTCCCTATCACGCAGTAGGTTTCGCTTCCCCGCCCGTCATTTAAAAAAAAGACCCGACGGAGCTCATTGCCTTCTTCAATCATGCAGAGATGGGCAGCATGAAGGACTCGTTAATTGATTTTGTTAGAAAGGGGAGAAATTGTGCTTTACAATGGTATTCACATTACAGTTGACCTGGAAGTATTACGTATTTTGTGCGCAAAAATAAGGTCAATTGTACGCCACAGCTCGATGTACAGAAGTGCGTTAGCTTACAGTAGCTAGTTATTTAATAATACATCTTCTTTTTTTTAAACATTTTCCAAATGTATTTATTTACTTGAATAGGTTCTCCCAGCTATGTGGACAATTGGAAACAGGGCAGCAAAGTTTGTTTGTCACCAGAGCATTTTAGAGGATATTACTATTGAACTATGTACCCATTTAATAACCAGACCTTCATACAAACTTGCTATGCTGAATTCTTGACGCACAATCGAACATGCTGCCATATGCTACCAGCACGCCCACAAGCGAACCACCCTTGTCGGCCTAAGCGGCACTCGGCAATTTACCACTTGCTAGTGAACACGAGCCATTATGGTGTTGGGGTGCTTTGCTAGTCTGTCTGTGATTTATTTAGAATTCAAAGCACACTTAACCAGCATGGCTACCATAGCATTCTGCAGCGATACGCCATCCCATCTGGTTTGGGCTTAGTGGGACTATCATTTGTTTTTCAACAGGACAATGACCCAACACACCTCCAGGCTGTGTAAGGGCTATTTTACGAAGAAGGTGTGATGGAGTGCTGCATCAGATAACCTGACCTCCACAATCCCCCGACCTCAACCAAATTGAAATGGTTTAGGATGAGTTGGACCCCAGAGTGAAGGAAAAGCAGCCAACAAGTGCTCAGCATATTTGGGAACTGCTTCAAGACTGTTGGAAAAGCATTCCAGGTGAAGCTGGTTGAGAGAATGCCAAGAGTGTGCAAAGCTGTCATCAAAGCAAAGGGTGGCTATTTGGAGAATCTCAAATATAAAATATATTTTGATTTGTTTAACACTTTTTTGGTTACTACATGATTCCATATGTATTATTTCATAGTTTTGATGTCTTCACTATTATTCTACAATGTAGAAAATAGCAAAAATAAAGAAAAACCCTTGAATGAGTAGGTGTTCTAAAACTTTTGACCGGTACTGTAGTTAATATACTGCCTGGCAAGATATATGTATTAGTTGCCAACCAACGTTAGGTAGATACTGCTGTAATGATATGCTATGCGGTTCGTAAGGAGAGCGTAGCTAGCAAATTGTCAGCCAACTTAAAGTTTAGCACACTGTAACTTATTTAAAAAGTCATTACTTTATTACATTGCTTAACATTTTCTTATCATTTGTCATAATTAGATAAAGCAATGCATTTGTATCCGCTCTCGATGGACTTCGGCTGCATATTTCTTATTTCATCTTCTTAAAATCTGAAACTGTTGTGAAGCCACACCCATTTTCTGAAGAATTGCATTATGGGCCCTAAAAGCACAGAAATAGTGTCCACTGCTTGTATACTTCGTATTTTGGGGAATTTAGGTACGACATCCAGGAACTTTTGGCATACTAACTATATCCATACTATAACCAATAAGTATACTACATACTCAATTTATGTCACAAATAGTATGGTTAGTGCGGTTAGATTTTCAATATACATCCTCCGAAACATGACCCGCCAAACTGCGCTTCTTACCACCCGACCGCTTAACCCGCATGCACCAATGTGTCAGAGGAAACATGGTTCAACTGATGACCGAAATCAGCCTGCAGGCACCCGACCCGTCACAAGGACTCGCTAGAGCATGATGAAAAGCACCCCGGCCAAACCCTCCCCTAACCCAGACGACGCTGGGCCAATTGTGCGCCGCCCTATGGGACTCCCGGTCACAGCTGGTTGTGACACAGCCTGGGATCGAACCCGGGTCTGTAGTGACACTGCAAGCACTGTCTTAGACATCTGCACCACTTGGGAAGACATACAGTATATACAGTGCATTCAGAAAGTATTCAGACCCCTTGACTTTTTCCACATTTTGTTACATTACAGACTTATTCTAAAATATATATATATTTTTAAATGTCATCAATCTACACACAATACCCCATAATGACAAAGTGAAAACAGGTTTTTATTAAGAAATGTTTGCAAAAAAACAGATATACCTTATTTGCATAAGTATTCAGACACTTGAGACTTTGAGACTCGAAATTGAGCTTAGATACATCCTGTTTCCATTGATCATTTTATTTGTATTTTATTTAACCTTTATTTAATTAGGCAAGTCAGTTAAGAACAAATTCTTATTTACAATGATGGCCTACCAAAATGCAAAAGGCCTCCTGCAGGGACGAGGGCTGGATTAAAAAAAAAAATATATATATATATATAAATATAGCACAAAACACACATCACGTCAAGAGAGACAACAGAACACTACATAAAGAGAGACCTAAGACAACAACATAGCGAGGCAGCAACACATGACAACACAGCATGGTAGCAACACAACATGACAACAACATTGTAGCAACACAACATGGTACAAACATTATTGGGCACAGACAATAGTACAAAGGGCAAGAAGGTAGAGACAACAATACATCACGCAAAGCAGCCACAACTGTCAGTAAGACAGTCTCATCCTTGAGATGTTTCTACAACTTGATTGGAGTCCACCTGTGGTAAATTCAATTGATTGGACATGATTTGGAAAGACACACACCCTCTATATAAGGTTCCAGTTGACTGTGCATGTCAGAGCAAAAACCAAGCCATGAGGTCGAAAGAACTGTCTGTAGAGCTCCGAGACAGGATTGTGTCGAGGCACAGATCTCGGGAAGGGTACGAAAACATTTTTGCAGCATTGAAGGTCCTCAAGAACACAGTGGCCGCCATCATTCTTAAATGGAAGAAGTTTGGAACCAAACTGAGCAATCGTGACCAAGAACACAATGGTCACTCTGACAGAGCTCCAGAGTACCTCTGTGCAGATGGGAAAATCTTCCAGAAACCCAACCAACTCTACAGCACTCCACCAATCAGGCCGTTATGGTAGAGTGGCCAGACGGAAGCCACTCCTCAGTAAAAGGCATATGACAGCCCGTTTGGAGTTTGCCAAAAGGCACCTAAAGACTCAGACCATGAGAAACAAAATTTCATCTCTGGTCTGATGAAACCAAGATTGAACTCTTTGACCTGAATGCCAAGCTTCACGTCTGGAGGAAATCTGTCACCATCCCTACGGTGAAGCATATTGGTGGCAGCATCATACTGTGGCAACTGCTTTTCTGCGGCAGGGACTGGGAGACTAGTCAGGRTTGAGGAAAGATGAACAGAGCAAAGTACAGTTTGATCCTTGATGAAAACCTGCACCAGAGCGACGCTCCCCATCCAACCTGACAGAGCTTGAGAGGCTCTGCAGAGAAGAATGGGAGAAACTCCCCAAATACAAGTGTGCCAAACTTGTACTGTAGCATCATACCCAAGAAAACTTGAGGCTGTAATCGCTGCCAAAGATGCTTCTACAAAGTACTGAGTAAAAGGTTTGAATACTTATGTAAATGTAATATTTTTTTTTTCATTTTGAATACATTTTTAAAACACGGTTTTTGATTTGGCATTATGGGGTATGGTGTGTAGGCTGATGAGGGATTAAATAATAAGGCTGTAACGTAACAAAATGTGGAAAAGTCAAGGTGTCTGAACACTATCCATGCATACAGCTCCTTCAAATGTTGATATTTGGTTGCGTTTACAATTCAATATCCAGTTTGTCTACAAATTAATGATAGATATGTTCGATTCACATCTCAATTAAATAATAAACTTCTAGTCTTCCAAAGATCCAATCAACCATGGGTGAATGATAGTATATCTAGCTACACATTGAAATGATGGTGTCCTTTGTTGGGCAAATCTGATGTCAWTGTAGCCTAAATAAATCTAAACTCTCTCCGAATTGACTTTCATATTCAGCTTGTGTATGAAAAGTTAGGAGTTACTTCCAACTAACCAATGTTATATAGGCGTTCTATGCAAATGAGTATGAAAGCTGATCAACGTCTAAATGTGTTGACASGATCGCTCCGCTGAAACGAACCCGCTTGTTTCCAAAGGTAATCAGGGTACATAGATATAGGTATCTGGATGGTTGGCTCGTTCTCACTGAAGTGCATTACCCCTCATATACCAGTAGGAGTCACTGATCAGGCAGAAATCGTTGGACAGTGGCTTCACATTTTATTTCAATATACCTCTTTATTTAGGTTGATAGCATGAAGTTGAAACAATGACATTGATTCAAACATAGCATATTACGATCAACATTGACAAATCTACATCAATCAAATCTACAGTTCAACATAATTTCAACCAYCCAATATATGAATACAGGATCTATGATGTTTTATTTTGTTTAAAAACACAAATATATCTTGATTAGCTAAGTTTTCAACCCCCTGAGTAAATACATGTTAGAATCACATTTGGCGGCAATTATAGATGTCTTTCTGGGTAARTCTCTAAGAGCTTTCCACACCTGGACTGTGCAACATTTGCCCATGCTTTTTAAGCTCTTAATTTGGTTGTTGATCATTGCTAGACAACCATTYTCAGGTCTTGCCATAGATTTAAGCAGATTTAAGTCAAAACTGTAACTCGGCCACTCAGGAACATTCACTATCTTCTTCATAAGCAACTACAGTGTAGATTTGGCCTTGTGTTTTAGGTTATTGTCCTGCTGAAAGGTGAACTCATCTCTCAGTGTCTGGTGGAAAGCAGACTGAACCAGGTTTTCCTCTAGGATTYTGCCTGTGCTTAGCTCCATTCTGTTTCTTTTTTATCCTGAAAAACTCCCCAGTCCTTAACGATTACAAGCGTACCCATAACATGATGCAGCCACCACTATGTTTGAAAATATGGAAAGTAGTACTCAGTAATGTGTGGTATTGGATTTGCCCCAAACATAACACTTTGTATTCAGGACAAAAAGTGAATTGCTTTGACACATTTTTCTAGTTTTACTTTAGTGCCTTGTTGCAAACAGGATGCATGTTTGGGAATATTTTTATTTTCAATCTGTCAATTAGGTTAGTATTGTGGAGTAACAATGCTATTGATCCATCCTCAGTTTTCTCCTATCACAGCCATTAAACTCAGTAACCGTTTTAAAGTAACCATTGGCCTCATGGTGAAATTCCTGAGCGGTTTCCTTCCTCTCCGGCAACTGAGTTAGGAAGGACGCCTGTATCTTTGTAGTGACTGGGTGTATTGATACACCATCCAAAGTGTAATTAATAACTTAACCATGCTTCACCATGCTGTTTATGTTTACCCAGTCCATGCAATGTATTATGTGACTTGTTAAGCAAATTGTTACTCCTGAACTTATTTAGGCTTGAATAGTCAAGGCATTTCAGCTTTTCATTTTGAAATAATTAGTGAAAAAAATATATATATAATTCCACTTTTACATTATGGGGTATAGTGTGTAGGCCAGTGACAAAAATCTAAATGGAATCAATTTTAAATTCTGTCTGTAACAACAAAATGTGGAAWAAGTCAAGCGGTGTGAATACTTTCTGAAGGCACTCTGAAGGCACTGTGTGACATTTTCTATGCAATTTCAATGTATACATAGTTCTGATGATTATGTTAAAATTTGATTGATGTAACAACACGCTTGTCAGGTTAAGTCAATGTATTTATGTCTTACCCTAATTTCAATGTTTACAACGCTGGTTGAAATGAGATGAAAACAGTGCTGGTTGATGACTTGATTCAAATCCAATGCATTTTGCACGTTGATTCCACGTCACAATACGTTGAAGCAACRTTGATTCAACMAGTGGGGAAGCAGTTAACTATAGCACTATAGGATCACAGTTGGCCACTTAACTGTTGTGTGAAAGTATCTTCATTCACAGTTGGATTGTTCATCCACTCTTGTTCTCTGGTGATATCAGAATAATGGACTCTGTAAGTTGGAAACCCACCGGAAATTAATTCCATTATATGTCTCGACGTCATTTTGAAAACAGACACTGACTTCTGTTGGTTGCTGGAATTGTATTATTGACGTATCACTGAGCCAAGAGGAATGACAAAGTCAAGACATCACTCCTTGACGACCTATTGATTGACAGTTGCCTCTACTTTTGGACACATTATTTATCAGGCACAGGGATGTTTCACACCCAAATAGCTGATTGAAATTCAGCTACTACATACCTATCATGCTGACAAAAAAACAAACATGTCAAACTATGTTGGGGAGCCTTGAATGAGGAAAAAGCCACATCAAAGGGCCTCAGAGGCTATGGACCATTGCTGGTGACGTGAAARATTGTGTTGTTYAATGTCATAATTGGAGCCCCCTAGCCCATAACAACATTGATCTCAATGTGAGGTACACGTAGAGCTGGGACAATTTTACTTACGTTGGTAGTTTTCTGTTATTTTGCTACACAACGTTCCTGTAGATCATTCTTAAACCAATATTTGGTCAACAGTAATAGCCTATGCATAATGTTGATTCCTACTATGAAAGTATCTGCCTGTCCCTGTTTCACTGTTGGCTGCTGACTCTCACTCCCTCTCCCGACTGTGCGCACTGAGGAGGGAGAGATGCATTCTGAGAAGCACAAGCATATGACCATTGCTCAAATTGCTATTGAGGGAAAAATACAGTTTTCAAAGCAACTACTGTTGTCGTAGTAACATAGAGGAAAGTCACAGCTTTCTGTGAGTATATAATGTATTTCTCACCTCTTAATATTGAGTTCATGGTACAACTTTGCAAACGGATTAGGCTGTAGTTCAGGGTTTACGTTAGCCGGTAATAGAAAAGCAGATAARTAAAATTGGCACTGGCCAATGGTCCAGGAGGGGGAAGAAAATCCCATTGCAGTATAATGCTTTTTAGCCTATTCATTGATGGAAATTCTAGTCGATGGAAATACATTTGACCGGTGATGCTTTCTTTATCTTTTCTCGCACAGAACGACAAGCTGACTAATAGAATAGGTCAACTTCTCTACTATGGGGGATAGTAGATTTACATATTCTAGTGATTTTGCTGCTTGTTACTTATCTTGTTGACTGAGGAAAAGTAAATGTGGACAGCCCTAATCAGGTTACGCACCCAATGCATATGGGTCCAGTAGATTTCTCAGATATGCCAGCGGAGCACGCCATTTGCAGTGAATAGGACTAGCCTAGGTCTAGTGGTGGAAAGTTTTTGTAAGACACTACATTTACTGATAGATTAATCAATTAGCCTACATGGCTATCTAGCAACTATCATATTTAGAGTTAGCAATCTTGTACTGACTTCATCAGGCGGTGAATAATATAGCCAATAGATATCGGCAAATTTTCAGAAGAGACAAAAATAAATCCGATAATTCTGGATCCTATTTTGACAGGTTGCACATCAAAATATCAAGCATTTCCTGGATATATTAGATGAAATAGCTTACTTTTTAAATCATAGGCTACCATCTAAATTGTCTTACTTGGCACTGAAAAAAATGGTCTAGGGCCCTGCCGCTAATGTAAAGTAACTTCCAGACTCACATTAAGCATCTTCAATCCAAAATTAAATCTAGAATCGGCTTCCTATTTTGCAACAAAGCATCCTTTACTCATGCTGCCAAACATACCCTCGTAAAACTGACTATCCTACCRATCCTTGACTTTGGCGATGTCATTTACAAAATAGCCTCCAACACTCTACTCAGCAAATTGGATGCAGTCTATCTCAGTGCCATCCATTTTGTCWMCAAAGCCCCATATACTACCCACCACTGCGACCTGTATGCTCTCGTTTGCTGGCCCTCGCTTCATATTCGTCGCCAAACCCACTGGCTCCAGGTCATCTATAAGTCTTTGCTAGGCAAAGCCCCGCCTTATCTCAGCTCACTGGTCACCATAGCAGCACCCACCCGTAGCACGCGCTCCAGCAGGTATATTTCACTGGTCACCCCCAAAGCTAATTCCTCCTTTGGTCACCTTTCCTTCCAGTTCTCTGCTGCCAATGACTGGAACGAACTGAAAAAATCACTGAAGCTGGGGACTCATATCTCCCTCATAGCTCACAGATCACTGCACCTGTACATAGCCCATCTGTAAATAACCCATCCAACTGCCTCATCCCCAAACTGTTATTTATTTGATTTATTTAGCTCCTTTGTACCCTTTGCATCCTACCTCATTTGCACACTGTATATAGACTTTTTCGTATTGTATTATTGACTGTATGTTTGTTTATTCCATCTGTAACTCTGTGTTGTTGTTTGTGTTGCACTGCTTTGCTTTATCTTGGYCAGGTCGCAGTTGTAAATGAGAACTTGTTCTCAACTAGCCTACCTGGTTAAATAAAGGTGAAATAAATAAATAAAAATGTCCATGATTTTGTGTGTGTGTGTGTTATCGATGTCATCGAGCAAAATAGTTACATGTGTCGCAATATTACTTTTTGTCCACATCKCCAAGCTCTAGCACCTCCCCCMAAAATGGTTTATCATAATTTATCGCTGATTTAATGTCTAGTTCCTACTGACATGAAATGTCTAGTTCCTACTGACATAAAATGGCTAGTTCCTACTGAAGTAAAATGACAATTTCCTACTGATATGAAATGGCTAGTTCCTACTGACGAAAAATGGTTTGTTCCTACTGACATGGGATGGTTAAGCCTAGTTCCAACTATTGACATGAAATAGCTAGTTCCTACTGACATGAGCTGGCTAGTTCCTACTGATGTAAAATGTTTAGTTCCTACTGACATAAGATTGTAAATTGCTGCTGACATGAAATGGCTAGATCCTACTGACATTAAATGGCTAGTTCCTACTGACATGAAATGGCTAGTTCCTACTGACATGCAATGGCTAGTTCCTACTGATATGAAATGGCTAGTTCCTACTGACATGAAATGGCTAGTTCCTACTGACATGAAATGGCTAGTTCCTACTGACATGAATGGGCCTAGTTCCTACTGACATAAAATGGCTAGTTTCTACTGAAATGAAATGGCTAGTTCCTACTGACATGAAATGGCTAGTTTCTACTGACATGAAAGGCTAGTTTCTACTGACATGAAATGGCTAGTTCCTACTGAATGAAATGCTAGTTTCTACTGACATGAAAATGGCTAGTTTCCTACTGATATGAAATGGCTAGTTACTACTGATATGAAATGGCTGGTTCTACTGATGTAAAATGGTTTTGTTACTAACTGACATGAGATGGCTAAGCGAGTTCCTACTATTGACATGAAATAGCTAGTTCCTACTGACATGAAATGGCTAGTTCTACTGAATGAAATGGCTAGTTCCTACTGACATGAAATGGCTAGTTTCTACTGAAATGAAATGGCTAGTTTCTACTGACATGAAATGGCTAGTTCCTACTGACATGAGATGGCTAGTTCCTACTGATATGAAATGGCTAGTTCCTACTGACATGAGATGGCTAGTTCCTACTGACATGAAATGGCTAGTTTCCTACTGACATGAGATGGCTAGTTCCTACTGACATGAAATGGCTAGTTCCACTGACATGAGATGGCTAGTTTCCTACTGACATGAAATGGCTAGTTCCTACTGACATGAAATGGCTAGTTCCTACTGACATGAAATGGCTAGTTCCTACTGACATGAAATGGATAGTACTATAACGTGTTGTTAGAGTTGACCACATTCTTTTCTTTTTTCTTCACTTCACGACTCGGTAATTGTCCCTGTTGGAGATAACTTGTCACCAGAAAAGGTTAATGTTAGGGAAGCTTCACTGAGGTATGAAATACCCAGTGCACGAGGGCACAGCTTCTTTAGTTTATTGGACAGTGAGTGTGCATAAGATTGGATATGAGAATGTGTATGAGACTGTCATTTCAGCTAATTGGATTTTGTGGGTCGTGCGAGCAGTAAGAAATTCGCTGTGTATCATGCAAACAGGACCCTTTAGCATCTCTAGTGCCTCAATGGCCAGCACATTGCCCATGTGAAATAGCGGGACCCCAATGAACTAATGCCTGCAGGTGCTGTGGCCATACCAAATAGGTAGACATATGTGTTCCTTCCAGGGATGCGGAAAAGGTTTCTCCGAGCCTGTTACCTACCCGGCAGGGTCCAAACTCTTCACAGGAGCACACACTGTGGGAGAGTGTTCCGACACTGCCAACCCAATGAAGAAATAATCAGGAAGAACAGCAGCCAATACTCAGGTCAGATGCGCGTATACCTACAGGGGTACACTACCCTCTTCCGATTTCAGCAGGCTCATATGGTGCCTCGCTCCCTTCCCTGCCTTTCACGCAACACAGCTCTATTTTCAGAGTGTATACAGAGTTCATACGCTCCGTGCCGAGCAGCATTGTTTTCCGCTTATCTGCCAGTATATAGGAAGTGCAGGCAGTAGACAGAGCAGTCGCGGTTGGTCACGTTGTTGAGGGTGAGTTTTGCTTGGTTGTGATTGACATTTCCCAACCAACCATTGACTGCATGGCTGACATTCTTCTCATCCCTCAGGGGAAAGAAATCAGTTGAGCAACTTCTGAGCTACTCCAACCGCTCCACTCTATTTATTTAAGTATATGTTTCACCCCTATATCTAATGTGACTGCCAACTCACAGGGGGACATTGATTACATTGACCCTTAAGGGAGCTAGGGTACGTATTTACTTTGCAGTGGACAGCTGTCCTTAAGAATATCGTCATGAAGAGGGCCGGTGAGACGGCTTGACAGTGAAGAGTGGCCCTCCCAAGAGAGGCTTCTAAACTGCCCACATCATCAGCTTTTCTTGTATTCAAAATCTACATTCACTTTGAATTAGTTAATACGCTTGACCTCGGAGACCCCACCGTGATTTAAATGTCCCTCCAGTCAATTTAATTTGCATAATGAGATTTACAATGTCAAATGCTTGTCAAAGACAACGGTTTCCAAAAATATCTTAATCACAGGCCCATGGCCTGATGGGTAATTGTGTTATGTTGCAGACAAGAGTCTATCCATCAATTGACACCAATGTTATGGCCTAACATCAAGGACAACTAATACAACTTATACTTAAGTATCAAAAGTAAATGTAATATACAAACCAAGCAAACAAAGCATTTGTGTTTAGTGAGTCCTCCAGATCAGAGGCAGTAGGGATGACCAGGGATGTTCTCTTGATAAGTGTGTGAATTGGACCATTTCCTGTCCTGCTAAGCATTCAAAATGTAACAAGTACTTCTGGGTGTATGGCATAAAAAGTACATTATTTTCTTAAGGAATGTCGTGAAATTAAAGTWAAAAAAATATATAAAAAAAATTAAATTGTAAAGTACAGATACCCCAAAAAACGACGTAAGCAGTATTTCTACTTAAGTACTTTACACCGCTGGTCATTGAGCTACATAATCCCATCCAGAGATAAATTGGGCATTACATTTAAAGCATGCTAACAGGGTATGATATTTGAGATAAATTGGGCATTACATTTAAAGCATGCTAACAGGGTATGATATTTGAGATAAATTGGGCATTACATTTAAAGCATGCTAACAGGGTATGATATTTGAGATAAATTGGGCATTACATTTAAAGCATGCTAACAGGGTATGATATTTGAGATAAATTGGGCATTACATTTAAAGCATGCTAACGGTATGATATTCAAAGTATGCTAACCTTTTTTGGTTACAAAATACTATTATTAGCAGTTGGTGGCAGTGACTAGTAATACAAACTAAGTGTGGATTGCAGTATTTCTTTGTCCATAGACTGCTTTCAAGGAAACAAATCTGTACGTTTGTAATTTGTCTGAATTATCCCATTAACCTGCCTAAACGCTTACTGGAAATTATTCCACATTGGCCTGGCATTTAAATCACCTTACTTCAACATACCATAATGCTACAGGGATAAGTGGACATGTCACACATTTACATTGTGCTACATGCACTACTATCTAGAGAGGGAGACATTTGCATAAAGGAATATTAACAGCGGCAGTTTATCATGAAAATAGATGACATATAAAATGCTGTAAACAAAACAATGTAACTGACCTTACATTCACATATGCTATACTTAGCAACAGCATCGGAACAAACATTTGTGTCTGTAAAATACACCTCACTCCTGTTCATTTCCCACATTTTCTTCAAAATGTTATTTTATTGACTCCATTTATTTGATTGACACCCATATTCTGTCAATCTAACTCAACATTATGTTGCCCCAGRTACAAAACAAACAGAAGGAAAGCTACATTAATCCCTAAGGCCACCCGGCAACATGTAACAACACTCAGCCAATTCCCTCATGTATATAGCTCCATCCCATTTCACCATAATATTACACTTCTATACCCAGGGCTTAACTCCTTTTCATTGTTCTACTTCAGCACTATACAATAACCTATTACACTTTACCATTGTACATAATGTCATATGTGTAAAATGTATGTTCTTGACATGAGGACTATATCATTTCTAACCTGGCAATGCCCTCTTAATTTCCACTGAGGGGATAAATAGAGTTGTCTTGAATATACCAGAATCCCTACTCTTTAACTACTCTGTACAATAACTAAATGTTACATAACCTTTGACTGGCATGTCTGCCCACTCAGTCGACTCACTCAGGCTTGAGAGTGTTGTGCTAGCCAGACTTTTAATATTGAGCTCAGTAAAAGGACTGCCGGGATATGTCAAAACCCTGCTGAGTGCTTTGGCCTGAAAGCAATAAACACCTATTGTGTCGGCACCCCGACAATGTAGATGTCCCAGAGCAACCACTTGGTCTCACACAGACTTACTGCCGAGGAAGGGGTGAGAATACCCCGTGAAACAGAGTAAAAACAGAATTCCAACACATTGGAAACAGTGGTTAGTAAAAGCAGCAAAGGGAAATAATATTCATATACACTAATATGAATGTCCAAATATGCACCAAACCCATATAGATTTTGGGGGTTATGATCATGGTAAGGCTGTTGTACTATACTCATAAGGCATTTATTAGTTATATTCTTCAAGAATCAATTGGTATATAATTCATTTCAAARGTAGGCCTACACCGCACACCTATCATAATATACCGTAGATTGTATTATCAAAATCCTCTTCTGTTGACAGAAATACTGGTATAAAGATCCATTAAATCTGCAAAGCGATTTTATTTCACTTTTATATAGCATTAATTTAAATTAACATTGAACAGAGCATATCTTCCAGGTTGTGCCTTTAAGTCTTGGTCTGATTAAGTCTGGTTTGTTCTCATGTCTTAGTCTCTGGATTGCTCTCAGGGTTTCTGTCCTCTAGCGACTACTCTGTGTGGCTTGGCAGTGTGAAAGCCACAAACAGGCCAGTGACCAGATTTACACGGCTTCATCACCATGGGAACTCCCATAGTCTCTCACTGACCTATATATAGTAGATATACACAGTTTCACACCCACCATTCTTCATGGAGCTAGACCTTTAAGGAGCTTACTTTAGTATAGTAGAAATGCTTTTACGTGTCTTTGAATGTGTGGCTGTGTCAAATATGTGGCGCCATTGAGGTGAACTGTCAGTCCTCGACAGTGACTCGATGGTAGCTATGGCGGTGGGTACCGCCCTTGATTGTATTCAGGTTTAGGGGAGGATGGTGGATGTAATATTATTATTGACACCCGTGACCCGGTGACGTAAAAAATGCTGCCGTAGAAAGTGGCTAGCGCACAACAGAGGGAAGAAAAATGCTGTCAACGGGGAAATAAAAAGCCATGGTCACTTGATGAAGTGCAGATACTAACGTGCCGCGTCTTATGAATGGCTCCTTGAGGTGAACATTTTGTGTGAGGAACAGCTGTGTCTGAGAGACCAATCACATCAACTTGTTACTGGCAGTATATGGCGGTTAGGTGTTTACATGTCTACTTCTTTCAAATGATTGTGAAGCCATGACAAATTTTTGGGTGGGCCTCCACCAAACCCACCCAAAGAAATTGAGAWTTTTTTTTWAATTCTAAATAATCCTTGCCATGGGGCAAAGAGAAAAAATGTCCGTTTGTAACGATCTTCTTCGTCTGATGAACAGGAAGGATCGGACCAAAACGCAGCGTGGTAAGTGTTCATGCTTTATTGAAAAAACTGAACACTAAATACAAAATAACAAAGTGAATAAACGAAAATCGAAACAGTCCTGTAAGGTGCTACAACACAAAACAGAAAACAACTACCCACAAACCACAGGTGGGAAAAGGCTACCTAAGTATGGTCCTCAATCAGAGACAACGATAGACAGCTGCCTCTGATTGAGAACCACACCCGGCCAAACACATAGAAATAGAAAACATAGAACAAAAACATAGAATGCCCACCCTAACTCACGCCCTGACCAAACCAAAATAGAGACATAAAAAAGGAACTAAGGTCAGGGCGTGACACCGTTTTATAGCCAATCTCATGCTATTCTACACATTTTGACATGAGGCTGAGAGAAAATGTTGTTGTTTTAAAGCTAATTTCCTGCAATTTTACAAATTTTGCCATGGTGCAAAGTGGACAATGTGCAGTTTTATAGCTCTTTCATGCTATTCTACACATTTTGCCATGAGGCTGAGACAAAATGTTGCATTTTTAAAGTTAATTAAAGCTCAAATATAGGTGTGTTGACTGTGATAAAGGCACTGGATTATGAGCTGTCTTGTTTGCTATATAATCRAATGAAATAGGCAGTGGCATGGTGTATCATGTCAACTACTTTAATACCACACTCAGTTTTGAGGTCYGAWAGCAAATGTTCAATTTGGGGTGGACTGTCCCTCCAATGTCAAGTTAAAATGGTTACAGGACAAAAGGGGTTAGTACAGCCAATTCCAATTGCTCCGAATTTATTTAAATTGCAGACTATCCCTAGGTAACAGGAAATTGCAATGCGATATTCTTTCTTGTCAAAATCGGAACMATGCATAAAAACAGCTTTATCTTATCCCTAGCTAGCTACATGTATCTGGAAAACAGAGCATGCTGACTGGCTGGATGTGGTATTATTAGCTATCATTTCATCACTGAATATTCAACGACAACGTTAGCTAGCTAAGTACCAAAAAACAAGATAGGCTACAGCAGTAACAACTACACTTTAGCATATGAACAACATTCCTACTAGGKAGCATATAACCAGCTGCACTTTGCTAGCTAGCTAACCTTGTGTTTCTCTTCCCTCCCCTCTCTAACACGAGCTACACAAATTGATATGCACGTGCAAAAATGCAGTTAAATGAACTAGCTACACATTAAACACAATGAGTGTACACAACGATACGCATGCTCTTCAATAAAGTGTACTCTGAAAATTGTAAAAGCACGATTGTCGCTTTTGAGTTTTTACAGATGGCAAAAGCTAGCAAGTCTCACCGGAGTAGCGCTAGCTGAATGAACTAGCTAGCTACAGGTTACAACACAATGAAAGACAAGTAACGTTAGCAACACATCAATAATCAATGTCTGCAATAAAATATGTTCTAAAACAAAAGTATGAGAACATTTGCATACATTACTCCCTCACATTTTAACAGATGACAATATAATTTGATGCCTCCTAAAAAGATGGCGGATGATCTTCAAAGATTGACTCTCGGTTTGTGACGTCTTTCCGGTTTGAGGCGCACGGAATTGGTAAAACATTGGCTCATTTCCCACCAAACGCTGTTAAAATAAAATTTGGTCAGTTATACACTACAAGAATGAATCTGGTGCATATCAAGTTATGCCAAGTTAAGTAAATTCTACAAGAGACAATTAAAACATGAATTCTTATTGGCAGACTCAACAGCCTTGGTTTCTCAAATGACTGCATCGCCTGTTTCACCAACTACTTCTCAGACTGAGTTCAGTGTGTCAAATCAGAGAGCTTGTTGTCCGGACCTCTGGCATTCTCTATGGGGGTGCCACAGGGTTAAATTCTCGGGCCGACTCTCTTCTCTGTATACATCAATGATGTCGCTCTTGCGGCTGGTGATTCTCTGATCCACCTCTACGCAGACGACACCATTCTGTATACTTCTGACACTTCTTTGGACACTGTGTTAACTAACCTCCAGACGAGCTTCAATGCCATACAGCTCTCCGTCCGTGGCCTCCAACTGCTCTTAAATGCAAGTAAAACTAAATGCATGCTCTTCAACCGATTGCTGCCCGTTTCCCTTTAACAAAACATTTCAAACACCATCAAATAGAATTCATAGCAAGCAGTGCACTGGGTTAGTCAGATTTGATTAAATATAACAGAACAGTTGAACTTGAATGACATTCACTCTCACAGAAAGCCAACCCCCCAATAAGCCACAAAACTGACTGCATTGAGGCATATGACACTGTGCTTCTATTATTATAATTTGTTAACATTATTTTTTTTAAAGTATTTCACCTTTATTTAACCAGGTAGGCCAGTTGAGAACAAGTTCTCATTTACAACTGCGACCTGGCCAAGATAAAGCAAAGCAGTGCGACACAAACAACAACACAGAGTTACACATGGAATAAACAAACGTACAGTCAATAACACAATAGAAAAGTCTATTGTGTGCAAATGAGGTAAGTGTGCAAATGAGTGTGTGCAAATGAGGTAAGAATTAGGGAGGTAAGGCAATAAATAGGCCATAGTTGTGAAATAATTACAATTTAGCAATTAAACACAGGAGTGATAGATGTGCAGAAGATGAATGTGCAAGTAGAGATAGGTGCAATGATCTGTAAGGCTCTGATAGCTGATGCTTAAAGTTAGTGAGGGAGATATGAGTCTCCAGCTTCAGTGATTTTTGCAATTTGTTCCAGTCATTGGCAGCAGAGAACTGGAAGGAAAGGCGGCCAAAGGAGGAATTGGCTTTGGGGGTGACCAGTGAAATATACCTGCTTGAGCGCGTGCTATGGGTGGGTGCTGCTATGGTGACCAGTGAGCTGACATAAGGCAGGGCTTACCTAGCAAAGACTTATAGATGACCTGGAGCCAGTGGGTTTAGCGACGAAATGAAGCGAGGGCCAACCAACGAGAGCATACAGGTCGCAGTGGTGGGTAGTATATGGGGCTTTGGTGACAAAACGGATGGCACTGTGATAGACAGCATCCAATTTGTTGGGTAGAGTGTTGGAGTCTATTTTGTAAATACATGGCTGAAGTCAAGGATTGGTAGGATAGTCAGTTTTACGAGGGTATGTTTGGCAGCATGAGTGAGGATGCTTTTTGCGAAATAGGAAGCCGATTCTAGATTTAATTTTGGATTGGAGATGCTTAATATGATCTGGAAGGAGAGTTTACAGTCTAACCAGACACCTAGGTATTTGTAGTTGTCCACATATTCTAAGTCAGAACCGTCCAGAGTAGTGATGCTAGCGGGCGGCAGGTTG